>NC_140001.1:14544774-15117274 GCF_964263955.1 Coregonus lavaretus
GAATGGAAATGGCCTCCTGTAGGTCAGTTGGTAGAGCATGGCGCTTGCAACGCCAGGGTTGTGGGTTCAATTTCCCACGGGGAGCCAGTATGAAAAATGTATGCACTCACTAAAAACTGTAAGTCGCTCTGGATAAGAGTGTCTGCTAAATTACTAAAATGTAAATGTATGTGAATAAATGGAGTTCAGAGGAGGCTGGTGGGAGGAACTATAGGAGGACGGGCTCATTGTAAAGAAGGAATGGAATATATGGAGCGATATAAAACACGTCAAACATATGGAAACCATATGTTTGACTCCATTCCATTGATCCCATTCCAGCCATTACAATGAGCCCGTCCTTCTATAGCTCCTCCTACCAGCCTCCTCTGGTGGTGTTGTATGTTCTGCACCCAGTGAAAACTTTATGGTATCAAAACATACAGTTGATGTCGGAAGTTTACATACACCTAGGTTGGAGTCATTAAAACTCATTTTTCAACCACTCCACAAATTTGTTGTTAACAAACTATAGTTTTGGCAAGTTGGTTAGGACATCTACTTTGTGCATTACACAAGTAATTTTTCCAACAATTGTTTACAGACAGATTATTTCACTTATAATTCACTGTATCACAATTCCAGCAGGTCAGAAGTTTACATACACTTAGTTGACTGTGCCTTTAAACTGCTTAGAAAATTCCAGAAAATGATGTCATGGCTTTAAAAGCTTCTGATAGACTAATGGACATCATTTGAGTCAATTGGAGGTGTACCTGTGGATGTATTTCAAGGCCGACCTTTGAACTCAGTGCCTCTTTGCTTGACATCATGGGAAAATCAAAAGAAATCAGCCAAGACCTCAGAAAAAAAATTGTAGACCTCCACAAGTCTGGTTCGTCCTTGGGAGCAATTTCCAAATGCCTGAAGGTACCACTTTCATCTGTACAAGGAATAGTACGCAAGTATAAACACCAATGGACCACGCAGCCGTCATACCGCTCAGGAAGGAGACGCGTTCTGTCTCCTAGAGATGAACATACTTTGGTGTGAAAAGTGTAAATCAATCCCAGAACAACAGCAAAGGACTTTGTGAAGATGCTGGAGGAAACAGGTACAATAGTATCTATATCCACAGTAAAACAAGTCCTATATCGACATAACCTGAAAGGCCGCTCAGCAAGGAAGAAGCCACTGCTCCAAAACCGCCATAAAAAAGCCAGACTACGGTTTGCGACTGCACATGGGGACAAAGATCGTACTTTTTGGAGAAATGTCCTCTGGTCTGATGAAACAAAAATAGAACTGTTTGGCCATAATGACCATCGTTATGTTTGGAGGAAAATGGGGTTTTGTTTGGAGGAAAAAGGAGGTAATGGAGTGGCCATGGGTCTTCCTAATGGACAATGACCCCAAGCATACTTCCAAAGTTGAAGGACAACAAAGTCAAGGTATTGGAGTGGCCATCACAAAGCCCTGACCTCAATCCTATAGAAAATGTGTCGGCAGAACTGAAAAAGCGGGTGCGAGCAAGGAGGCCTACGAACCTGACTCAGTTACACCAGCTGTCAGGAGAAATGGCCCAAAATTCACCCAACTTATTGTGGGAAGCTTGTGGAAGGCTACCCGAAACGTTTGACCCAAGTTAAACAATTTAAAGGCAATGCTACCATATACTAATTGAGTGTATGTAAACTTCTGACCCACTGGGAATGTGATGAAATAAATAAAAGCTGAAATAAATAATTTTCTCTACTATTATTCTGACATTTCACATTCTTAAAATAAAGTGGTGATCCTAACTGACCTAAGACAGGGAATATTTACTGGGATTAAATGTCAGGAATTGTGAAAAAATTGAGTTTAAATGTATTTGGCTAAGGTGTATGTAAACTTCCGACTTAACTGTAGACTGTGTTTGCAGTAAACGCTAATCCAAATAGTTAGGCTATTTATAGCTCTGGATTCAACCAAACATTCAGTGGGTATACTAATGCTGCTCATGCTCCATTCCCCTTTGCTATATTATATCAAGAAGGGACTCTTTGTTTTTTCTGCCAGACATTGAAATTAAGACAACACATGGAATAAACACCACCACTTATGGGGCTTACTTTTCCCATCAAGGTACTCTTGAAGAAAAACAAAGGGATGAACTTCCTGATTAAAAAGCCTTCATTTTCTTGCCATTTCCTTCGAAAAAGTTACAAAACATGACAAACCAATGTCAACACGTTTCTGGCATTTACCAGCCTTCAACGGGGCATAAAAGTATTGTTTCTTCTTCATTTCAATGTGTTTGATTTAAGATGTTGGAAAAGGTACTGACTAGCCATGTACTCTAGGTCAGTGGTTTCCAAACTGAGGGATCGGCAGGGGAGGTGCGGGATCCTTGTCATGTCAGTCATTGCGTACCTTAGAGAGCTATTTACATCTTGTCAGAAATCAACTAGCCCATGTCAGCTAATGTTTTTTAGCTAGTTTTTTTAGCCCATAGATTTTGTTGTAATGTTTGAGTCACTCAAATATCACATGAATACATATTAGACATGGCAAAATGTATAGAATTGCAAGAAAATTAGCTTTAAAATGGCAACATTTTCTATGCAACCAATGATAAAATGTGTAGAATTTCAGGAAATAAGCTTTAAACTTGCAACAACAACAAAAATCAGACAACAAGAGGGGTGTGAACAGTTTGTGTCATGAACAGTGCTTGTGCCCATAGAAATAGACGTGGTGTGTGCAGGGGGAGGGGGGATGTTCCCCAAAGCTGAAAGGGTTGCCTGAGTGAAAAAGTTTGGGAACATCTGCCTTGGTCTACCAAAATAACAGTTCAACATTTCACCACAAGATGGAGGAATAATAAAAGGAGAGGCTACTGAGTGTCTAAAACAAACACGTGGAAACCGCACAGTATAATCCTTATTATTCACTGAGTATACAAAACACTAAGAATACCTGCTCTTTCCATGATATAGACTGACCAGGTGAATCCAAGTGAAAGCTATGATCCCTTATTGATGTCAGTTGTTAAATCCACTTAAATCAGTTTAGATGGAAGGAAGGAGACAGGTTAAAGAAGGATTTTTAAGCCTTGAGAAAATTGAGACATGGATTGTGTATGTGTGCCATCCAGAGGGTGAATGGGCAAGACAAAATATTTAAGTGCCTTTGAAGAGGGTATGGTAGTAGATGCCAGATGTACCGATTTGTGTCAAGAACTTGTTTTTCATGCTTAACAGTTTCCTGTGTGTATCAAGAATGGTCCACAACCCAAAGGACATCCAGCCAACTTGACACAATTGTGGGAAGCATTGGGAGTCAACATTGGCTAGCATCCCTGTGGAACACTTTCGATACCTTGTAGACTCCATGCCCTGATGAATTGAGGTTGTAAAAAACTCAATTTTACTACGGTGTTCCTAATGTTTAGTGTACTCAGTGTATATCATTTACTGACACCATGGTAAGTGAAACTCTATGTTTGGGCTTGTCTAAGGATGAGGACAGGTAGTACAGTAGATTTGATGTGTGTGGACTTGACTAAACCCTTGGTGGTGCAGCCCATTGGAGTGTAAGCAGCATGGGTTCCCTCTGGCCCCTGGTTACAGGTGGGGTTGTGTGTGTAAATGTTCATTTAGATATGGATATCCCCAGCGCTCAAGATTCTATTCACACCACTATATTTGTCCACAGCTTTTGGAACTCATCCTGACCACCACAGTTTTATTCAAGTCTAGAATAGACAACATGGTTCTGATTATTTTTATTGCAGTGTATAGTGCCCCGGGAACACTGTGGATTAATTCCCAGTGAGTCCAGATCAATATCTTTAAACAGGAATATTGATTTCTCATTATATGATGATGCCATTTACCCCCAGAGATAGAGGCTGTAAGACCAGGACACCAGATCTACTGGATCTGCTCAATTAGCTCTGCTAATATGTTTCAGGGGGTTGCTTAGCAACACATCTTATTGGTGAGGGAAGGCTTTTGTGTATTTTGTAACCAAATGTACTGCAGGCCAGGGCTCAGGATGTCTACATCTCTGCAGGATATGGTGAGGATGGATAAATGAGACATTTGAAAATGGTGGCCTAGAATTCTGTGTCCAAACAACTAGACACACATATAGGCCAAATGTACAAACATGTCCAATGCATATGATTAGGCCTATGCAGACAATACAGTATTTTCTGCTGTCTCTAGCTATTTTGACTTCTTCTCAGCTTTGTTATGGATGATGGTGCATCATCTGTAAAAACTGGCATGCATGTGAAAATGTGCATGAAGAATATGATGAGATCATGATAAAAGTTATAGGAATGCTTCATTATTATGGAAATGATTATAGAAATGAATGGTTCATGATATGCTGTTGACTTTATAAGGCCACGTGAAGAATACATGTCACCTGTTTGGAAAACATCAGGCTATTCAATAATGAATAGGCTACATTTAGCCTAAATGGTACTGTCTTTGACGTGTACTGTCACAGACAATGCAGAAGTAAATGTGAAACATCACGGCAAACATGTTTAAAATAGTCACTTATTCTTCTTGTGTATCATTTTTATTTTGCGTTTCTGGGAAAAGTCTATAGACTAAATTGAATTTAAGAGATTACTGTAGCTTTAAGAGGTGTGTGTAAAGTATCGACCTCTGGCTAGCTCTTTTGCGCCATACAGCCACATTGAGCTGATGGAAGCAGTGTGAAGGAGCTACGCAAAGTGGACCCGATTCCATAGCAACAACAACAACAACAACAACAACAACAACAATAGCAGCAGCAGCAGCAATGGCAGGTGAGAAAACACAGGACCGTATAAAACATAACCAAATATATATCATGTGCTGAAGATGTACATCTAAAAGGAAATGTGTTATAAAAGAAATGACATGACACCCTTTCTGTTATGTTTTACAAGCAGAGACGCGACAGAAGCTGCTGCGCACTGTCAAGAAGGAGGTGGGTTTTTTTTTGTTGCCATTCTGCAACAATTATCGAATAGGAAAAACAAACACTTTGGTTGTGCGTGTTGCTAAAATACACCCTCCCTGAGTAGATACGCTATGCTTGTTTTTTGTTCATTATTTTACTTTTGTGAGCACAGATTACATACTTCAAAAACTATTAAGATAGTAGGCTACTACATCCACTCGTGTATTTGCTGTCAATCTTTGCAAATAAAATGAACATTAGGACAAGGTATAATATCTATTTTGAAGTCGACCATATTCTTAGAAATAATTAAGTCTTTAATTAGGGGTTAGGGTATATAGTTTAACTATAAATCATCTATGAATAGAGTCCTGTCATGGAACTCCAGCTAGCCTATAGAATGCAGTCATGCAAAAAAAAAACGCCCTCTAATGTCTTACTAGCATCTAATTATGATACTGACTAAATAAGCTATAGGTATGTTCAATCAATTGAAGAAGTGTTGCATAGAAATGTTTATAATCTTAAAGGTATAGTGCAGTTGTAGCTTATTTTCGACTTCCCAAAACCTTTTTTTAAACACAGAGCTCTTTCCCCATGCCTTTGAATGCACTGCTAACTGATACAATCCGTGTTAACTAGTATTGTTACATTCTACAAAAATGTCTAGCCAGAACGACTCGAGAAATGTAAAAATGGTTCAGAGGAAGATAAGCTAAAACTGCAAAATAAATGATTATCACTTTAATAATAACGGCTCATACATGTGATAACAAGTGCTACAGCATTATATGTGTCAGCTTTAAGTAAAGAGTTATCAACCCATTTGGATTAAAGAGTTCACTCTGACCTCATGATGCACAGTTGTGAAATCTTGTGAAGAACTTGCACTCAACTCTGAAGTGGAGGCTGAGGTTTCCCCTGTTGTATTTCTATTGTTATCATCAGCATCTTCTTCATCAAACAATTTCAATCTTTCCAGGATGTCTTTGGGTAAGATTGTTAAACGTCTCATACTTGGTGTAGTAGACCAATAATGGATCAGAGAAAGAAAGTTATTTTCACGGGTTCTTTGAGAAGTGATTGGTCGGTTTTGTCAGAGGACTCAGACTTTATCTTTATTGGTCTCATAGAAGCACAGGACCTTGTGTCAAGCAAACAAAGACATCAAATTGTCCAAGTCTGGGTATGAATGAAAGAGCGATTTAATCTCCCATAATTTACTCCTTCATAAAGGCCTGTCACCAGCCTTATCAGCAGAGCACAGACCAACCCTGTGATTAAACCTGCCTGTGTTAAGAGGGCCTACTGAGATTCACTTTCCCCAGGATCCCCCCAAGGTTTAGCTCCCTAGTGCTCAGCGCTTACAATGTAGCTGATTTTTTTATAAACTGCAGTGGAGCGGAGAGAGACCACAAGACCAGAGCAGTCTGTGTTTCTCCAATTATACAATATGATTGTTACACTCTCCAGCACACCTCTGAGGCACACAGAACAGCCTGAGCCAGTGATATGATTGCCCAGTAGCAACTATTGGAGTGAAAATGGAAGTAAACTGATCTAGATTAAAAAATAAAAAAGCACAGATGCCTCTGAAAAGCTATCTTTACGCCAGGGTGATATCCTCTGAAGAGAGCCTTTATGGTAGAAGGTAGAGCACCCTGCACAAGAGGTTGCTGAAAGGAAATGGAACTTGAATCACTAAAAGTGAGTTGATAAAAGCTTATTCTTTTGCCATTTCAATGCAAATAGTAGGCATAAAAGACAAAGGCAGTCTCCATCTGTTGAGCTTTTAGCTGAATGAACATTCAGCTGCTAGGCTACATGCATTGTAAGAAACTATGCCAAACGAAGGATACCACCAACAAATGTACATTTTAGTAATTTAGCAGACGCTCTCATCAAGAGCAATTTACAGGAGCAATTAGGGTTAAGTGCTTTACTCAAGGGCACATCAACAGATTTTTCACCTAGTCGTCTCAGGGATTCGAACCACCGACCTTTCAGTTACTGGCCCAACCGCTAGGCTACCTGCCGCATCACAAATGTGATGCAATAGGGAATGTTCACCTGGACATATAGGCCAGTACTCACTCTGTTTGTATTCAGTCATTATTTCTCTCATGTCTTAGCTTGGGTACTGTTTGTCTGGTGGCTTGGCAGTGAATGCTGAAAAGCTCTCCCTCTCCAACTGGCTATGTGCCACTTTGTACAACGTCTACCTGGGTCTACACAAAAAAAAGGTGCTATATAGAACCTAAAAGGGTTCTTCGGCTGTCCCCATAGGAGAACCCTTTGCAGAAGGTTCCAGGTTCCAGGTAAAACCATGTTTCGTTCCAGGTAGAACCCTTTTCGGTTCCATGTAGAACCCTTCCACAGAGGGTTCTACATGGAACCCAAAAGGGTTATACCTGGAACCCAAAAGGGTTTCCTATGGGGACAGGCAAATAACCCTTTTTTCTAAGAGTGTAGGCCAGAACATTATGCTTCAGTGAAGGAAGCATGCTTAAGAATAGCCTATACTGGGCGTATCTCGGCGCTCTCTCTATCGCTCTCTCTTCCCCTCTGTCTCTCTCTTCCCCTCTCCTACACACATACACACATCACACACACCTGTGTTTACATAAGGAGAAAGGACAACGGCTCACCTTTCATTTGCTTTTCTCTATCAGTTACCTTTTTTAGCCTGGCTGCTTACTTAGGGACAGATCGAAATTGACTGGGGGGAGGAGCTGGACCATCAAGGTAGACTATGTCAATCTCGACAAACAGAAAATACATCCCTTCCTACCTTGTAGGCTTACCCAGTATCGAAGGCTTGGCTTGACAATCTCCGAATGTAATTAAACTTTTTGGTGTTTTGTAACAGATGTCTCTTTCCATTCATCAATTGGCCACTGCACAATTTGGATTGATTGATTGATTTTATTTGTCAGTTAAAAAAATATATATATACACAAATATGTTTTTAAGTGACCAGGACTTATTTCCATTGTGGTTCCTATTTTTTACACAAATACAATTACAATTAGAGATGAAAAAATGCTCAACCTCCAGATGAGTATGAGGGGAGAGTTTAAGTACAATTCTTACAAGCTTGTTTGGCTGGTAGCTTATTCTTTAGATATTTGGGGCTGCTGGTGAATCATGATGTGCAGGCATAATCAAAGTGACACTGGACTAGCGCACTTGCCAGAGTCTTTAGGTGTCTATAGCTAGGTTTCCATCCAATTGGCTACAGATTTTCATGTGAATATTCTAAAATCTTCATAAAAACAATATGCCATTTCAGAGTTTCCTTTAGGAAACGCTGGACAACATGACAAGACTTTAATTTATCGGACATTTGAGAAATTCTACGGATATCCGTATTCAGATCCAACCTGGCGCAGCCATTACCATCAATGAATGAGGGATGTTGGCCAAATGAGCCACATTTATGTGTCCTTAAAAACAGCCTATAACTAATTACAAAACGTATGCAAAACTTAATAGCCAATTATTATTATTTTTGGCTACTTTCCTAAAACAAGAATTGTCCACCTCACGGTTCAGCTGTCAGAGATTTGAGCACTAAATGTATCAGGGCACTGCATGCATAGACCTATAGGCTAAGGTGTCCTCTGCATGATATTAATATATATACAGTACCAGTCAAAAGTTTGGACACACCTACTCATTCAAGGGTTTTTCTTTATTATTACTATTTTCTATGTTGAAGAATAATAGTGAAGATATCAAAACTATGAAATAACACATATGGAATCATGTAGTCACCTGGAATGCATTTAAATTAACAGGTGTGCCTTCTTAAAAGTTAATTTGTGGAATTGCTTTCCTTCTTAATGCGTTTGAGCCAATCAGTTGTGTTGTGACAAGGTAGGGGTGGTATACAGAAGATAGCCCTATTTGGTAAAAGACCAAGTCCATATTATGACAAGAACAGCTCAAATAAGCAAAGAGAAACGATAGCCCATCATTACTTTAATATAATAATAATTAGTCATTTAGCAGACGCTCTTATCCAGAGCGACTTACATGAGCAATTAGGGTTAAGTGCCTTGCTCAAGGGCACATCAACAGATTTTTCACCTAGTCGGCTCGGGGATTAGAACCAGCGACCTTTCGGTTACTGGCACAACGCTCTTAACCACTAAGCTACCTGCCGCCCTGTAGACATGAAGGTCAGTCAATATGGAAAGTTTCAAGAACTTTGTAAGTTTCTTCAAGTGCAATCATGAAACTGGCTCTCATGAGGACTGCCACAGGAATGGAAGACCCAGAGTTACCTCTGCTGCAGAGGATAAGTTAATTAGAGTTAACTGCACCTCAGATTGCAGCCCAAATAAATGCTTCAGATTTCAAGTAACAGACACATCTCAACATCAACTGTTCAGAGGAGACTGTGTGAATCAGGCCTTCATGGTCGAATTGCTGCAGAGAAACCACTACTAAAAGACACCAATAAGAAGAAGAGACTTGCTTGGGCCAAGAAACACGAGCAATGGACATTAGACCGGTGGAAATCTGTCCTTTGGTCTGATGAGTCCAAATTTGAGATTTTTGGTTCCAGCTGCCGTGTCTTTGTGAGACGCAGAGAAGGTGAACGGATGATCTCTGCGTGTGTTGTTCCCATCGTGAAGCATGGAGGAGGAGGTGTGATGGTGTGGGGGTGCTTTGCTGGTGACACTGTCAGTGATTTATTTAGAATTCAAGGCACACTTAACCAGCATGGCTACCACAGCATTCTGCAGCGATACGCCATCCCATCTCATTTGCGCTTAGTGGGACTATCATCTGTTTTTCAACAGGAAAATGACGGAACACCTACTGGCTGTGTAAGGGATATTTTACCAAGAAGGAGAGTGATGGAGTGCTGCATCAGATGACCTGGCCTCCACAATCCCCCGACCTCAACCCAATTGAGATGGTTTGGGATGAGTTGGACCGCAGAGTGAAGGAAAAGCAGCCAACAAGTGCTCAGCATATGTGAGAACTCCTTCAAGACTGTTGGAAAAGCATTCCAGGTGAAGCTGGTTGAGAGAATGCCAAGAGTGTGCAAAGCTGTCATCAAGGCAAAGGGTGGCTACTTTGAAGAATCTCAAATATAAAATATATATATATATATATATATATATATATATATATAAAGGAAGAGAAGCTTAGGCTTCCCCTAATCCCAGAGATATGCTGGTGGCATGCTACGACACCAACATGTATTTCTTAATGTCAGATGGCTACTGCGTCTGCTATACAGATATAGACGTACAGAAGGAGGGTAATTAGTTAATTTTCGATCCAAACATTTTGTATAAAGATGAGCATTATATTTTTAGATTATAGAAGTAACTCTGGTAGGCCTGTCAATTTAAATCTGTCCCTTAGGATATGGTTTCAGCCAGGCCACAACCAATGCATCATATACAGTGGGGGAAAAAAGTATTTAGTCAGCCACCAATTGTGCAAGTTCTCCCACTTAAAAAGATGAGAGAGGCCTGTAATTTTCATCATAGGTACACGTCAACTATGACAGACAAAATGAGAAAAAAAAATCCAGAAAATCACATTGTAGGATTTTTTATGAATTTATTTGCAAATTATGGTGGAAAATAAGTATTTGGTCAATTACAAAAGTTTCTCAATACTTTGTTATATACCCTTTGTTGGCAATGACACAGGTCAAACGTTTTCTGTAAGTCTTCACAAGGTTTTCACACACTGTTGCTGGTATTTTGGCCCATTCCTCCATGCAGATCTCCTCTAGAGCAGTGATGTTTTGGGGCTGTCGCTGGGCAACACGGACTTTCAACTCCCTCCAAAGATTTTCTATGGGGTTGAGATCTGGAGACTGGCTAGGCCACTCCAGGACCTTGAAATGCTTCTTACGAAGCCACTCCTTCGTTGCCCGGGCGGTGTGTTTGGGATCATTGTCATGCTGAAAGACCCAGCCACGTTTCATCTTCAATGCCCTTGCTGATGGAAGGAGGTTTTCACTCAAAATCTCACGATACATGGCCCCATTCATTCTTTCCTTTACACGGATCAGTCGTCCTGGTCCCTTTGCAGAAAAACAGCCCCAAAGCGTGATGTTTCCACCCCCATGCTTCACAGTAGGTATGGTGTTCTTTGGATGCAACTCAGCATTCTTTGTCCTCCAAACACGACAAGTTGAGTTTTTACCAAAAAGTTATATTTTGGTTTCATCTGACCATATGACATTCTCCCAATCCTCTTCTGGATCATCCAAATGCACTCTAGCAAACTTCAGACGGGCCTGGACATGTACTGGCTTAAGCAGGGGGACACGTCTCGCACTGCAGGATTTGAGTCCCTGGCGGCGTAGTGTGTTACTGATGGTAGGCTTTGTTACTTTGGTCCCAGCTCTCTGCAGGTCATTCACTAGGTCCCCCTGTGTGGTTCTGGGATTTTTGCTCACCGTTCTTGTGATCATTTTGACCCCACGGGGTGAGATCTTGCGTGGAGCCCCAGATCGAGGGAGATTATCAGTGGTCTTGTATGTCTTCCATTTCCTAATAATTGCTCCCACAGTTGATTTCTTCAAACCAAGCTGCTTACCTATTGCAGATTCAGTCTTCCCAGCCTGGTGCAGGTCTACAATTTTGTTTCTGGTGTCCTTTGACAGCTCTTTGGTCTTGGCCATAGTGGAGTTTGGAGTGTGACTGTTTGAGGTTGTGGACAGGTGTCTTTTATACTGATAACAAGTTCAAACCTGTGCCATTAATACAGGTAACGAGTGGAGGACAGAGGAGCCTCTTAAAGAAGAAGTTACAGGTCTGTGAGAGCCAGAAATCTTGCTTGTTTGTAGGTGACCAAATACTTATTTTCCACCATAATTTGCAAATAAATTCATTAAAAATTCTACAATGTGATTTTCTGGAGAACAAAATTCTCAATTTGTCTGTCATAGTTGACGTGTACCTATGATGAAAATTACAGGCCTCTCTCATCTTTTTAAGTGGGAGAACTTGCACAATTGGTGGCTGACTAAATACTTTTTTTCCCCACTGTAATTATGACGCCCAGTCTCGGGGAAACCTCTCGCTGTGTCTCCAGGTTAAAAGGGATTTCAAATCATACATGAATAGAAGACAATGCATACAGATGAGAATGTTTTAGAACAGGGGTCAACCCATTCAATCCAGCCCATGGGAGGTTTGAGTATGATTTATAATTTATACATACTTTTTTGAGGGGGAGGTGAAATGATTAGATAGAAAGTATGTAGAAATTATAACAGACCTATATATTTTCAAATAACTGCCCTTTTTCTGGCCCGGAAATAGATTTTGACATATGGTCAAAAACAAAACTGTGTGGCCCTCGAAAAATCGATGTGGCCCTTGAGCCAAAAAGTGTGTTATTACCTGGGTGAGACATATGACAGATCACAGGAAAGGAAATCCTCTGTTGTCATTGATAATGAGGTAATCACCCGGGTTCCCATGGCTACATGATTTTGCGTATTTAACCTATTTTACTCAGGGGAATGTGTTATCAAGCTTTGTGAATAAACAATGGTTATTACTAGTGTTGGCAGATTAATAATATATACTACAAAATAGTAATTAGTTGAACTACCTTTTTACCTAAGTAATTTTGATGTGAATGAATTCATCAGTCTTGTCTCAAGTCTATCACTTCTCAGTAAGATGTGAGTCATTCACTCTAAACATGCACAGTAGGAACTGTCACCTACAACCATTTTCTGTCATATAAAATCTGTGAACATGTTTTTGTGTAGAGACCATGCATGAGGATGCATTTGTAAGCCTGGGTGATTTGTAAGTCGCTCTGGAAAAGAGCGTCTGCTAATGAAAATGTAACCTTGGTAAGGCTTACATGATTGTGCTAGTTGTCTTTCACTATAACAGCCCATGGGTATGGGGAATGGTGTATGGGCTTTGGTCTGTCTTCCCTCTGTTCTGATTGTGGCTGTGTAGCAGGAGTTCATGTGAAGACTGTGTAAATCCTGGATCTACTCTGTCCAAGCCCCCTTACGTGGTAGTGGAGGGTTGCCAGGTTTGATGAGATATTGTCCCCACCGTGACAGCAGAGATATAGAGTGATACTTGAGAGAGAATATACTATAGTGTTCACGCTCATCTTTCTGAGTCTTTCTGAAGCAGCTGGATACACTGGTCCTAAGCCACAACAGGCTGTCTTCTGTACCAAATGCCACCAGGAATAACCTAACTTTGCGTAGGCTGGATCTCAGTGTCAAAAGCATCGATAAACTAGGCTACTCCAATTTTGCCAATCTAACAGGACTCAAAATATTCCATATTTTCCATTATAAAATCCCCAACCTTGAAGCTTGTATTATTCAACATTTTAGGAACATGAAGGTCCTAAGCATTGGAGCAAACAAATTCAAGACTTTGAGTGATGCTTTCAAGAATGGTTTGCAACAACTAGATATCTTTGATATGCCAGGCGGTTTATTAGAAACTATCCGTAATGGAGACTTTAAAAACTTGTGATCACTTAAAACCTTGCACCCCCCTACCATCTCCTAAGATTGCAGGTGGTCTATGCCTACCACCTCTTCCTGGCTTATCTCCACGATACCAAGAGGAGGAAGATCTGGAGAGCGAGTGGTGCTCTCGGGAGATCCAAGTGGCCAGCTTCCCTCTGTTTGATGAGCAGAAGGACGTTCTGATCCTGGAAATCCCAGACCAGCAGCTCTCTCCCTACCACCGCATGAGGACGCTGGTGAAGAGATGCACCTACTTGAGCTGGCCCAGAGCTGGGGAGCACACTGGGGTCTTCTGGGAAAAACTCAGTGGCTCTGGAGACCAGGGACTGCCCTGCTGAGGAGAACCCCATTCTGTCCGGGGTAGAAAGGGTATGATAGCGAGATTCTAAATTAATAGTAAATGGACCAGAAACTGTATTTTAAAAAATAGCAATGAAAGAGAAATAACAGTTTTTATGTATCAACTGCATAGCTATGATTTACAATATTAACTTTTATGTGTTCTATAATCAAGAAACTGATTTTGGCAAATATTATGCAATTTCCTGATGACGTACAGTATGATGATATTTTGACTTCTCTAGTTCTCTTTTCTACGCTAGTTTTTCTGTTTTGTCTTAATAACCCTGTTTTTTGTTTCCCATTTCCTTTCACTTCCCTTTTCTATTCACCTTTTTTCTTCCTAAATGTTCTTTAATTTGTTAAATGATTTTTGCTTCATGTAAGCCATGTTGGGATTGTTTTTGTAATTAAATTTCACAGATATCTGCCATCTTGTTTATTATGCCAGCTCTAGCTAGCCTATCTACTAGCTACTGTATCTACACTGAGTATACAAAACATTAACGCGGTCCTCTGTAGCTCAGCTGGTAGAGCACAGCGCTTGTAACGCCAAGGTAGTGGGTTCGATCCCCGGGACCACCCATACACAAAAATGTATGCACGCATGACTGTAAGTCGCTTTGGATAAAAGCGTCTGCTAAATGGCATATTATTATTATTATTATTAAGAACACCTGCTCTTTCCATGACATAGACTGACCAGGTGAAAGCTAAGATCCCTTGTTGATGTCACTTGTTAAATCCACTTCAACCAATGAAGGGGAGGAGACAGATTAAAGAAGGATTTTTAAGCCTTGAGACAATTGAGACATGGATTGTGTATGTGTGCCAATCAGAGGGTGAATGGGCAAGACAAAATATTAAAAGGGGAATTTCACCCTGGGGGGATCTGGGCTTGTTTTCATCATGTATGAGGGGGTGGGATCTGAAAATACATGTAGTCCTGCTTTGTGGCATTACGCGAAGGCTCTATGTTATACTGATTGCACTATACGTTTTTGTGGGTATAGATATGGTTGTCCTTGTTCGATAAAGCCATTGGACGTCTTTCAGCGATGTTCCTATAGGCGGATTCATTAGTATATACACAAGTAGACACATTTTTTCCAGTCTCTGAAAGACTACAACTTGTGTTGGGCGGTACTTCGGGCTCTGGCCCCCATCCAAAGCAGACTTTTTTGAAAAGTATAATTTTTTTCCTGCAAGCCACCTAGCTAGCTAGCTAACTTTAGTTTATCTACTGAAACCCATATTGTGCATTGCTGGCTAAAATACTACTGTGTGACAGTGGGGGGAAATACAATTATTTTTCTGTTCGCAAACTTAGCTAGCTATGTAGCTAGCTAGGTAGCTAGCTAATTAGCTAAGTTAGCTAGCTAAACAACTACCGGTAGCCATATCTATGACAGAAAATAGAATCGTTTTTACAATCAGAGATCTTTTGTATCTCGATTGTAAAACCTCTTCTCTTTTTTGTCATAGATATGGCTAGCTACTAAACAGCAAGCTACAACGTTTCAACCAGCCACCTAAAGCTAGGTTTACCAGCAAACGTTAGCACATGACTGGAGTTGGCTAGCTAGTTAGCCTGGCGCCTGCTAAGTTGTTATGCATTATGCCTCGCATTTGTAACTTGGTAACAAACGTGTAACATCAGCAAATGTAAATAATTTTACTGGCTAGCTATGTTGGTTATGATTATGACCTTGGATACATTTCTATCGCACAAAATTATAGGCATGATGCACTCACTAACTGTAAGTCGCTCTGGATAAGAGCGTCTGCTAAATGACTAAAATGTAAAATGTAAAACTCTAAATAACAAGTATTGCATATCCAGCAAGCCAGTTGTAGTGCCTGGGCTTCTTCCTGGAGTGGATTCTAGATGCATAAACAGAAATCCTTTGCCTGTGTGTGTCATTGTAGCGCAACTGTATCCCATGAACTATATCCCTCTCGAGGGACTAGACATTATGCTTGATTTCAAAAAGATGACTCATGAAGAGCTAAATGGAAGTTTGATCATGACAACACTTCTCCCACAGCTTTACAAGCATAGCAGCAGGAAGTAGAGGTGCTGAGGGTGCTGCAGCACTCCCTGACGCAGCACCCTCAGCACCCCTACTTCCTGCTGCTATGCTTGTAAAGCTGTGGGAGAAGTGTTGTCATGATCAAACTTATATATATATATATATATATATACACACACACAGTACCAGTCAAAAGTGTTGACACACCTACTCATTCAAGGGTTTTTCTTTATTTTTACTATTTTCTATATTGTAGAATAATAGTGAAGACATCAAAGCGATGAAATAACACAAATGGAATCATGTAGTAACCAAAAAAGTGTTAAACAAATCAAAATATATTTTAGATTTTAGATTCTTCAAAGTAGCCACCATTTGCCTTGATGACAGCTTTGCACACTCTTGGCATTCTCTCAACCAGCTTCATGAAGAATGCTTTTTCAACAGTCTTGAAGGAGTTACCACATATGCTGAGCACTTGTTGGCTGCTTTTCCTTCACTCTGCCGTCCAACTCATCCCAAACCATCTCAATTGGGTTGAGGTCGGGTGATTGTGGAGGCCAGGTCATCTGATGCAGCACTCCATCACTCTCCTTCTTGGTAAAATAGCCCTTACACAGCCTGGAGGTGTGTTTTGGGTCATTGTCCTGTTGTAAAACAAATGATAGTCCCACTAAGCGCAAACGAGATGGGATGGCGTATCGCTGCAGAATGCTGTGGTAGCCATGCTGATTAAGTGTGCCTTGAATTGTAAATAACTCACAGACAGTGTCACCAGCAAAGCACCCCCACACCATCACACCTCCTCCTCCTTGCTTCACCGTGGGAACCACACATGCGGAGATCATCCATTCACCTACTCTGCGTCTCACAAAGACACGGCGGTTGGAACCAGAAATCTCACATTTGGACTCATCAGACCAAAGGACAGATTTCCACCGGTCTAATGTCCATGGCTTGTTTTTCTTGGCCCAAGCAAGTCTCTTCTTATTATTAGTGTCCTTTAGTAGTGGTTTCTTTGCAGCAATTTGACCATGAAGGTCTGATTCACGCATTCTCCTCTGAACAGTTGATGTTGATGTGTCTGTTATTTGAACTCTGTGAAGCATTTATTTGGGCTTCAATCTGAGGCTGGTAACTCTAATGAACTTATCCTCTGCAGCAGAGGTAACTCTGGGTCTTCCTTTCCTGTGGCGGTCCTCATGAGAGGCAGTTTCATCATAGCGCTTGATGGTTTGTGCGACTGCACTTGAAGAAACTTTCAAAGTTCTTAAAATGTTCTGGATTGACTGACCTTCATGTCTTAAAGTCGTTTCGCTTTGCTTATTTGAGCTGTTCTTGCAATAAATTGGTATTTTACCAAATAGGGCTATCTTCTGTTTAGCCCCCCTACCTTGTCACAACACAACTGATTGGCGCAAACGCATTAAGAAGGAAAGAAATTCCACAAATTAACTTTTAACAAGGCACACCTGTTAATTGAAATTAATTCCAGGTGACTACCTCATGAAGCTGGTTGAGAGAATGCCAAGAGTGTGCAAAGCTGCCATCAAGGCAAAGGGTGGCTACTTTGAAGAATCTCAAATCTATTTTGATTTGTTTAACACTTGTTTTGGTTACTACATGATTCCATATGTGTTATTTCATCGTTTTGATGTCTTCACTATTATTCTACAATGTAGAAAATAGTAAAAATAAAGAAAAACCCTTGAATGAGTAGGTGTGTCCAAACTTTTGACTAGTACTGTATATGGCAAGATTTTTGTTAACACAAAAGTAGTGCACTGGGCCTTTAATAGTCCTGTATTAGCGGACCGATATAGCCATCTGCAGTGCGGGCAAAAAGTGTTTTTCTACCCCCCAATCTGTAACTACAGTTCTCTGCACTTGTGTGTCTCTACACCTGAGACACACTCAGACACACTGAACTGTACTACACTGTTCATACAATTTTTTTGTATGTTACTTTTACCATACAACATTGTTGTTGAATACCCAGTTCTCTTGAGTTAGCATTATTGTGTAGTGTACTCTCCTGTACAACAATACATGTACTGTCTAAGCACAACCCTGCACAACCAAAACCCCCTTCCTCATCTCAAAGTACTGTCTGTAAACCTCCCCCAGCCCATTGACTTAGACAGATCATTCTTGTTAATTGCAGGGGAATTTAGTAGACATGTCTTTGAATTGTTTTGAGAATCTGCAGAGAGAATTATGTGGTTGTGTCATTACTGTTGTAGTCTTGATTTTATACCTTTCAGTGTCCCTTGCTTGTTTCTGTCCCACAATCTTATAGTGTTCTATAACTGCAAGGTGTGCCCGCTCCCTCATGCTTGTGTACCCAGAAATGCCCCCGCTTTGGGGTATTTTTCAGCAGGGCACTGTGGAATGACTCCAGATAACCTGAGTTTTACAAAAAGAAAAGGTAAAAAGAGAAGAGGGGTAGACTAAATTGATTACATGGTCTGGAAGGTACTCTAGTCCTCAGGCTACCTCTAACCACCTGTAACACCATAACACAAACCATACAAACACTACCCAATTCATGTTTATACCATGCTTACTGTAAATTGAGCTGTCTTAGCCATCAGCTTGTAAATATTTTGGCCAACTTACCTTCACCTTGTGCAGAGCTAGGGGTTGGAAGCGCATGTTGGTGGAATCAGATTCTGTACCACTTACAACAAAATACACAACAATACACAATTTAACCACCCCACTAATTGTATTGATCTCTATTAGACTAGCTAGCTAAGCATATATAACATGGACATTTCAGTATTGTCAGCTTGCTGTTAGCTAACTAGCGTCACTAAATTGGCAGCAAGATTGCTAGCCAGCGGAGACTGGCTGAGAACCCACTAACTAACCATAGACAATTTATACACATTCATCATAGCTACCAACACACAGAGCGAGTTAGATAGCTATATATTGAAATTTTTTGTAATGGAGTGTTTTCCAGACAAGGGTGGAATAGATGGCTACCAAATTGAGATACTCTTTATTTGGTAACATTAGCTAATGTCAGTCAAAGATAGAACGAACAAACAAACATGTTTACTCTGCTGAAGGTAGCTACCAGTCTAACAGTGACTACTATGGCATAGGCGAAATTGATTGACAGTGTGTATACCAAAAGATAGCTATATGATTTAGCTGATGGCTTTCAGAGTTCAATACAGGACTGTAGCAAAGATTTTTATAGCTAAACCAAGATAGACCACAGCCCGTCGTTTCAAATGGGAACAAATGAGTCATAGTGGGCAGAACAAGCAAGGTGGTGGGCAGAGCCAAGCATGAGCTAGCGAGATCCTATTGGTGCGTTCTAGTAACATTTGCATATTTCCATTAGGGAACGCCTACTCTGTGAAGTGTGCTTGTGCAATAACTACATTTGCCTTTGCACTCCTAAACAACGGGGGAAAAAAAACACTTTGGCAAAGGGTAAAGTCTACAAAACTTAGTCCACTCTGTTTGTAACAGATTCTAGTTTTGGGAACAGAAAACTGTATTGAGATCAAATGTTTCATAGATGACAAAGTTAGCAGAATGTCGGCCAAGATCCATCTCATTCCATCTTCTCCCACTGCCGGCCACTGGGCTTCCTCACTACCATATTTGATAGTGAGTGGAAACGCCAAGCGGATGCTTCACATTTATACATCCGGGGAAATATCTGTCTCATTGTTCTATCTGTGAGTGTAGCGTTAGCTAGCTAGCTAACTTACTCAGCTAGGCTAGCAAGCCAGCTAACGTTAGGTTACCTTTAATTGAGAATCTTCCATTATGTTGTGAAGAAAAAAATAACAGCTGTCGTCGAAATGGATTCCCCATCAGTTCAGCCTGAAAATCCCTCTGATAATTTTTGGTCACCGCATCAATCCTGATAGCCATAAGCCACTGGCAGAATCTGGGTGAATCTCTGGTAGGTAGAATGGTGAAAGATAACTCATTTTTGCGCTTGTTTGTAAATAGCACAGCAATTCACAGAACATCACACGGGCATGATGAAACAGTGAAAAACAAATGTTTTCTGAAAAATCTTGCCTAGAGAAGTTCTGTGATTACTGCGTGAAGTAAACAAAGCCGTTACTCAAGTTTTTGGCCACGCCCCCTTTACCTAGCGGTCAGTATCAGCATTCGCTATGAACCCCGGACTTTGTGGTTCACTATTAGCAGACTAATACACAGGGAGAAACTTCCTGATTCTACCAGTAAAATTAAAATGTGCTAGTTCTAGCTTGTGGTTTGGATAATTGTGATGTTTATGATAAAAATGTAACGTTAATATAGTAATGACTACATGCCGTGGCAGAGCCAGGGTGAAATTCCCCTTTAAGTGCCTTTGAACTGGGTATGGTAGTAGGTTTGTGTCAAGAACTGCAACGCTGCTGGGTTTTTCACGCTCAGTTTCCTGTATGTATCAACAATGGCAACCACCCAAAGGTAATCCAGCCAACTACACACAACTTTGGGAACCAATTGAGTCAACATTGGCCAACATTCCTGTAGAACGCTTTCAACACCTTGTAGAGTCCATGCCCCAACGAATTGAGGCTGTTTTGAGGGGAAAATGGGGGATGTTTTAGCCAACAGAGCAACAAAACTGGAACTCAGAGAAGGTGGTGTCACCAATGTACTCCAGCCAACATATTATGGGCAAGTTTCACATCCACAAATTGAAATGGCTGAGTTTATCCTTATGTGACTCAACCTCAAACTCCTGTTAGCTTGCTGAGTCTGTTACACTTTACACCCTTTTGAGCTCTTTATCCTCACAGAGACCATATGCACCAATGTGAACGTCTGGGTTCAAACACTGGGTTCTCCTGTACGCCAAAAGACTGTGTTTGCCCACTGATCTGATTCTAGGACATTAGCAAGTCTACAGGTCTTTGGCAAGGTTACTCATCACATGATCGTAGTTCACTGAACCACCTCTAAATTAAATCAAATCACATTTTATTGGTCACATACCGTGGCTTGCGAAAGTATTCACCCCCCTTGGCATTTTTCCTATTTTGTTGCCTTACAACCTGGAATTAAAATGGATTTTTTGGGGGTTTGTATCATTTGATTTACACAACATGCCTACCACTTTGAAGATGCAAAATATATATTTTTTGTGTAACAAACAAGAAATAAGACAAGAAAACACAAAACTTGAGCGTGCATAACTATTCATCCCCCCAAAGTCAATACTTTGTAGAGCCACCTTTTGCAACAATTACAGCTGCAAACGTCAAACGTGTTAGCTTATTTTTTCTTTAAGCAATGGCTTTTTTCTGGCCACTCTTCCGTAAAGCCCAGCTCTGTGGAGTGTACGGCTTAAAGTGGTCCTATGGACAGATACTCCAATCTCCGCTGTGGAGCTTTGCAGTTCCTTCAGGGTTATCTTTGGTCTCTTTGTTGCCTCTCTGATTAATGCCCTTCTTGCCTGGTCCGTGAGTTTTGGTGGGTGGCCCTCTCTTGGCAGGTTTGTTGTGGTGCCATATTCTTTCCATTTTTTTATAATGGATTTAAATGGTACTCCGTGGGATGTTCAAAGTGTAGGATATTATTTTATAACCCAACCCTGATCTGTGCTTCTTCACAACTTTGTCCCTGACGTGTTTGGAGAGCTCCTTGGTCTTCATGGTGCCGCTTGCTTGGTGGTGCCCCTTGCTTAGTAGTGTTGCAGACTCTGGGGCCTTTCAGAACAGGTGTGTATACAGTGGAGAGAACAAGTATTTGATACACTGTCGATTTTGCAGGTTTTCCTACTTACAAAGCATGTAGAGGTCTGTAATTTGTATCATAGGTACACTTCAACTGTTAGAGACGGAATCTAAAAAATCCAGAAAATCACATTGTATGATTTTTAAGTAATTAATTTACATTTTATTGCATGACATAAGTATTTGATACATCAGAAAAGCAGTACTTAATATTTGGTACAGAAACTTTTGTTTGCAATTACAGAGATCATACGTTTCCTGTAGGTCTTAACCAGGTTTGCACACACTGCAGCAGGGATTTTGGCCCACTCCTCCATACAGACCTTCTCCAGATCCTTCAGGTTTCGGGGCTGTCGCTGTGGAATACGGACTTTCAGCTCCCTCCAAAGATTTTCTATTGGGTTCAGGTCTGGTGACTGGCTAGGCCACTCCAGGACCTTGAGATGCTTCTTACAGAGCCACTCCTTAGTTACCCTGGCTGTGTGTTTCGGGTCGTTGTCATGCTGGAAGACCCAGCCACGACCCATCTTCAATGCTCTTACTGAGGGAAGGAGGTTGTTGGCCAAGATCTCGCAATACATGGCCCCATCCATCCTCCCCTCAATACGGTGCAGTCGTCCTGTCCCCTTTGCAGAAAAGCATCCCCAAAGAATGATGTTTCCACCTCTATGCTTCACGGTTGGGATGGTGTTCTTGGGGTTGTACTCATCCTTCTTCTTCCTCCAAACACGTTGAGTGGAGTTTAGACCAAAAAGCTCTATTTTTGTCTCATCAGACCACATGACCTTCTCCCATTCCTCCTCTGGATCATCCAGATGGTCATTGGCAAACTTCAGATGGGCCTGGACATGAGCTGGCTTGAGCAGGGGGACCTTGCGTGCGCTGCAGGATTTTAATCCATGACGGCGTAGTGTGTTACTAATGGTTTTCTTTGAGACTGTGGTCCCAGCTCTCTTCAGGTCATTGACCAGGTCTTGCCGTGTAGTTCTGGGCTGATCCCTCACCTTCCTCATGATCATTGATGCCCCACGAGGTGAGATCTTGCATGGAGCCCCAGACCGAGGGTGATTGACCGTCATCTTGAACTTCTTCCATTTTCCAATAATTGCGCCAACAGTTGTTGCCTTCTCACCAAGCTGCTTGTCTATTGTCCTGTAGCCCATCCCAGCCTTGTGCAGGTCTACAATTTTATCCCAGATGTCCTTACACAGCTCTCTGGTCTTGGCCATTGTGGAGAGGTTGGAGTCTGTTTGATTCATTGTGTGGACAGGTGTCTTTTATACAGGTAACGAGTTCAAACAGGTGCAGTTAATACAGGTAATGAGTGGAGAACAGGAGGGCTTCTTAAAGAAAAACCAACAGGTCTGTGAGAGCCGGAATTCTTACTGGTTGGTAGGTGATCAAATACTTATGTCATGCAATAAAATGCAAATTAATTACTTAAAAATCATACAATGTGATTTTCTGGATGTTTTAGATTCCGTCTCTCACAGTTGAAGTGTACATATGATACAAATTACAGACCTCTACATGCTTTGTAAGTAGGAAAACCTGCAAAATCGGCAGTGTATCAAATACTTGTTCTCCTCATTGTATATACTGAGATCATGTGACAGATCATATGACACTTAGATTGCACACAGGTGGACTTTATTTAACTAATTATGTGACTTCTGAAGGTAATTGGTTGCACCAGATCTTATTTAGGGGCTTCATAGCAAAGGAGGTGAATACATGTGCATGCACCACTTTTCCGTGATTTATTTTTTTGAATTTTTTTTCATTTCACTTCACCAATTTGGACTATTTTGTGTATTCAAATAAAAATCCATTTAAATTACAGGTTGTAATGCAACAAAATAGGAAAAACGCCAAGGGGGATGAATACTTTTGCAAGGCACTGTAGTGAAATGTTTGTGTTTCTAGCTCCAACAGTGCAGTAATATCAACAATTCACAACAATACACATAATACACACAATCTAAAAGTAAAATAATGGAATTATTACACTTATGACAGATCATCTTACCTTCAGGGCCTGGTTTCCCGATAGCGATGGAACTTTGGTTTACAAGTGTTTTAACGATGCATTTTTCCTACAATAGCCGAATATGTTTTTCCCAAATGTCACGCCCTGGCTCTGGGGACTCTTATATGTTGAGCCAGGGTGTGTAGGTTTCATTGTTTAGTTTTCTAGGTTTGTGTTCTAGTTCTTGTATTTCTATGTTGGCCAGGGTGGTTCCCAATCAGAGGCAGCTGTAGCTTGTTGTCTCTGATTGGGGACCATACTTAGGCAGCCTGTTTGGCACTGTTATTTTGTGGGATCTTGTTCCGTAAGGTTTGTTTTGGTGTATAACCTAGGACTTCACGTATCGTTTGTTGTTTTGTTTTGATCGTGTGTTAAGTACGTAATAAAGATGTACGGTTATCACGCTGCGCCTTGGTCCGCTTCTTACGACGATCGTGACACCAAAACACCACGCAGAAAGAACATTCGCTAAGTGTGTCGAAAGAAAGGCAGTGCTGCTCTCTGATCAGCTTTCTCCATTCAAATGTTACCTTAACATTATAATTTTTCCACAATACTGACGACGGATCAGCTCCTAGAGCGATAATATCACCTAATGGCTGTAAATATTGAGGCGGCTTATTCTAATGCTTACCCTATAATAATGCAATCAATCACAGATTCATTTGGCACATCATTGTGCACATGTTACACATCATTAAATATATTTAGGCAAATTACAGGCAGTAGCCTACAATTAGCAAAATAGAACTCAATTGAATGAACATTATATTTATTTCAATATTATTTAATTATATAGGCCTATGTAGCCTATACTGTAGGCTATTTATCTTTTACTGCAGTCATCCCAGTTTTCATTTGATGCATCTTTTTATCCTTTGCTTGTTTTTAACAATTGCAAAGACATTGGCAACTTTGTGTTTGTAGTCAACTTCGTTATGAAGTTATCGGCAGTCACAGAGAGACAGTTAAACATCTTGATTCTATGTTTAGTGGATATCGTACGACGCACTTAGCTGTTCTCCTACGAAGGTTCTAATGATGAACATAGCCTTCAGATGCTTTTGGGAAACCGGACCCAGGTCTGTTTAACCATACTAGATTTACAATCAGAGATTGCAACATAGAGGCAGTTAAACAATCAAGTCATTTGAAATATTTTGCTTCAATGGAGCATTCTTTTTAAAATCTGCCCTCTGTAGTGATATTCAAATGTATTCTATGTCTGCACAGATGTTTGTGTGTGCGTGTGTTTGTGGCTTTGTGGCTTTGTTCTCTAGGCAGGCTCCCCCTCTCTTCGTGCAGTGTAATATCTCCTCTGAGGAAAGACTCAATACAACAGGAAATGAGTGCTATCTGGGCTGCTCTATCTGCAGGCTGATTTCCAGGACACAGAGCAATGGCAGTGCTAGGAGATGTCCTCATATTCACCAGGGTCAGAGTTATCAGGCATCTGGGGCGCAGGTCTGATGTTGTCCCTGTGAGCAGCCTGTGTCCGGGTCAGCAAGGGGGAAACCCTGGTGTCGATAATACCAAACGTTTGTACTTTAAAACTCTCCTCCCGCTTGTTTTTCAGAGGCTGTGTGTTTGACTGAGGTTTATGCTGGTTGTGACGTCACCGAATCAATTGCAGGTGTCGTATAGTGCCAGCCTTGGCGAGACATGAAAAGCCTGCGACACTGTGCTCTCACCCTCTCTTTCTCAATTCACATCTAAAGAGGTTTGATTGTAAAGCCAGTCTGTGAAGTGGGCCCCAGAGGTGTGGGTAAATTAGCACCCCACTCACCCAACATCAACCCTCTTCAGCCCTATCCATCTGAGATCTGCTTAATGCAAGTTGGATGACTCATCCATTGAACTTGGCATGCACTCTTCCGGCTCTGCTTAATCTCTCTCTCTCTCTCTCTCTCTCTCTCTCTCTCTCTCTCTCTCTCTCTCTCTCTCTCTCTCTCTCTCTCTCTCTCTCTCTCTCTCTCTCTCTCTCTCTGTCATTCACAGGTGAAGCAGATCATGGAAGAGGCTGTCACCAGAAAGTTTGTACATGAAGACAGCAGCCACATTGTCTCATTTTGTGGTGAGTTTCAACTATTGGGACATATTTGGTAGTATTTGCTCATTAATCACCTGCCCTACAACAGAAAAAAATCAAACATTTACATTTTAGCAGACGCTCTTATCCAGAGCGACTTACAGTTAGTGAATACATATTTTTTTATACTGGCCCCCCGTGGGAATCGAACCCACAACCCTGGCGTTGCAAACGCCATGCCCTATCAACTGAGCTACATCCCTGCCGGCCATTCCATCCCCTACCCTGGACAACACTGGGCCAATTGTGCACCGCCCATGAGTCTCCCGGTCACGGCCAGCTGCGACAGAGCCTGGATTCAAACCAGGATCTCTAGTGGCACAGTTAGCACTGCTATGCAGTGCCTTAGACCACTGCGCCACTCAGGAGTAACCCAAACCTTTTGTCATTGTGCCAATCAGAAGGAACAGGTATCCTGTCAGACACGAGTCAGTCAGGTTTCATTGGTCAGGCTGTTATTCCAACATGCAGTGCATTCAGAAAGTATTCAGACCCCTTGACTTTTACCACATTTGTTACGCTACAGCCGTATTCTTAAATTGATTAAATAGTTTTTTTTCCCCTCATCAATCTACACACAATACCCCATAATGACAAAGCAAAAACAGGTTTAGACATTTTTTCTCATTTATATATTTTTTAAAACTGATATCACAATTACATAAGTATTCAGACCCTTTATTCAGTACTTTGTTGAAACACCTTAGGCAGCGATTACAGCCTAGAGTCTTTTTTGTATTTATTTTATTTAACCTTTATTTAACTAGGCAAGTCAGTTAAGAACAAATTCTTATTTACAATGACGGCCTACACCGGCCAAACCCGGACGACGCTGGGCCAATTGTGCGCCGCCCTATGGGACTCCCAATCACGGCTGGTTGTGATACAGCCTGGAATCGAACCAGGGGGTCTGTAGTGACGCCTCAAGCACTGAGATGCAGTGCCTTAGACCGCTGCGCCACTCGGGAGGAGTCTTTTTGGGTATGACGCTACAAGCTTGGCAATCCTGTATTTGGGGAGTTTCTGCCATTCTTCTCTGCAGATCCTCTCAAGCTCTGTCAGGTTGGATGGGGAGCATCACTGCACAGCTATTTTCAGGTCTCTCCAGAGATGTTAGATCGGGTTCAAGTCCGGGCTCTGGCTGGGCCACTCAAGGACATTCAGAGACTTGTCCCGAAGCCACTCCTGCGTTGTCTTGGCTGTGTGCTTAGGGTCGTTGTCCTGTTGGAAGGTGAACCTTCGCCCCAGTCTGAGGTCCTGAGCGCTCTGGAGCAGGTTTTCATGAAGGATCTCTCTGTACTTTGCTCCGTTCATCTTTCCCTCAATCCTGGCTAGTCTCCCAGTCCCTGCTGCTGAAAAACATCCCCACAGCATGATACTGTCACCACCATGCTTCACCGTAGGGATGGTGCCAGGATTCCTCCAGACGTGACGCTTGGCATTCAGGCCATAGAGTTAAATCTTGGTTTCATCAGACCAGAGAATCATGTTTCTCATGGTCTGAGAGTCTTTAGGTGCCTTTTGGCAAACTCCAAGCGGGCTGTCATGTGCCTTTTACTGAGGAGTGGCTTCCGTCTGGCCACTCTACCATAAAGGCCTGATTGGTGGAGTGCTGCAGAGATGGTTGTCCTTCTGGAAGGTTCTCCCATCTCCACAGAGGAACTGTTTTCGCTTTGTCATTATGGGGTATTGTGTGTAGATTGATGAGGAAAATGTTTGATTTAATCAATTTTAGAATAAGGCTGTAATGTAACAAAATGTGGAAAAAGTCAAGGGGTCTGAATACTTTCCGAATGCAGTTTATGGTATAAGAACCGTACTGGTTTCCCTTTTTCTGATCCCTTAAAAGACTTCTATAAAACCTGACATCACAAAGAAAACCTGTCAGAATTATATCATTGCAACTATTTCTGGGATGCCTCTTATGTAACACAGCCAGGGAACAAGGTCGTCAAGCCCCGTCAAGAGTTTAGGTGATTTAACACTTTGTTGTTGGTAGAAAAAGGGCTTGTTGAAAGCATAAGGATAGGTGATAATGACTATCTGCTGTACTGCATTGGGGTGTGAAAGAATAATCTCACAGTCATTCTTCACAGGCTCATCAAGCCTCACCGACATCCTACCGAAGGATATTTTATCAACTGATAAAAGTGGTAGAGGAAAGGTCCAAATCTGCATATCACGTCAACCTCTGGGTGGAGGGTTTGAGGGTCTGCTAGCCAGGGCCATGTACAGACCTTTGCTCGGAGTTAAAAAAAAAGGGCACCTTAATTACATAAAATGTTCTGCAAAAACACACTCACTCATCACACATTGTAGGCTAAGCAAGCTAGAACCAAAGGTGAAATGTTAGTTAAGTATCTTTGCTAGAAGCACTACTGGGTTGGCCTTTATCAGCTGATCATCGCTAATCTGTGTTTCCTCTGGACATTTTTGTTGCAGTGTCGTTTGTAGAACAACTGTGAAAAGGTCCGCTCAGGTTGCTTTTTAAAAGGACATACTTCCTGCTTTATAATATAAATAATATGCCATTTAGCAGACGCTTTTATCCAAAGCGACTTACAGTCATGCGTGCATACATTTTTTGTGTATGGGTGGTCCCGGGGATCGAACCCACTACCTTGGCGTTACAAGCGCCGTGCTCTACCAGCTGAGCTGCTTTGTTTTCTTATTTTTTTATGTCATGAGCCAAGGCAAAATGTTTAGGCAAAAGTTACAATAAGTTAGCTTTAAAACTGCAGTGCATGTCAGAGCACATTTTCTCACAGCCTCATGGCAAAAAGTGTAGAATAGCATGAGATTAGCTATAAAACTCTCTGTCCTGTTGTAAAATGTATAGAATTGCAGCAAATTAGCCTTAAAACAGCAACATTTTCTCTCCGCCTCATGGGAGAATGTGCAGGGTTGAGACTTGACTAGGTGAGGGGTGAGGTCTGAGGAGGAGGATTGACAAAGTTCCTAATATGTATGCCGTACCACTGACTGGTGGCAGTCTCTATAGGAAAGAGAATCTCAATTGCATACTCCTCGTGTCCTCTCTCCTCACCTCCTTCTCAAAACCCAATTGGAGGAGAAGGTCAGAGGGGCCGGACCACTGGCGTTCTCATCCAATGGGTTTTGAGAAAGAGAGAGGACGCCAGAAGTATGCAATTGAGATTTTCCCAGGGTCTCTCCAGTGACTAGCGCTCTGTCTCGAAGACAGTGCACTGAGTTTTTGTGCACAGGCAGTTTTGGCTGCCACAGTGGCACAAAGAGCTAAATAACCTTTAAAACTGTGTTGTACCTGGACATATTATTGAAAGTATGTTTGGTAGAAATACTATGATGTTACATTTTAGTTTTTGGGGGTTTGCAGTGGCGGCAATGATTTTGTCGTGACGTAGCGCCACAACTAAATGAATGCAGCGGAAACACTGTCGCTAATGTAGGCTAGATTCATCAGCTAGTTAGCTAGTCTTTACTTGATTTGAATTGGTTATGCTACTGATAAAGAGTCAAACTGCTGTTGCCCCCTGAGATAACACATGCTAGAAACTCCAAAGTAACCAACTACTGGCCGTATTAATTTCAAACTCACCGCTCTGCACCGGTGGGTAGCTCATGCATGTGACGAGGAAGAGTGCAGCAATGCATTTTTTTTTTCAAGATTCATGCGTTCATGAGAAATTATCTAGTTGATAGGCAATTCATTGCATTTAAAGTTACAAGAGAGAAAACAGATAAAAAAATAAAATAAAAAGTAATTTGTTTTTTAAAAACGTCACCAACCATAAGGACACTTTTTTCATAGGAGGCCAAAAGGGCAGGTGACACCCACGTCTCCTCCCTTTGCTCCCCTCCGTTGCTCTGATTCGCCGGTCTACTGAGCCACCGGTCTGAGCGCACCACCTCGGCAACACCGGAATGGAAACCCAACGCACCCTAAACACCTTCAGCGCACCTGCACCTCATCATCTCATCACCACTCCTATATAGCCCTGGACTGTTCAGTGTTGTGTTGTGTGTGATTGTTAGTGTCTTGTTGTGTACGCGCGATTTGTTGTTCTCTTGCTCAGTGTTAAGTAAACCTTTACATTGTTGATTCCTGTGTCTGCGTCCTGCCTCTTCGTATCCTCAGTACTCGTCACACTAGGGCTCTATCTGTGCACGTGCCTGCTGCTAGCTGATAACTGTGTGATCAATCTCCAAGGAAAGGCTCTTCCTCCCCCACTACAACAGGAGAGTAACCTGCCCATTAACAGACCTGGAAGTAAGAGCTTTCCCTTTACTTCATATACCGTGGTGGCTGTTAGTTTTAGCTCCCCCTTGCATCCCCCCATGGACTCTCTGTGTGACGTTGTCGCTCTTTACTCCCACATGTTCTACTCTGCTCTATCAGGTTTTACATCAAGCTGTCACACAAATGTGTCTGTGTGCAGAGATCACAGGATGGAGATGGAGGGCGAGTGGAGGGGAGGGGGAAAGGGAAGGCGTGAGGCAAGGACTTGCTCAGGCAGGTCAGCGGGGAGTAATTAGCCTCTATCATCATGGTCACATATTCAAGTCGCCAAGGCAGGAGAGCCCGGGAAATGTCAAATGTTAGCCACTTGCCCGTCCCTTCTTCCTCACCAAAATAGCTATTCTTTTCTTCCCTTCACATTGCCGTGAGAGAGATAGTCAAACATGGAATTAGAATACTAATTTAATAGGATCTCTGTAATTCAATTGTTAATGAAGCCAAGCTTTAAAGGTGTATCTTTCTCAAAGTGGTCATACCAATTCAATAAGGATATGGCAAGAGAGCAGACACAGACTGACACCCAGGGTAGGCATGATGTTGGCACATTGAAGAATTCATCTAAGCCAATAGTGTGGTTGGCCATATTTAGAATGTGTTGATTGTGTCATAGTGCTGAGAATTCCTGGTCAGTGGCAACACAGACAGTCTGAGTCCCCTAATGTGTTCTGTTGCCACAGATACGGGGCTGATTAGGGGTCATTACTTCAGTAGCTGTAATTACCTTAGAAATAAGAGTGCCTGTGTGGAAAGTGGACAGGGTCCAGCCACTTATTTCCTATGTGAGTGCTTTAACCACAGGGTTTATGACACAATGGATATTGCTTTGGTTGCATGGCTCCCGGGGTTATGTTAGGCCTAAGTACCACGAAGCCAAGGAGGTTTCACCCTCTGGAAATGCTTATTTCTTTTCATTATTGGAGTGTAATTTCTAGTAGTTTGAAAGACGAGGGGAATCCTATTGAGACATCTTTGTCACGGAACTACGTTTCTCGCTCCTGTAATAATAAGGAAGAAAACAGAGGTGCACCAAGATAAAGAGAAAGGAAGGACGAGAGAGAGAGGAAAGGTGGAGTACATACTGTATTAGTGAGTGTATACACAACACTGCTCAAACATTAGGATTACAAAGCTACAGAACAGTTGGAAAATATAGTAAATATATACACTACAGTCAAAAGTTTGGACACACCTACTCATGCAAGGGTTTTTCTTTATTTTTTCTATTTTTTACATTGTAGAATAATAGTGAACACATCAAAACTATGAAATAACACACATGGAATCATGTAGTAACCAAAAAAGTGTTAAACAAATCAAAATATATTTGAGATTTGAGATTCTTCAAATAGCCACCCTTTGCCTTGATGACAGCTTTGCACACTCTTGGCATTCTCTCAACCAGCTTCACCTGGAATGCTTTTCCAACAGTCTTGAAGGAGTTCCCACATATGCTGAGCAATTGTTGGCTGCTTTTCCTTCAGTGCCGTCCGACTCATCTCAAACCATCTCAATTTAATTTGGTTGAGGTCGGGAGATTGTGGAGGCCAGGTCATCTGATGCAGCACTCCATCACTCTCCTTCTTGGGAAAATAGCCCTTACACAGCCTGTAGGTGTGTTGGGTTATTGTCCTGTTGAAAAACAAATGATAGTCCCACTAAGCCCAAACCAGATGGGATGGCGTATCGCTGCAGAATGCTGTGGTAGTCATGCTGGTTAAGTGTGCCATGAATTCTAAATAAATCACAGTGTCACCAGAAAAGCACCCCCGCACCATAACACCTCCTCCTCCCCCTCCATGCTTTACGGTGGTAACTACACATACAGTGATCATCCGCTCACAAAGACACGGTGGTTGGAACCTAAACTCTCAAATTTGGACTCCAGACCAAAGGACAGATTTCCACCGGTCTAATGTCCATTGCTCGTGTTTCTTGGCCCAAGCAGGTCTCTTCTTCTTATTGGTGTCATTTAGTAGTGGTTTCTTTGCAACAATTCGACCATGGGGGGCCAGTATGAAAAATGTATGCACTCACTAATTGTAAGTCGCTCTGGATAAGAGCGTCTGCTAAATGACTAAAATGTAATAGAAAATGAAGGCCTGATTCACACAGGCCTCTCTGAACATTTGATGTTGAGATGTGTCTGTGACTTGAACTCTGGAAAGCATTTATTTGGGCTGCAATTTCTGAGGCTGGTAACTCTAATGAACTTATCCTCTGCAGCAGAGGTAACTCTGGGTCTTCCTTTCCTGTGGCGGTCCTCATGAGAGCCAGTTTCATCATAGCGCTTGATGGTTTTTGCGACTGCACTTGAAGAAACTTTAAAAGTTCTTGAAATGTTCCGGATTGACTGACCTTCATTTCTTAAAGTAATGATGGACTTTCGTTTCTCTTTGCTTATTTGAGCTGTTCTTGCCATAATATGGACTTGGTCTTTTACCAAATAGGACTATCTTCTGTATACCCCCCTACCTTGTCACAACACAACTGATTGGCTCAAACCCATTAAGAAGGAAAGAAATTAAAGAAATTAACTTTTAAGAAGGCACCCCTGTTAATTGAAATGCATTCCAGGTGACTACCTCATGAAGCTGGTTGAGAGAATGCCAAGAGTGTGCAAAGCTGTAATCAAGGAAAAGGGTGGCTATTTGAAGAATCTCAAATATAAAATATACAGTGCCTTGCAAAAGTATTCATCCCCCTTGGCGTTTTTCCTATTTTGTTGCATTACAACCTGTAATTTAAATGGATTTTTATTTGGATTCATGTAATGGACATACACAAAATAGTCCAAATTGGTGAAGTGAAATGAAAAAAATAACTTGCTTAAAAAAAGTATGAAAAATAATTAACGGAAAAGTGGTGCGTGCATATGTATTCACCCCCTTTGCTATGAAGCCCCTAAATAAGATCTGGTGCAACCAATTACCTTCAGAAGTCACATAATTAGTTAAATAAAGTCCACATGTGTGCAATCTAAGTGTCACATGATCTGTCACATGATCTCAGTATATATACACCTGTTCTGAAAGGCCCCAGGGTCTGCAACACCACTAACCAAAGGGCACCACCAAGCAAGCGGCACCATGAAGACCAAGGAGCTCTCCAAACACGTCAGGGACAAAGTTGTGGAGAAGTACAGATCAGGGTTGGGTTATAAACAAATATCAGAAACTTTGAACATCCCACGGAGCACCATTAAATCCATGATTAAAAAATGGAAAGAATATGGCACCACAACAAACCTGCCAAAAGAGGGCCGCCCACCAAAACTCATGGACCAGGCAAGGAGGGCATTAATCAGAGAGGCAACAAAGAGACCAAAGATAACCCTGAAGGAGCTGCAAAGAGCCACAGCGGAGATTGGAGTATCTGTCCATAGGACCACTTTAAGCTGTACACTCCACAGAACTGGGCTTTATGGCAGAGTGGCCAGAAAAAAGCCATTGCTTAAAGAAAAAAATAAGTAAACATGTTTGGTGTTCGCCAAAAGGCATGTGGGAGACTCCCCAAACATATGGAAGAAGGTACTCTGGTCAGATGAGACAAAAATTGAACTTTTTGGCAATCAAGGAAAACGCTAAGTCTGAAGCAAACCCAACACCTCTCATCACCCCGAGAACACCATCCCCACAGTGAAGCATGGTGGTGGCAGCATCATGCTGTGGGGATGTTTTTCATCGGCAGGGACTGGGAAACTGGTCAGAATTGAAGGAATGATGGATGGCGCTAAATACAGGGAAATTCTTGAGGGAAACCTGTATCAGTTTTGCCTTGAAGAATGGGCAAATATCCCAGTGCCAAGCTTATAGAGACATACCCCAAGAGACTTGCAGCTGTAATTGCTGCAAAAGGTGGCTCTACAAAGTATTGACTTTGGGGTGGGTATGCATGCTCAAGTTTTGTGTTTATTTTTTTTATATTTCTTGTTTGTTTCACAAGAACAAATATTTTGCATCTTCAAAGTGGTAGGCATGTTGTGTAAATCAAATGATACAAACCCCCCAAAAATCAATTTTAATTCCAGGTTGTAAGGCAACAAAATAGGAAAAATGCCAAGGGGGTGAATACTTTCGCAAGCCACTGTATTTTGATTTGTTTAACACTTTTTTGGTTACTACATGATTCCATATGTGTTATTTCATAGTTTTGATGTCTTCACTATTATTCTACAATGTAGAAAATAGTAAAAAAATAAAGAGTAGGTGTGTCCAAACTTTTGACTGGTACTGTATATGAAGATTACGTTGTTTTATGAACTCTGATTACTCCGTTTTTATTTAGATTTTAAAATACTGTTTACAGTTGATGCTATTTTAAGACATAAGTATAGTTTAGTTATTCAGTGCATTAATGGACATGGTATGGTAATGATTTTAATATAGGCTAGGTTATGTCTGTATTGTACAGCCGGTGGGCAAAGTTGGTTGAAACTACATTTACATTTTAGTCATTTAGCAGACGCTCTTATCCAGAGCGACTTACAGTTAGTGAGTGCATACATTTTCATACTGGCCCCCCGTGGGAAACGAGCCCACAACCCTGGCGTTGGAAGCGCCATGCTCTACCAACTGAGCTACAGGCAGGCATATTTTAGGGAGTCATGGTCAGGTTTTATACGGATTGAAAAAGGGAATTTATTACATGTATTTTTGTAGTCCTGAAAAATATGCCTTTATCCTGGTGTAATCTGGTTATTTGATGTGGGTTTGTAAAAATAAAAAAGAAGAGAGAGAGAGAGAGACACTCAGCGCTGGAGCACTCCATCAGCAGGGGTTTCCATGACAACCACGGCCTTCCCCATGCTAACAGAACCACAGGATTAGTCCTGAGAGAGAGCTCAAATGTCAAAACTGCTCAAGCCACTGCCACGTAGGCCTTATAGAAAGATGTCTGTTCGTGTGTGTGTGCACTTGTGTTTACTGGATAAGCTCTCGGCTTAGGAAAATATAATTATGTTTAAGGATAACGTAATAAAAATAATTGGCATATTTGACCCACTTTTCATAACAGCCTCAAGCCGCAGAGCTTTGTCTGAAGTGTCCATCATACGGCTCAGTCACAATTACACAAGCTAAGTACTATAATATGCAGATTCTCAATGGGTGTTGACAGATTTTTATCTATGACCATGGATCAAATTTTTTACAACACAGTATAATGGTGGTTACATGGTGGAGGTGTTTTTTTAGAATGTGGATCCCCCTACTGACACTACATTTGTGTGCATCACAGTGTGACAAGTACTGAGAATACGAAGAGGCAGGACGCAGACGCAGGAATCAACAATGTAAAGGTTTACTTAACACTGAGCAAGAGAACAACAAAGAGCGAGTACATGACAAGACACTAACAATCACACACAACACAACACTGAACAGTCCAGGGCTATATAGAGGTGGTGATGAGATGATGAGGTTCAGGTGCGCTGGAGGTGCTTAGGGTGCGTTGGGTTTCCATTCCGGTGTTGCCGAGCTGGTGCGCTCAGCCCGGTGGCTCAGTAGACCGGCGAATCAGAGCGCCGGAGGGGAGCAACTGGAGGAGACGTGACACACAGGAGGTTGGTGGCACCTTCATTGGGGAGGACCGGCTCATAGTAATGGCTGGAACGCAATAAATTGAATGGTATCGAACTCATCAAACACGTAGTTTCCATGTGTTTGATACCATTCCATTCACTCCATTCCAGACATTATGAGCCGTCCTCCCCTCAGCAGCCTCCTGTGGTGTCCATTCATCATTGTACGTCTTATAATGTATTTTAACTCACCACCAGCATCATACAGTGATATTACATTTTTAATAAAGTTGAATGAAAGATTAAAATAGAGAACATAAAGATTCATAATGGTGACAAGTTTCAGTGAACTCTCCTAAACTGTTTCTCATCTATATTCTGAAATGTAATATTATTTCTGTGCCTGTTTGTTTGTGTGTGTGTGCAGCTGCTGTGGAGGCGTGCGTTCTCCATGGGCTTAAGCGGCGAGCGGCGGGCTTCCTGCGTAGCAACAAGATAGCAGCGCTCTTCATGAAGGTGGGGAAGAGCTTTGCCCCGGCAGAGGAGCTGTGCAGGAAGGCTCAGGAGCTGGAACAGATCATGGAGAGCAAGTGAGAGCGCACACACACACACACCACCGGATCCCTGTACAGACACAGACCATAGCACTCAAAAGCAAAAAGCTGTTACTGTATATTACTGCTAACAAGTCCTTAACACGATCTCTACTCACACATAATTATAGTTTACTGATGCAATGCAGGTGTAACATAAGAAATGATCACTGGTATAAAATTGCCATGGTTAACCAAAAGTAGCCTCTGAGTTCCTCCCTCCCTCTCCCCTGTTTCTACATTGCAGACGGAACCAAAGTTTGCCCAACCAGGATAGCTTACGGAGACTGTCCAGGCTGCCCAGCCTCAGCCCGCAGGTGGTCAGAAACCTTTGGATCCGCACGGCCCTCATCGAGAAGGTGCTGGACAAGATCGTGCTCTACCTCGTGGAGAACAGCAGGTGAGTCACAGGAGGGTGAAATGGCATGGTCACCTGCAGGGAGGAGGAAAAGCAAATCCAGAAATGCACGGCTCACCTCCATCACGTTTTTATGTTCCAGTAAATTCTACGAAAAAGAGGCCGTTCTGATGGATCCGGTGGACGGACCCATTCTGGCCTCTTTGTTAGGTAATGATTCCACATTTTTAAGCTTTTATTCACATACATCTCATCTCAGACAGTATACCAGTGTAGTAGGGGATTTCCTCTCACACAGGGCACCAATTAATGTAAGTGATTCTCCTCACACTGGCCACCGATATGTCTTTTCACGCCATTGTTCTGTACTCTGGCAGTGGGGCCCTGTGCCTTGGAGTACACAAAGATGAAGACGGCGGACCACTTCTGGACAGACCCCTCGGCCGACGAGCTGGTCCAGAGACACCGCATCCACAGTGGCCACTGCAGACAGGACTCCCCCACCAAGAGGCCTGCCCTCTGTGTAAGTTTCCTGGGAAGGGTAGGGGGTCTAAATATTGTCCCACTACTCCACCAAACAGGATTGACCATGAGCTGGTATACATTGCTCTATTGATTATTTAATGTCTTTGTTTTGCTGACACTGCACACTATTAGCTCAAACGTAGCGGGGATATCCGTGACCAATCCTGTCATTGAAGCCTCCCCCAGCCTATCTCTTTCAGTAGAAGAAGACCTGCTGTTGTCAATGCATTAAGGAGCACATTACGTCCCGTGGGAGAGGACGGAGTGTATTTTCTGGAACTCTTCACATTGTCATTGACCCCTGCAGCTAGAAACATCTCACCACGTAGCACATTCTCATTCTACGTTGACAACTGAGAGTGGTTTATTGCAGCACTGTATCTTTTGTACCCTAGAGGCAAACATAATGGGCTTTGTCATCAGAAACAGAGTGGGAAGTGTTTTTTCTTCAATCAACCAAACACATTTTTGATGTTACATCATTTGAGCCAGTGTTAAGTTGCGTCAATTCAAATCTGGTATTAGGAACAAAAGAGGTCAATACACGTCTTCTAAAATAGACTAGTATTTTAATTAATGCAAACCACTTCAATGGTAAATATGATGTTCGTATATACGGGTCCACTGAAATACCACGCAGGGCACTCAGAGAACTAAGCCATTGTTATGAGTTCTTCTTAAAATACTCTGACAGAGATAGTTCCTGCTCCCTGCTGGCCAATCAGAGTAGAGACTGAGCGTGGTTTAGACTTACTCAGCCTATCCGTTGGCGCACAGGCTTGTCCCAGGCCCTTGGTTGCACACTGTTGCCAGGCATAAGTTGTTAACATCACAACCTGTAGAGTCAGCACCTTTTTGCAGTACACATCCTTGGACGGTTCACAGATCACAAAGAGGCAGTGTTCGTGTCTGTGAGAAATACAAGTCTTATCTCATCCTACACACCAGTGTAGTAGCCTGAAATCAAATACATGGCTGAAAGGGTTCTAAGAGCTGTATAAGCTGGGTAACATTATAACACTTGATTAGCCGTTGCTAATTCATTCCCAGTGGGTGATCATTGTGGTTAACAGTATGAAATAAACTAAATGTGCTCAATGGTGGATGAACAATATGGCATGATACATTCATTTTGCACCAGTGATGTGTTAAACTAACTGGCCAATATATGGACACTGGATAGATGGATGGGTGGATGGATTGGGATGGGGGTAAAAACATACACACTGTCTGTGTTTCCAGATCCAGAAGAGGCATTCCAGTACCAGCATGGAGGAACGGCCCTCACCTTCAGCCCGGGACTACGTGGAGTCACTGCATCAGAGCAACAGAGCCACCCTGCTGTTTGGAAAGAACAACGTGCTGGTGCAGCCGGTAAACAATTCATCCTCCTCCCATCTCTAGGAGGCGTATCGGTTTGAGTGTGTCAAGAACTGCAACGCTGTTGGGTTTTTCATGCTGAACAGTTTCCCATGTGTGTCAAGAATGGTCCATCACCCAAAGGACATCCAGCCAACTTGACACAACTGTTGGCGTCATTGGAGTCAACATGGGCCAGACGAACTGAGACTGTTCTGAGGTCAAAAGGGGGTGCAACTCATTATTAGGAAGGTGAACCTAATGTTTTGTACACTCAGTGTATCTATAGAGAGATTGGCCATATCGCAGTTTCTGTGGAAGATGATCTCTCAGTGCCACAACTCCTCCATATTTATGATAGCTTTCAGAAGCTCTCAAATATTCAGTGAAAGCAAATATGCCATTTGTTAACAACACAGTATACCTATTTGGAGACTTGGCGAATGCCAATCTGTAAAAGCCGCATCAGCTCAGTAGGAGCCTATCTCCTGTTTCTGTAGCATGAGGCAGCTTGTATATGGTGTCAAATCCGATTCAAAAGTCGAATGGGCGTGAGCAAGATGAAACATCATTGCGCGAGCAAACACTTGAGTCGAGAGAGAAGAAATGTGGTCGAGCGAGCAGAAGGGTCCCACGAGCGCAGGCCAGCGTGGTGCGCGCAAATTAAACTTGAAAGCTTGCGAGTGTGATTTTGCGCGAGCACAACTGCTTTTCCACATGCAGTAAATTAATTCGAGAGAGGAGATATTTGTTCGCCTGAAGAAATACTTACTACATGTCAAGACTGCACTCTCACAAATACTCTGCATCCCCACACGGATGTCTTTTCTCCCTCTCACACCAATTTTCCAATTTTGCTCTCCAAAATCCATTTTGCTTTCGCAACTGCTTACTGTAATTGTATAATAGGTATAATTATAATTATAGCCAATGAACATAACCTGTAGCAATCTACTGAAACGCAATTGGTCAGGTTTTTTGGACCAATCACGGCTTGACTGCTATCTAATCTGATTTTTTACCATAGAGATGAAAGGGGACGGTGAAAGGTGAACGATGTCTGACAATAGTAAAGAGGTAAGTTCCATCGTTTTTCAGTAGAGAAACTAGCTAACCAACTATGATTTCAATATTGATATTGGGTAAGTAGTTATTTGGTCTTCTGTTATTAAAGCAGGCTATTGATGAGGCAAGCTAGGTTAACATCAGCTAGCTAGGAAGCTAACTAGCTAACAGTAGCTAGCTAGCTAACGTTTAACCATGTGGTTTAACCAAAGCCAAGGTGGTTTCGTTTTCTATACCCTCACTGGTTTAAATAAGAGCATTGTACCTAAATCGAGGAGGGATTTAGTAGAGGAGGAGGACTTGGAAGACCAGCATGACTGGGTGGCAGAAGAGGGGGAGAGGCAGGGAGAGAACAGACAGGGATGGGGGTCAGTGATTGAGGAGGGAGAGCCAAGAGAGGTCAGGCTCTGTACCAAATAATAGCCAATATTGTAAACCATTAACCACATACTTTGAAATCCAATCTGATTTAAATAAAGATTTGATAACTTACTCTGTCAGTTTTTGTGCAGTTGCAATAAATGAGAACGACCTTAAACCATTTCTCTCTCTCCATCCCTCTTTCCATGCAGGTCCACTGTCACGAATATGTGGTGGTGAAGTTCTCTGCTCAGCTGACAGAGACAGGAGATACAGGAGTCCATTCTGTTCCATGTAGGTTACCTTGGTTCTCCTCTATGCACAGCACTCTGGGGACTTCCTGCAGGTAACCATGACATCCACCATACTGAGAGTTCCTCAAATGTATTTGATGCGGTATGAAGGCATTGTGCAAAGGACATTTGTCACGTAGAAAGATGATGACCAGCTGCTGTCTATTGGTTAGAAAGATTGTTCTATACTGAATGTATGTGATAGTCATTCCTAAAGAATATGAGCAGTGTAGGTAAGGGAAGAAGTGAAAACCTAGAGGAGGATAGCTCTCCACGAGGTGGGTTGGGCATAAAATGACAGCAAGCTGTTCAATACTGAGCCATGCTGACTGACAAGTGGTGTGTATTGATACAGGGCAATTATACGGTAAGAGTGAATCTGACATACACTTTAAAATGTATGTCAAACAAACCAATAATTGCAAATTGTTAAAAGTAGTCCTTGTATGGTATGTTTCACTTTGAAATTATTGGTTTTTGTTTGACATACAGTACCAGTCAAAAGTTTGGACAAACCTACTCATTCAAGGGGTTTTCTTTATTTTTACTATTTTCTACATTGTAGAATAATAGTAAAGACATCAAAACTATGAAATAACACATATGGAATCATGTAGTAAGCAAAAAAGTGTTAAACAAATCAAAATATATTTTATATCTGAGATTCTTCAAATAGCCACCCTTTGCCTTGATGACAGCTTTGCACACTCTTGGCATTCTCTCAACCAGCTTCACCTGGAATGCTTTTCCAACAGTCTTGAAGGAGTTCCCACATATGCTGAGCACTTGTTGGCTGCTTTTCCTTCACTCTGCTGTCCGACTCATCCCAAACCATCTCAATTGGGTTGAGGTCGGGTGATTGTGGAGGCCAGGTCATCTGATGCAGCACTCCCATCACTCTCCTTCTTGGTAAAATAGCCCTTACACAGCCTGGAGGTGTGTTGGGTCATTGTCCTGTTGAAAAACAAATGATAGTCCCACTAAGCCCAAACCAGATGGGATGGCGTATCGCTGCAGAATGCTGTGGTAGCCATGCTGGTTAAGTGTGCCTTGAATTCTAAATAAATCACAGACAGTGTCACCAGCAAAGAACCCCCACACCATAACACCTCCTCCTCCATGCTTTACGGTGGGAACTACACATGCAGAGATCATCCGTTCACCCACACCATGTCTCACAAAGACAGAGCGGTTGGAACCAAAAATCTCAAATTTGGACTCCAGACCAAAGGACACATTTCCACCGGTCTAATGTCCATTGCTCATGTTTCTTGGCCCAAGCAGGTCTCTTCTTCTCATTGGTGTGAGGAGGGAGAGCCAAGAGAGGTCAGGCTCTGAACCAAATAATAGCCAATATTGTAAACCGCTAACCGCATACTTTGAAATCCACTCGGTTTGTTATTTTTTATTAAAACAAAAAGGCTATTCATAAATACGAATACAGAACTTGTTTTTGCATGGATTCTGCTTTTAACAGCTAGGACCGCTATTTCTTGTCCCGGAATCCCGCTTAAGAGACAGGTTGAAGTCTGCTTGACAGAGACGCTAAGCTGCTAGCCATCAAGCTAACGAAGTTGGTACCAGATGAGTTTTACAATGGAGCCCTCTTTGTCTGGAGAACTAAATGAACGGTTCCAGCGCTGTAGGAGCTGTATCTATTACGCTTTGTTTCGGGACAAACCGGATCACTCTGAGTTCCAATGCGGCAATTGTTTACTTGCCAAGGATTATAGGCTTGAGGTGGCTTCCTTGATCACGCAGGTCACCAGCCTACGTAAGAAACTGGGGAAAACGCAGAGTGGAATGTTTACATTTTCTACGCCGGTGGCTGGATGGCGTTCGCGCTTGTTGGATGCATCTCCGCCTTGTAGTTTGTCGTTATCTGACTGGCCGGTGTTGCCCAGAGCTCCCCCATCTGATAGCGCCGTCGAAGGAGCACAGCATGAGGAGAAAGGCAATCAACGATGGTCGCATGTTACGAGCCGTGGAAGCCAAAGACAGCGACTTCCCGTAAAGCAGTCTACACTCCCAACGAGAAGCCTGGAGCGGATACAAACAACAAATAGTTTCGCCGTCCTGGAGCCTGATCTTCCTGCACCTTCGTTGCTGGGGGTGCCTGTGTCTGCGGCCGCAGTGCCTACTACTACGATTTTAAAGTCGACGTCGACAACCTTCCGTCCCTGCTCTGGATCGAGCGGGGCTTCTCCACCTGTCGGAGGCATGCATCCTGTGAAGCGTGGGAGTGGGCGGATTTTCTCGTCCTTCTAGCCAGCCGTGATTTTGGGCAGCTCCATGGTAAGAAATGTGACCGTTCCTGGTGAAAAACTATCCCGGAGCTCGAATAAATGACATTACTAAGCTGCTCCTGAATGTACTACACCAGGACATGGAAATCGATTCTATCGTAGTCCATGTGGGTTTTAATGACATTATGAAGGGCAGCTCTGAACAGTTGAAACTGGATTTTAAAGCGCTGATTGATTCTCTGCTAGACACTAACAAAAAACCCATAATATCTGGCCCCGTGCCCTCTCTGAATCGTGGCATTGAACGCTTTAGCAGGATTCTTGCTCTTCACAACTGGCTACGTGATTATTGCAGCTCAATGGGTGTAACTTTTGTTGACAATTTCGATACCTTTTGGAATCAAAACACGTTTTATAAGGAGGATGGGATCCACCCAAATCATTTGGGTTCCTGGATCCTTTCACAGCATTATAAGGATGCGTTGAGACAATGACTTAACAATGACCCAGGTCCAGCTCAGCTAATCCCTACCATTGTGACGCAGAGTTGTCAAAACGCTTCAGCAAATGTACCTTACACCAGCAGCGTTGGTAGACACAATATTTGTAACCTAATTTATGTCCCTCTAGCTGCCCTGAATGCCTCTGCTGATCCTACAGCTATTGTATACAGTAATCATGTGCCTAAGATCCAGATTTATACTGTTAGCACTGAGCCGGTGTGCCCAAGGAGGAAGTCCACTGTGTGCAGCTCACCCTGCACTAACATAAAGAACATGAGCACATCTACTGCTGCTATGCTTCCCAGTAAAGCATTAAAAACAAATAAGCATCCCAGAAGAAAAGTGCTCAAAATAGCCCACGTTAACATATGTAGCTTAAGAAACAAGGTTCATGAAATCAATAATTTGCTAGTAACAGATGATATACATATTCTGACTATCTCTGAAACTCACTTAGATAATACCTTTGATACAGTGGTAGCAATACAAGGTTCTAACATTTACAGAAAAGATAGAAATGCCAATGGTGGAGGTGTTGCTGTTTATATTCAGAACCACATTCCTGTGAAGATTAGAGAGGATCTCATGTTAAATAGTGTTGAAGTAATATGGCTACTGGTTCATCTGCCTCACCTAAAGCCCATTCTGGTGGGAAGCTGCTATAGACCACCAAGTGCTAACAGTCAGTATCTGGATAACGTGTGAAATGCTTGATAATGTATGTGATATCAATAGAGAGGTATACTTTCTGGGTGATTTAAATATTGACTGGCTTTCATCAGGCTGCCCACTCAAAAGAAAGCTTCAAACTGTAACCAGTGCCTGCAACCTGGTTCAGGTTATCGGTCAACCTACCAGGGTAGTTACAAACAGTACAGGAATTAAATCATCATCATGTATTGATCATATCTTTACTAATGCTGCAGAGATTTGTTTGAAAGCAGTATCCAAATCCATTAGATGTAGTGATCACAATATAGTAGCCATATCTAGGAAAACCAAAGTTCCAAAGGCTGGGCCTAATATTGTGTGTAAGAGGTCATACAATAGGTTTTGTAGTGATTCCTATGTTGTTGATGTAAAGAATATATGTTGGTCTGTGGTGTGTAATGAGGAGCAAACAGACACTGCACTTGATACATTTATGAAATTGCTTATTCTAGTTACTAATAAGCAGGCACCCATTAAGAAAATGACTGTAAAAACTGTTAAATCCCTGTGGATTGATGAGAAATTGAAAAATGGTATGGTTGAGAGGGATGAGGCTAAATGAATGGCAAATAAGTCTGGCTGCACAACTGATTGGCAAATGTATTGCAAATTTAGAAATCATGTGACTAAACTGAATAAAAAGAAGAAGAAACTACACTATGAAACAAAGATAAATGACAAAGAATGATAGTAAAAAGCTTTGGAGCCCCTTAAATGAAATTTAGGGAAAAAAGGCAAACTCAGCTCCATCATTCATTGAATCAGATGGCTCATTCGTCACAAAACCCACTGATATTGCCAACTACTTTAATGATTTTTTCATTGGCAAGATTAGCAAACTTAGGCATGACATGCCAGCAACAATTGCTGACACTACACATCCAAGTATATCTGACCAAATTATGAAAGACAAACGTTGTTATTTTGAATTCCGTAAAGTGAGTGTGGAAGAGGTGAAAAAATGATTGTTGTCTATCAAGAATGACAAGCCACCGGGGTCTGACAACTTGGATGGAAAATGACTGAGGATAATAGTGGACGATATTGCCACTCCTATTTGCCATATTTTAAATTTAAGCCTACTAGAATGTGTGTGCCCCCAGGCTTGGAGGGAAGCAAAAGTCATTCCGCTACCTAAGAATAGTAAAGCCCCCTTTACTGGCTCAATTAGCCGACCAATTAGCCTGTTACCAATCCTTAGTAAACTATTGGAAAAAATGGGGTTTGACCAGATACAATGCTATTTTACAGTAAACAAATTGACAAACTTTCAGCATGCTTATAGAGAAGGACATTCAACAAGCACTTACACAAATGACTGATGATTGGCTGAGAGAAATTGATGATAAAAAGATTGGGGGCTGTTTTGTTAGACTTCAGTGCGGCTTTTCCATTATTGATCATAGTCTGCTGCTGGAAAAACATATGTGTTATGGCTTTACTCCACCTGCTGTAATGAATACTCGGACAGAGTGGTAAGATCCAATCGCAGAATAGCGATGCTTTATTAAAGTACAGACAAGGGAAAGGCTTAATCGTGGTCGGGCGGGCTGTGGTCAAAACCGGGCTAGGCATAGACAGGCAGGGGTACCAAAGGAGCGGGCTTAGTCGTAGTCGAGGTCACAGGCACAGGATCCGAGAACGGTAATCACTGGGGTAGACAAGTAGAGGGTTAAGCAATACGGGGAGTCAAAAAACAAGGCACTGGTCGGATACACGGGTAATCAAAACAACAAACTCTCTCTCTCTCACTCGGAACAAAACGCTTAGCAAGTCACAAAGGAACAATACCTCGCGCCGACTGAGCTTCTGAGCACACCTTAAATCCTATACTAATTACTGACAGGTGTGCTCAGAACTCAGGTGAATCAGATCGAGTCTGATGACTCCCCCTCTCAGTAGATCGGGGAAGTGTCAGACTCTGTCTAGATCCTGCCAAACCCCGATCCCTTACAGTATCCCCCTCCCCAGGGCCGGCTCCTGACGGCCTTCTACCTCTACCGGGTGGTCTTCCTCTGGGTCGGGGTCCTGGATGATCTGGGTGCTCAGCGTGGAAAGTGGCCTTGAGAGCGGGATCCAGTATATCCTTAGCCGGAACCCAGGACCGTTCCTCAGGTCCATATCCCTCCCAGTCCACGAGATATTCGATGCCCCCTCGTCTCCGTCTTGACTCCAGTATCTCGTGGACTGTATAGATGGTGTCCTGTTCATCCTCCAACGGTGGTGTAGTAGGTTGTTGAGCGATTGGTGGATACATCGGGCTATAATGGACAGGTTTCAGCAGGGAGACGTGGAACGTAGGGTTTATCCTGTAGTGTCGAGGGAGGAACAGACGGTAGGTGACAGGGTTAATACGCCTCTGTACTTTGAAGGGACCGATGTACCTGGGTTGGAGCTTCTTGCAGCTCCGTCGGAACCGCAGGTCTCGGGTAGACAGCCACACTCGTTGCCCGGGTTGATAAATGGGAGTAGGTCTCCGCCGTCGGTCGGCATAGGTCTTTTGTTGTTGTGAGGCTTGGCTGAGATGTTGATGGGCCGTCTCCCAGACCTGCGCACTCCGACGGAACCACTCGTCCACCGCCGGTACCATCCCTGATGCGGTATCCCACGGAAACAGGGGAGGTTGATACCCTAGAACACACTGGAAGGGCGTTAAACGTAGGGAGGTGTGAATGAGTGAGTTCTGAGCATACTCTACCCAAGGAAGGAATCGACTCCACTCTTGCGGTTGCCGCGAACATTGTTGCCGTAGATATTTCCCAATTTCCTGGTTGAGCCGTTCTGTCTGCCCATTGGCCTGGGGATGATATCCGGAGGTTAGGCTAACCGAAATGCCCAAGCGTTCGCAGAACGCCTTCCATACCCGGGATACAAACTGGGGTCCCCGGTCGGAAACAATATCCTCCGGGACACCAAACTGCCGGAACACCTGGGTAAACATAGTCTCAGCCATCTGAGTGGCGTTAGGCAAACGGGTCATAGGTACTAACCGACACATCTTGGAGAAACGATCGATGACCACGAGAATTACAGTATGGCCCTCTGATTCAGGTAGGTCGGTAATAAAGTCCATAGCAATGTGCGACCATGGTCGTTGAGGAGTTGGCAATGGCATCAGCTTACCCTCCGGTAGTGCACGAGGTACCTTGGACTGGGCACATACTGGACAGGATAAGACATAGTCTCTGACGTCATCTGCGAGGGAATCCCACCAGTATTTTCGGCTGATGAGTCGTGTAGTTCGAGTGATTCCAGGATGACCAGATCCCAGCGACGTGTGGCACCATTCCATCAGTTGAGGGCGAAGAGAAGCTGGCACAAACACCTTAGACTCCGGGGTTTCTGGAGGGGCTGGTTCCGCTTGTAAGCTCTCCTGAATCGTGTCATCAATAGCCCACCTCACCGGTCCAGCACGGTAACTCATGGGGAGAATAGTTTCTGGCTCCACGGGTCTTTCCGTGCGCTCGAACCGTCGGGAAAGCGCATCCGCCTTACCATTCTTGGACCCGGGGATATAAGACACAGTGAATCGGAACCGGTTGAAGAATAAAGACCACCTGGCCTGTCGGGAGTTCAGTCGTTTGGCGCTGTGAAGATACTCCAGGTTGCGGTGGTCCGTGAGCACTTGGAACGGATGCTCTGCTCCCTCCAACCAATGTCTCCACTCCTCCAGGGCTAACTTCACCGCCAGTAATTCCCGATTACCCACGTCATAGTTCTGCTCGGCAGCATTCAATTTCCGGGAAAAGAAAGCACAGGGTCGTGATTTAGGCGGCTCACCTTGGCGTTGGGATAACACGGCTCCAACTCCAACCTCCGAAGCGTCCACTTCCACGATAAACGGTAAGGTAGGGTCCGGCTGACATAGAATAGGAGCGGTGGTAAAACGTTGCTTCAGCGTCTCAAACGCACGCACTGCCCCCTCCGTCCAGTTCAGACCGCGACCCTTGTAGCTGGTCATCGCCGACAGAGGCGCTGCGGTTGTGCTGAAATTACGCACGAACCGTCTATAGTAATTGGCAAACCCTAAGAACCTCTGGAGCTCCTTCACCGTCTTGGGTTGAGGCCAATCTTGTACCGCTTGCACCTTAGATTCATCCAGTGTAACACCGTCGGGAGTGAGTATGGCCCCAAGGAAGGAAATCGTAGTGACGTGGAATTCGCTTTTTTCCGCCTTCACAAACAGAGAATGTTGTAGGAGCCGATCCAGAACCTGTCGTACATGGGACACATGTTCACTCAGCGAGTTAGAATATATGAGGATGTCATCAATGTATACTATGACAAATCGATCAATCATGTCTCTGAAAATGTCATTCATGAACGCCTGAAATACTGAGGGCGCGTTGGTAAGTCCATAGGGCATGACACAATATTCGTAGTGTCCTCGATGTGTGATGAAGGCGGTCTTCCATTCATCCCCCTCTCTAATACGCACCAGATTGTACGCACTCCTGAGGTCCAGTTTACTGTACATGGAGGCCTGTCCCACCTGTTCAAGGGCGGCTGGAATCAAAGGAAGGGGGTAACGATTTTTTATGGTTATATCGTTCAACCCTCGATAGTCGATACAAGGACGCAGTCCGCCATCCTTTTTCTTCACAAAGAAAAAACTGGATGCGGCGGGAGACGTCGATGGGCGAATGGCCCCTTGCTGTAGCGCCTCATCAACATACTGACTCATCGCTTCTCGTTCAGGCTGTGACAACGGGTAGATTCTTCCACGAGGAGGTGTAGCTCTGGATAGTAGATCAATCCCGCAGTCCCAGGCCCGATGAGGTGGTAACACGGTAGCCCTCTCCTTGGCGAACACCTGCGCGTAATCCTGGTATTCTGTAGGGACCACAGTAGACACCGCACCCTGCGCATCCTCCACAGTAGACGTTTTGCACGGTAAATTGAGGCACTCTGCCCTACATACCTCACTCCAAGCTGTGATATCGCCAGATTTCCAGGAGATGACCGGATCATGGAGGACGAGCCAGGGGTGGCCGAGAACTAGTGGCTCCCGTGGAGCGGAGATGACGAAAAAAAAGATGTTCTCCTGGTGTATGGCGCCCACTTGTAACTTGATCTCCCCGGTACGGTGCGTAATGAACCCAGTGCCCATGGGCTCACCGTCTAGCGCGTTGACTCGCAGGGGAGGTTGAATAGGAATAAGTTGAACTCCCAACTCCTCAGCAAGACCCATATCCAGAAAGCTGGCCGCCGCTCCGGAATCAATAAGTCCTTCCAACCTGCGCACTTTCTCTCCGACAGATAAGGTAACAGGTACATACATTTGTTTAGCTGTAATGTTCAAAACGGGAGTCTCACTCACCGGTTTGGCAGTTCCGAGGCGATATCCTGAGGTACGGTTAGGTCGTACCGGACATTGACGCACGAAATGACCCGACTGACCACAATACAGGCATAGTCCGTCTTGCCGACGTTGTTGTCTCACCGACCCTTGTAGAGGTGACCGTCCCAGTTGCATAGGTTCCTCCTCAGATTCTCTCCTCCGCTCTGTCGCTTGCATAGTACCAGTGATCGAGGGCTCCCTAACTGTGGATGCCTTGTGTTGCACTATAAGATTATCAATAGAGATGGCAATTTTGATAAACTCATGTAGCGTAGTGATATCTCCTCGACAAGCCAACTCAGTCTGTACGTCTTTGCGCAACCCTCTACGGAAAACTGTGAGCAAAGCAGTCTCGCTCCATCCGCTACCGGCTGCTATAGTACGGAACTCTAAAGCGTAGTCGGCTACTGTGCGACGGCCCTGCTGAAGTTCGCATAGCTGATCTCCCACACTACGCCCAGATACTGGGTGGTCGAACACCTCTTGAAACAGTCTCTTGAACTGAACTTCCTCATTCAGCTCGGGGACCTCAGCTGCCCAAAGCGCAGTAGCCCAATCCAGTGCTCTTCCCGTTAGCAGAGAAATCATGAAATCCACCCTGCTACGGTCATCGGAAAACATGGAATGATTATACGACATATACAGGGACATCTGGAGTAGAAACCCCTGACATTTGCCAGGTTCCCCGTCGTACCTTGTCGGTATAGAAATCGGAGGTGCATGACGAGGACTGACCGTACTCGGGGTGGTGCCTTCCGCTGCACCAGCGTTGAGTAGCTGTAGGAGTTCATCCATGCGTTTCTCCTGTATCTCCCATCGCCTCTGTAATTCCGCTGGATCCATGGTGTTGGCGAGGTATTCTGTAATGAATACTCGGACAGAGTGGTAAGATCCAATCGCAGAATAGCGATGCTTTATTAAAGTACAGACCAGGGAAAGGCTTAATCGTGGTCGGGCGGGCTGTGGTCAAAACCGGGCTAGGCATAGACAGGCAGGGGTACCAAAGGAGCGGGCTTAGTCGTAGTCGAGGTCACAGGCACAGGATCCGAGAACGGTAATCACTGGGGTAGACAAGTAGAGGGTTAAGCAATACGGGGAGTCAAAAAACAAGGCACTGGTCGGATACACGGGTAATCAAAACAACAAACTCTCTCTCTCTCACTCAGAACAAAACGCTTAGCAAGTCACAAAGGAACAATACCTCGCGCCGACTGAGCTTCTGAGCACACCTTAAATCCTATACTAATTACTGACAGGTGTGCTCAGAACTCAGGTGAATCAGATCGAGTCTGATGACTCCCCCTCTCAGTAGATCGGGGAAGTGTCAGACTCTGTCTAGATCCTGCCAAACCCCGATCCCTTACACCTGCTATATTGTGGATACAGAGTTACTTGTCTAACAGAACACAGAGGGTGTTCTTTAATGGAAGCCTCTCCAACATAATCCAGGTAGAATCAGGAATTTCCCAGGGCAGCTGTCTAGGTCCATTACTTTTTTCAATCTTTACTAATGACATGCCACTGGCTTTGAGTAAAGCCAGAGTGTCTATGTATGTGGATGACTCAACACTATACATGTCAGCCACTACAGCAACTGAAATGACTGCAACACTTAACAAAGAGTTGCAGTTAGTTTCAGAGTGGGTGGCAAGGAATAAGTTAGTCCTAAATATTTCTAAAACTAAAAGCATTGTATTTGGAACAAATCATTCACTAAACTCCAAACCTCAACTAAATCTTGTAATAAATAATGTGAAGATTGAGCAAGTTGAGGTGACTAAACTGCTTGGAGTAACCCTGGATTGTAAACTGTAATGGTCAAAACATATTGATACAACAGTAGCTAAGATGGGGAGAAGTCTGTCCATAATAAAGCGCTGCTCTACCTTCTTAACAGCACTATCAACAAGGCAGGTCCTACAGGCTCTAGTTTTATCGCACCTGGACTACTGTTCAGTCGTGTGGTCAGGTGCCACAAAAAGGGACTTAGGAAAATTGCAATTGGCTCAAAACAGGGCAGCACGGCTGACCCTTGGATGTACACAGAGAGCAAACATTAATAATATACATGTCAATCTCTCCTGACTCAAAGTGGAAGAGAGATTGACTTCATCACTGCTTGTGTTTGTGAGAGGTGTTGACATGTTGAAAGCACAGAGCTGTCCGTTTGAACGACTGGCACACAGCTCAGACACCCATGCATATCCCACAAGACATGCCACTAGAGGTCTCTTCACAGTCCCCAAGTCCAGAACAGACTATGGGAGGTGCACAGTACTACATAGAGCCATGACTACATGGACCTCTATTCCACATCAGATAACTGATACGAGCAGTAGAATCAGATTTAAAAAACAGCGGGGACTGTGAAGCAACACAAACATAGGCACAGACACATGCATACACACACATGATAACATACGTTCTATACACACACGTACACATGGATTTTGTGTTGTACAAAGCATCCACCCGGCCCCTGTTTCGGTAAAAAGCTGAGGGATGGGGCTGGAGAAATGTAACCACTCAAATTCATAGACAGAGCTATGGATGCAAGGACTGACCATTGCTCCTCCTTCTATAACCCCATTGAAGGAGACGACCCAAGGTTCCTCACCTCAGACATCCTCCAATTGGTTTTGAGAAGGATGCGAGTAGAGAGGAAGTCAGGAGTTGAGCAGAGATCAATTGGGACAGAGCTCATGTCATTGTTTTAGATGGAATCTGAATCTGACATTTATTCTGTTTTGCACTTATATCTTTGTTCTACTTGTGCTCTTTCCACAGATGGCTCTGGCTTGCTGATAACATCTGATCAGATGAGACTCTATGCAATTTGACTCCTACTGACTGTATTCAATAAAACTTCCAATGCCAAATTGAAATAATTTGAGATTCTGTAATTGATAGACAATGGTAGTTCCCAATCACACTATTACAATAAAACAAATATGTTCAATGTTTGGTGAATGCATGGTGTTGTTTTGTCCTCAGTCCTCCTTTGAATGCTGTGTGCACTGATTCAGTTCTAAACGACCATCATCGAGTCCATCCTCACCTCCTCCATCACTGCAACGGATTGTCCGGTCGGCTGAGAGGGTAATTGGCTGCCACCTGCCCTCCATCGAGGTCCTGCACAACTCCAGGGCAAGGAAGCGTGCAGGAAAGGTCATTGCTGACCCCTTTCACCCCATCTTACAAAGACTCCCCTCTGGCAAACGGTTCAGGTCAATCACGACCAAAACCTACTGCCACCTAAACAGTTTCTTCCCCCGTACCGTGGCCCTCACCAACCGTCCACATGGTCCACGATGATCCTCTCATCCATGGACTTCGCACTCTGCATTATTCATTCACAGACTATGCACCTTGCACTATCATCCCAGAACTGCACATTACTCTTTGCACATCTCTTACATTTATAACGGAGCTTACTTAGTGTTCATAGTGTACATACTGTATGTTTCACGGAGTCAAATTCCTGTACATGCAAATAAAGCTGATTCTGACATATTAACCTGAGTTTAGCTGGTTTATCATATGTCAGTTTATCTTATATTATTTGGGACTGGTTATGTACTGGATGAACTGTAGCAGGTAGCAGCTTCTCCCCTTTGTGTCTTCATATAATTCAAAATCTCCGTGTGTGTGTGTGTGTGTGTGTGTGTGTCCTTGGGCTAAATACCCTAAATATTGGCTCCTGCCTGCAATTAGTGGACTCCTTTTATGGTGTTTGCTAGAGCTGAATGTCTGCTTTTCATTTTATTTGCTTACAGTTCTATATTTACTGTATAAAACATTTTTATTTTTGACCTGTGACAATTATGTTCTGCTCGCTCAAAGTCACACTTGCAAGCTCTCAAATTTAATTTGCGCTCTCGACTGGCCTGTGCACTCGAGGGACCCGTCCTCTGCTCGCTCGACCACATTTCTTCTCTCTCGACTCAGTGTTTGCTTGCGCAATGATGTTTCACCCTGCTCGCGCGCGTTCGACTTTTGAATTGAATTTGACACAATATAAGTACACCCCCTGGACAGGAAGCTAGTCAATTGCAGGGCCTTGCCCCCAGTCTATTTCCTTAATGCTGAGTGCCAAGCAGTGCATCATTTGTAAATCGGGAGGATGCCGGAACAAAAAGTGAGTGCGAGAAGGGGGTGACCTGGAGAGTTCTGAGGTACTGGAACGCATGAGAAAAAAAATACCTTTATATTAAAGCATTGCATGCATATCATCGCTTTTGCATTGTGGCATAGAGCAGTAGAGTAGAGGCACTTATAGAAGTTGCACACATTGGGAATATCTTTAGTAGCCTAGGGTCGGGTGAAAATGTTGCCGTTTATAAACGCATTTCATGCAATTCTACATCATTTTACATGACGAGACTGGTAGAATATTTTTAAATACCACACAAATAATTGAAATGGCAGGTTACTTTGACACTGAAAATCTGAGATCAATAAAAACGACCTTGTCTTGAATCCATCAATAACCTTGGCCTAGGTGTGTGGAGACACATATTGTAGGCTACAATGTGGGGAGGAAATTATAGTCCTAAAAATGCTTTCCAGTTTCAAATTGCAGTTGGCTCAAAACAGGGCAGCACGGCTGGCCTTTGAATGTACACAGAGAGCTAACATTAATAATATGCATATCAATCTCTCCTGGTTCAAAGTGGAGGAGAGATTGACTTCATCACTACTTGTATTTGTGAGAGGTATTGACATGTTTAATGCACCGAGCTGTCTGTTTCAACTACTGGCACACAGCTCGGACACCCCACAATACATGCCACCAGAGGTCTCTTCACAGCCCCTAAGTCAAGAACAGACTATGGGAGGCGCACAGTACTATATAGAGCCATGACTACATAGAACTCTATTCCACATCAAGTAACTCATGCCAGCAGTAAAATTAGACTTAAAAAATAGATAAAAATGCACCTTATGGAACAGCAGGGACTGTGAAGAAACACAAACATAGACACATGCATATAAACACATGATAACATACGCACTATACACACATGTACACATGGATTTTGTGTTATAGATTTGTGGTAGTAGAGTAGAGGCCTGAGGGCACACACTTAATATGTTGTGAAATCTGTTATGAATGTATTGTAATGTGTTTTAAATTTATAACTGCCTTAATTTTCCTGGACCCCAGGAAGGTTTTGCTGGCCTTGGCAGCAGCTAATAGGGATCCATAATACAAATACTGACTCACCCAATGATGCTCAGCCCACTGGCTGGTGATGGCCGATCCGCTCGTGCCAAAAGCCCATCTATCTCTCTCTTTTGTAAAACAATATTTGGAAGTTTATGAAATATTTTGGTAGCCTACAGCATAGTCTTCTCTTTTCAGCAGGAGCCATTTGCTTTCCAACCTGTGTTTTCCCTCGATTGTATTTGAAATATTGCGAAAGGCCTGTTTTGTCCTGCATGCTGTTTTTTCACTGACAGATTTGCAGCGCGTTCCCGACTGTAGGCTATGATTCTATAAGGAAATAAATGATGAAGTGCAACATTGGAAAGATGAGAGTTGCAGGCTCATGTCTATCAGAGCAGAGAGAGGGAGAGAGATCATAAAAAGTTAATCTCATTCTAGTTATGTAAGAGATACTGGCGCACTTCTCACACAGCCACGGCCACGCGTTGGTCTCAAACATAGGTTACAATGTTGCGCAAACCATAAACCCGGGCCGGCCCAACCCGAATCTAATCTTAGAATACTTTTTCAAATCTACTTTTTCACATTACTTTTTTTGTGGGGGCAGGAGAATTAACGAAGAGTCAACTCGAATGAACTTGATCGCTTTTATTATATTTTTTACTTTGCAAAAAGTGAAAATTATATTTCATGCCTCGAGAGGTACCGGATCCGGAACAAAACAGTCAATAACGGAGAGGTGCCGGATCCGGTTCCGGCTCAAATTAAGCACTGGTGCCAAGTATGATTATTTATTTATTTTTTATGTATACTCTGGATAAGAGCGTCTGCTAAATGACTAAAATGTAAATGTAAGTAGAGAGGCATCAGGTCCCATTTCTATAGTCTTTGATATGATTCGGCCGGGGATCGAACTCCCAACCTTTCAATCTCAGGGCAGACATTCTAAGTTGGTGAAGTTCACCACTGAGTTGGTGAAACTGAAAAAAAAAAGAAAAATGAAAAAAAGAGGGGAATAAATAACTCAATATTGGCTCTGTATACTTTTAAATACAGTTATTAATGAATAGTGTGTGTCTGATCTTTTTTATTTATTTACAATACAAAACATACACATACAAACGTCAACATACAGACACCTGCCCAGTCCCGCCTTCTCACACCCCCATCTCCAGCGCCTGCATCACTCTCTGCCACATGGCCTCAAACTGCACAATTTATTTTTCTCTCTGTCGCACACACACTTTAAACATTTAGATAATAAAGCTTTTTACCTTTCCATTGTGTTAACAATAGAGGAGGATTGGTTGTTTTCCAGTTTTTAAGTATAGGTTTTTTCAAGATAATTGATGAGAAAGATATTGTCCAACCCATCGGGTATCTCACTGCACCCTCATATGCCATGTCTTGAAATATGCAGACAGACGGATTTAAAGTAAATTTACACTGAGTGTATAAAACATTAGGAACACATTCCTAATATTGAGTTGCACACCCTTTTTCCCTCAGAACAGCCTCAATTCGTCGGGGCATGGACTATAAGGTGTCGAAAACATTCCACATGGGTGCTGGCCCATGTTGACTCCCACAGTTGTGTCAAGTTTGCTGGATGTCTATTGGGTGGTGGACCATTCTTGATACACACCAGAAAGTGTTGAGCGTGAAAAACCCAGCAGCATTGCAATTCTTGACACACTCAAACCAGTGCGCCTGGCACCTACTACCATACCCCGTTCAAAGGCACTTACAACTTTTGTCTTGCCCATTCACCCTTTGAATGGCACACATATACACAAGCCATGTCTCAATTGTCTCAAGGCTTAAAAACCCTTCTTTAACCTGTCTCCTCCCCTTCATATACACTGATTGAAGTGGATTTAACAGGTAACGTCAATAAGGGATCATAGATTTCACCTGGATTCACCTGATCTATGTCATGGAAAGAGCAGGTGTTCCTAATGTTTTGTACACTCAGTGTTCATTGTAATACTTCTAACAGCCAACTTTCTAACCCCGCCCATAACTTTTGGACTTTATAACATAACATAGCATTCCCAGAACATTGCTTATTGAGTCATTGTTAGTTTTACACTTAAGTCATGACTCTGCTGTTGTGCTGTAGAATTTGTGAATTTTGTCTCTTGTATAATACATTCTATACATTAGTTTGTACTGGATTATGCTGTACATTTTCATTAACTATTATTGCGTTAGTTATGTTCCAACATTCCCTCCATCTTGTGTCAATGTCAGTTATTTTAAAGTCTTGGTTCCAGTAGTTTATAAGAGGTTGTCAGTTGGATAGGCTTTCTGCAAGGTTTTGTATATCTTGCCTATCATATGAATATCATTTTCTGACTCAAATAGGATTCCCTCAAGATTGCTCTGATGTCCAAAACATTTCAAAAAATAAATAATTGATATGAAACTATTAAGTTCCATGTATTTGAAAATATCTACATTGATCAGTCCAAAATTGCTTTTTAATTCTGTCATGGAAGTAAATGTATTTCCTATTACCAAGTCATTTACGGTTTCTATGCCTTTAGTTTTCCATGTCGACCAATTTATCGGTGAATTCTGAAAAGCTATCCAAGGATTGTTCCATAGGGTTGTATTTTTAGGGAGTGATATTGGTTCTTGTAGAATACATTTCATTTTCTTCCATATTGTTATAGTGTTCTTAACTATGAAGTTGTTAATGTTCTTAGATTTATCCTTAGAAAATAAACATGTAAAACGATTATGGGGATGAGCATGCGCATCTTAAATACAGTATGAACCCATTGTTCCTCTTTAGTGCATTTAACTATATGTCGCAAGTAAAACCCTTGGGTGGCGAGTTGATACAATTCCAAGTCTGTAAGGTTAAAACCACCCCCAGATTTAGGAAGATGTCAAACTTTCCATTTTATTCTACGAGTTTTATTTGCAGATATTAAGTCTGTTATGACCGAGTATACTGTTTAAAAGAATGTCTTCGGTGGGGTAATTGGTTATAATTTCTTCATAGTTCACTTTATACAACCGGGTGGGTCTAATCCTGAATGCTGATTGGTTAAAACCGCATTCCAGCCGGTGTCTATTCCACAAGTTACCACCAGCGAAATCTATGACGTTAAATGCCTATTTACACTGTTCCATCTGACTGCGCAATCAACTGTCTCATCTTTTAGACTAACATATAGTTTTAAACAGTGGAGATTTGTATAAAACTTGCTGTCTGTCTCTCCGACATTTGCAACATTGTTTCAATATTCAAATTCGATCTCCTGCTGTCCCATAGTATTGAACGTGTCGGGACGAGACAGAAAGGCAGGCAGCGTTTCACAGCCGGTCGAAATCATGAACCAGCTTGCATCATTTTTATGGATATATTGTTAGAAATTGCGTAATTCAAAATCTGGTATTGGAATAAGAGAAAACATCATCAAGAGATATTCAATCCAAGCTAAATGTATTATATGCAAAATGTATGTATGATAAGTATGATGGTTCGTATACGGGCTCACTGAAATACCACGCAGGGCAGACAGAGAACTAATCCATTGTTACAGGTTCTTCTTCAAATACTCTGACAGAGATAGTTCCCACTCTCTGCTGGCCAATCAGAGTAGAGACTGAGCGTGGTTTAGACTTACTCAGCCAATCCGTTGGCGCACGGGCTGGTCCCAATCCCTTGGCGCTCCACCGTTCCCAGGCATAAGTTGCTATCATAATAACCTGTGGAGTTAGCACCCAAAAGACACCATTCCACTGTACTACGTTCAAGGACGGTTCACAGACAACAAAGAGGCAGTGTTCGTATCTGTGAGAAATACAAGTCTTATCTATAAGAAATACAAGTTTTATCTCATCCTAGCCCCTAACGTTCCTCACATGAATCACAGCCTGTTATGTGAAACAATTTATATCAGTGTAGTACAAACCTATGCTTATCATTAATGCATTCCTTCTAAGCTATTCATCACATACAGATCAAATTATGAGAAAACAAATCCCAACAATCCCCCTTTTCACACCCACTGGGTGTGAACCCAAAATAAGAAAACCCAAAATAAGACATTTCAGGGAAATTTGGATTCCCCCTGTTGACACCCTCTAGTGTGTCACTCATTAAAATACAATACAAACAAAAATAATCACATTTTTATTAATAGACAATAATGATAATAAAAAGGCCTTCAGTCCTTCCATCTACACCTAACTTGTACTGAGTTGGCTACCAGTCACCCAGGAACTTCAAACCTTCACATAAGGAAAGACAAACATTCACAATGGTTAACTTGATTAATAAAGCATAAAACACAGGATTAATAGAACACAAAACATAAGATTATTAAAACATAAAACACAAACAGGGAAGTAAATTTTTGCCCCCTTTAGACACCCTCTAGGGTGTCACTCCACCAAGCCTGGTAGGTCATATCCTTCATTCCTTAGGTTGGAGTCCGGGATTGGGCCGTATCTCACCATCTGTTGGGAAACCACCTTCTCCATCTCCTTTTCTCACCAACCCTCAGACACAGGGAATAAGACAACATCCACAAAGAACAAGTATACCCATAGAAGCTATAACTTCACCCAGAATAGTTACAACAATAGTTTTCCATTTACCAAATATGTTATCAAACCAACCGTTTATGGAGCTATCAATACAAGAGTTCTCAGCCAGTTCGTTCGCCTGCGTGGTGAGTCCCTCAAGCGCTTTGGTCACGGACCCGTCCGGTGCTGTGTTGTTGGAGATGAAAGTACAGCACAGAGATCCAAACAGAACACAAACCCCGTCCCGCTCAGCCAAAAGCATATCTAAAGCTATTCTATTCTGCCATGTCATTAAGCTAGTTGCCGCTGTCTGCTCAGCTAATCCCTTTATTGCATCTCGAGTGTGGTTTATAAATATTTTGCTGGTTATAGTAAATATAATTTATCCAATCTACATTTTTATTAATTGTTGACCACCAGAAAATACTTGATTCAAACCCAGCTGCGATCTGATTCCTAGCTTTAAATTGTTCTGGAACCCCTCGAGGTACTGCTATCCCATCAATATATATCCTTTCATCAAAGGATCCCGGGAGGAGGTCCTACTTTCTACGTGACAACTCACCAGTCTCTGACACGTTTGATTGTTTGCGTATGTAGGTGAGTTCACAATCTGTTATCACCACACAACCATCAGATGTCAGCATGGGCCTGGTTTTGGTTCCTAAAATCCTCTGGCTGCAACAAAGAGGAGAGATTAGTCATGGTCTCTTTTAGTTGTGACATTCTCTGTGTGGGAGCAGGAGCTAAGATGCCCTACCCTGTATCCTATCTTATTAGTCCTAGAAAAACAATAAGAATCCCCTGTGACTTCAAACTGAGGCAAACCAGGTCGGGATGACTTTGTTATCGGGGGATACAGATAGTGCAAGTTACTACAAGACTCTTTCACCACATTCCCAGGTGGCTTGCATGGAGGATAAACCTGACAGAGAGTTAAAGCCTGTCAAGGGGAACGGAGTAGTTGTTAACCTTGGTTTGACTGTCCCACAGGCATAACAGTCCTCTTTAGACATAGTTCTTGCCGTATACTGAACCCATTCCAACCACCGGTCAAGATTTCTACACCCCGTCTCCACCTGTCCTGCTTTCTTCAGGTCTATAGTTTTACTCTATAGGGTGCCCCAGTTGAAGAGGATATCTCACTTGTTCAGGTCTGTAACCTGTTTTAGCATAATTCAGACTTTCAGACAGTACCTACCCTTATATGGGTCGCACTGCCATTTCTGGTAATTCCCTACTTTCACAATACTACACTTGTCCCTAAACTGTGTATGGAGATTGACATATCCCTAGACCTGTGAATCCCCACCCTCGCCCTGAGAACATGTCAGACGCAAGCGGCCAACCCATTGCTTTACCTTCTATCGAACTCACACAGGGATGATCAGACAGGGTAAGGGAATCTTCGTTAAGGAGCCAACCCCCGAGCCCTAGTGGTGATCGGTTCTTTCTCCTAACTCTGTGTTTGTTCATCAGGTGTAACTGGGTTTACCTTTTTGCAGTGTGTGACATGCACCCAGGTGGATCTAATAGGACTTGATAGGGCCCTTCCCAACTGGCCTGCTTCCAGTTTTTCTTCTTTTAGGGACTGGATCCACACCCAGTCTCCTGGTTAGATAGAGTGGGTCACCTTCTCCTTTAGTTCACCTGTGGGGCACAAAACCTCTGACATACGGGTGTGGTTAATAAACTATCTTCACACATACATGTTCAGCTCTCAATTTCTATTGTTGTTGGGTTTTTTTTTGTATTTTGTCCTCTCCTTCATATATATTTATTATTTAATCCTACCATCTCCTACCATACCATCCATCCCCCATTTGACACATGATTTGCCCATGTGTCAATATTACCACCTACCTAAACAATCACTTAGGTAATATTGGTAATTCATTATCCAATTGCCATCCCTCCACTCTCTCTTCTATTATTTAGTGGTTCAAATCATATATATTATTACCAAATTATAATCTTCTTCACACTTTTTCATAAATGTTTAGTTATCTCAAGTGTTCATTAAGTCCTCATGACATTCATTCTCATAAGAAATCATATATACCCGAAACTCAGCCAAAACCTAAAAAACTCCATAAAATTCACTGTGTGTGCTCCTCTAAGACCTATCACCCTTGACCTGCTGAAAACCCCCCAAAATTGAAACAACAAGGCTTTATAAACATCATACTAGGTGTGTTGTTTTTTGTTTGAAAAACCCAATTTGAAAAACAACAACCACAAATAGCCAGGCCTCACTTAATTTGGTAGCTCACTTTTATGACCTAAATACTGCCTAACTGAGATGAGCTAATCTCTTTCTCCTGGTTATAATCTAAAGATGGTAGTACACACAAAACATGATACAGATATCCCCAGTCTTAACCCATCAATAATTGTTTGTATCAATCTAATTCCTCATAACTAATCCATAAAACCACTCAAAATTCCTCGAGTATACAATGATTATTTAATTGATTACCCTAACTCTGCTACATGTGATCTCATCTCAAATGATCCATTATCAATTATTTGTTCAACCCCCTAGGAAAATCTGTCTCCCCTTCTATTGTTCCTGTCCCCCCTGCTTCACCAAAGATCCAGAACCCACCACAGGCTGGCGCTATTCCCCCAGCACAACAGCCAATGCCACTTGCATCCCCGTAACCAAAATAAATTATCGTTTTAAAATGTACCAACAATTTATATTTTCCCGCTAACCCATTTCAGTTCGCTATTCAATTTCTTTAACTGTTCTCTCTGATTAGGCCATAATTAATAAAACAAATACTTGCTATCGTTGATAAGCATACATTTAATGATGTTCCTAACATTTGAACTATCTCTCACCCTCCCCTTGCTCCTTCGGGGAAAGCGCATAGTGACCTTATAACATATTTACATAGACCTTTCTAGAATACTTATATTTAAGCTATCTAATTCAACCTTTCACATTTCTCAATCCACATAGTAATCTAGGTATATAGCCCCACTGCGAAAGCTTTGCCTACTGTCCCTACCTGTGTCGAACCAGGGACCTTTAGATACATCGCCAGTCACTCCACACCATCTGCGATTCTCTCAAAGTAAATACTTTCATGTCGCACAACCAGCCATGTCATCACCCCCCGTCTAGCCAGCCCTTCCGTCTCAAACACCCTAGTAGCAAAAATAAAACACACTCTCAAACAGCGTTCTGCATTTACCTCTATCATCGGGTTTAAGAACTAACGTAACAACATTAACCATTCTCTATTGCTGTAGTAACGTCTTGTTTGGTTCAGTTTATTTATTACGGAGTGTCCATAATACTATAATAATACATAATCGAATTCCCCTCATGCATACAGATTTCCCCTTATGCCATTGAAATGCCAAATAAACCATAATAGTTCAATGGAGCCCCCTATTGGCTCTCCCCTACCTATACATTACTTCCATAACCACATTAGTTATGGTCCGATTACTCATTAAACCTTATCACATGATCAAACAACGCCACAACCTTAAACTCATATGGGGCGGCAGGCAGCTTAGTGATCAATAGCGCCGCGCCAACAACCGAGAGGTCGCCGGTTCCAATCCCCGAGCCGACCAGGTGAAAAATCTGCCGATGTGCCCTCGAGCAAGGCACTCAACCCAAATCGCTCCTGCAAGTCGCTCTGGACAAGAGCGTCTGCCAAATTACCAAAAATGCAAATTTAAATATTCTCTACTTTCCCACCCATGACGTACGTCTATGTTCGGGTGAGCAAGTTCAGAATATCCATCGTCAGAAACCCACAGGCACCTCTCAAATAATCACCCCGTGGTGTTCCCAGCCAACTCACAGTCTTTCCTGGCTCCAAAAGCCACACTTTCGCTCTCTCCAGCCCCTCCCCTCGCAACTCTCTCTTCCTTCCTCTCCTCTGGGAGTAGGCTATTTTGAGGAGCTGTGTTTCGTGTTAGTGTTTCCAATATTCTGTCGTTATTTAAGGTACTTTAGTCTATTTATTTAAATCAAATCTTTCCCACCTAATTAGTTAAAGTTGGTGCATGTTTATATTTCAACGATAAACCGAATTATTTCAGTCTAATTGTTTAACCAGTATTTTGCAGGGTCAAACATCAAACGTTACATCAAATAATCAACCAAAAAGCCTCAACCCAAGCACCTAAAACCAGTATTATGCTATGTCAAACATCAAACATTAAATCAAATAATAAACCGAATTGCTTCAACACAACTATTCAAAACCAGTATTATGCTATGTCAAACATCAATAACGGGTTATACGGTTTTAAGCAACCACAAACCCAACAGTTATCCCCAAATTATACAGTTTGGACAGGCACAGACGTCTTTGATTCCCAATTAGTTTTCTATCAAGGTATACAGGTTTATCATTCACACTCTCATGCATACGTCACCCCTGTCTTAAAGAATTTTAAGTGTCTCCTTTGAACCTAGTCATATCTAGTCTGAACTGATATGTGCCATAGCGTCGCACTGCCTATTTATTTAAAGTACCTCCTATGGGTGTCTTTTGTTAACTTTTGCACAATTTAAACTTTATTTCCTAATTGTAATTCTCATTATTTACTGTTTTAAAATATTGTTTGTATTCTCAGCCAAAATGGTACACAGTTATTACACAGTTAAACGTAGTATACAGTTATCACACAGCAAAAATAGTACACAGTTATCACACTCACTCACAATACACAATCATAATCCTATCACACAGTCAAATATGTCACACAGTCATAAATGACACACTTACACTCGACACACAATCGTAATTCTTTGTCACACAACTAAAGTTTGTTAGGACACACAGATAACAAAGGTATACAATGGGGCACACAGCCTCCTCTACTATGGGGCACACAGCCACCTCTACTATGGGGCACACAGCCACCTCTACTATGGGGCACACAGCCTCCTCTACTATGGGGCACACAGCCACCTCTACTATGGGGCACACAGCCACCTCTACTATGGGGCACACAGCCACCTCTACTATGGGGCACACAGCCACCTCTATTATGGGGCACACAGCCACCTCTACTATGGGGCACACAGCCACCTCTACTATTCCATGGGTTTAACCATCAGAATTATCAAACATTTGCATAGTATATTATGAAATCGAAATAGTATACTGTAATCGTTATTTATAGTACAATAGGGTTCACTTACATCAAACAGGTGCTTCACAACATTAATTTGGATAAAGCCAATATGCAGAAATTTAGTTATATAACAATAGATGTCTGCTTACCTGTGTTTTTAGAAGCCCGGGCACTTTGTGAAACACACAGTTCGACGACAGCAATGTCCAATAGGCTGGGTGAATTCCAGCGAAGTTCCGCTACCAGATCACGTCGGGGTCAACAATTGTTAGAAATTGCGTAATTCAAATCTGGTATTGGAATAAGAGAAAACATAATCAAGAGATTTTCAATCCAAGCTAAATTTATTATATGCAAAATGTATGTATGATAAGTATGATGGTTCAATATTCAAATTCGATCTCCTGCTGTCCCATAGTATTGAACGTGTCGGGACGAGACAGAAAGGCAGGCAGCGTTTCACAGCCGGTCGAAATCATGAACCAGCTTGCATCATTTTTATGGATATATAAAAAAAAAATTACATTGAAAAATGGTCAAACGAAACGCGGCTAATTTGCAGTCTTTCCAGCTTCAGTTTGAAGTGATTGTGTTACTGTAGCTGTGTTGTTGGCTAGCTCCTCTGAACAATATTGTCCTGACGAGTGAGCACATTCTCTATGCCAGGCGAAATCGCGCCTCATTAGCTCATTGTTATGGATGTATCCAAATGAATGTCACTAAAAAACAGCTTAAACAAATACAAATGAAGCTACTTTGCTGTTATTCTTGCGTTATTCTTGTTATTTTTGACGTGACTGTAAATTAGCCGTAGTTGGCTAGCTAGCAAGGGATACGAATGCTGCCAGCCAGTATGGCAATGGAACATTTAGAATGACGGCTGGGTCGCGTCTATAGATACAGAACAAAAAGACTGAACGGCTGTATCTCGTCTATAGATACAGAACAAAAAGACTGAACAACTGGGTCGTGTCTATAGATACAGAACAAAAAGACTGAACGACTGGGTCTCGTCTATAGATACAGAACAAAAAGACTGAACGACTGGGTCGCGTCTATAGATACAGAACAAAAAGACTGAAAGACTGGGTTCGCGTCTATAGATACAGAACAAAAAGACTGAACGACTGGGTCGCGTCTATAGATACAGAACAAAAAGACTGAACGACTGGGTGGCGTCTATAGATACAGAACAAAAAGACTGAACGACTGGGTCACGTCTATAGATACAGAACAAAAAGACTGAACGTCTGGGTCGCGTCTATAGATACAGAATAAAAAGACTGAACGACTGGGTCGCCTCGGTAGATACATGTCACGACCGTCTTCAAAAGGAGCAGACCAAAGCGCAGCGCGTTGAGTGAACATGACTTTATTAGAGTAAAGACACGAACGACAAAAACAATAAACAAAGACGGCTAGTGAAGTCCACAGTTACAAATACTGAATACGGAGCAAAAACCCACAAAACCAAGGTGAAACCACACAGTTTAAATATGGCTCCCAATCAGAGATAACGAGCCGACAGCTGTCACTCGTTACCTCCGATTGGGAGTCACATGAATACAAACAAGGAAGACAACCACCTAGACACCCCAACCAAACAGCACACAACAAAACGAACACACCCTATACCCAACCTAACCCACACAACACCCAACAATACAAACACACCCTGGTTCATAAACAACGTCCCGGAACCAGAGCGTGACAGTACCCCCCCCTAAAGGTGCGAACCCCGGGCGCACCAACATAAAGTCTAGGGGAGGGTCTGGGTGGGCGTCTGTCCACGGTGGCGGCTCTGGCCCCGGTCGTGATCCCCACCCCACCAAAGTCACAAACTGCTTAAGTAGCCTCCTCCCACTGACCACCCTCCAAACTAACCCACCTGGATAAAGGGGCAGCTCCGGACGAAGAGGCAGCACCGGACTAAGGGACAGCACCGGACTAAGGGGCAGCACCGGACTAAGGGGCAGCACCGGGCTAAGGGGCAGCACCGGGCTAAGGGGCAGCACCGGGCTAAGGGGCAGCACCGGGCTAAGGGGCAGCACCGGGCTAAGGGGCAGCACCTGACTAAGGGGCAGCACCGGACTGAGGGGCAGATCCTGGCTGGCTGGCTCTGGCGGATCTTGGCTGGACGGCTCTGGCGGATCCTGGCTGGACGGCTCTGGCGGATCCTGGCTGGCGGAAGGCTCTGGCTGATCCTGTCTGGCAGAAGGCTCTGGCTGATCCTGTCTGGCGGAAGGCTCTGGCTGATCCCGTCTGGCGGAAGGCTCTGGCTGATCCCGTCTGGCGGAAGGCTCTGGCTGATCCTGTCTGGCGGAAGGCTCTGGCTGATCCTGTCTGGCGGAAGGCTCTGGCTGATCCTGTCTGGCGGAAGGCTCTGGCTGATCCTGTCTGGCGGAAGGCTCTGGCTGATCCTGTCTGGCGGAAGGCTTTAGCGGCTCCGGTCTGGCGGACGGCTCAGAAGGCTCATGGCAGACGGGCGGCTTATGCAGCGCTTGGCAGACGGACAGTTCAGCCGGCGTTGGGCAGACAGGCAGTTCAGGCGCCGTTGGGCAGACGGGCAGTTCAAGCGCCGTTGGGCCGACGGGCAGTTCAGGCGCCGTTGGGCAGACGGGCAGTTCAGGCGCCGTTGGGCAGACGGGCAGTTCAGGCGCCGTTGGGCAGACGGGCAGTTCAGGCGCCGCTGGGCAGACGGGCAGTTCAGGCGCCGCTGGGCAGACGGCAGACTCTGGCCGGCCGAGACGCACTATAGGCCTGGTGCGTGGTGCCGGAACTGGTGGTCCCGGGCTGAGGACACGCATCTCAGGGCTAGTGCGGGGAGCAGCAACAGGACGCACAGGACTCTGGGGACACACAGGAGGCTTGGTGCGTGGTGTAGGCACTGGTGGTACTGGGCTGGAGCGGGGAGGTGGCGCCGGAAATACCGGACCGTGCAGGCGTACTGGCTCCCTTGAGCACTGAGCCTGCCCAACCTTACCTGGTTGTATACTCCCCGTCGCCCGACCAGTACGGGAAGGAGGAATAACCCGTACCGGGCTATGTGGGCGAACCGGGGACACCATGCGTAAGGCTGGTGCCATGTAAGCCGGCCCGAGGAGACGCACTGGTGGCCTGATGCGTTGGACCGGCTTCATGATATCCGGCTCAATGCTCAATCTAGCCCGGCCGATACGTGGAGCTGGAATGTACCGTACCGGGCTATGCCTGCGTACAGGAGACACCATGCGCTCTACTGCGTAACACGGTGTCTGCCCGTACTCTCGCTCTCCACGGTCAGTCCAGGGAGTAGGCGCAGGTCTCCTACCTGACTTCGCCATACTCCCTTTTAGCCCCCCCCCAAGAAATTTTTGGGTAGTACCCACGGGCTTCCAGCCACGACTCCGTGCTGCCTCCTCATACCACCTCCTCTCGGCTTGAGCTGCCTCCAGCTCTTCACGAGGGCGGTGATATTCCTCCGGTTGTGCCCAAGGACCCTTTCCAGCCCGTATCTCCTCCCATGTCCATGAATCCTTTGGAGGCGTCCATAAATCCTGTGTAGGTAGGTCCTGTTGCCGCTTGTTACGCTGCTTGGTCCTCTTGTGGTGGGTTTTTCTGTCACGACCGTCTTCAAAAGGAGCAGACCAAAGCGCAGCGCGTTGAGTGAACATGACTTTATTAGAGTAAAGACACGAACGACAAAAACAATAAACAAAGACGGCTAGTGAAGTCCACAGTTACAAATACTGAATACGGAGCAAAAACCCACAAAACCAAGGTGAAACCACACAGTTTAAATATGGCTCCCAATCAGAGATAACGAGCCGACAGCTGTCACTCGTTACCTCCGATTGGGAGTCACATGAATACAAACAAGGAAGACAACCACCTAGACACCCCAACCAAACAGCACACAACAAAACGAACACACCCTATACCCAACCTAACCCACACAACACCCAACAATACAAACACACCCTGGTTCATAAACAACGTCCCGGAACCAGAGCGTGACAATACAGAACAAAAAGGACGAACGACTCTCTAGCAACCCTATATTTGTGTCAGGACTATATCTTGTGGAAGGAAGAAATAGTACAAATAAATTCATCAAAATAACGTTTTTAATGAAAATATGTCAATCATTATTTGAATATGTTGGTAACCCATTGTGTAAAAGTGATAATGCCCTCGAAGCCGGTGTTTGTTGGATATATTGGCACGGTTTGTCTATCCAACAAACACCGGCTTCTCGGGCATTATCACTTAATTAGAAAACAGATCCTCAAACTAATATCCGTCTTGGCATTACAGAGGGATGACATGGAGGCTATCCCAGGATACCTCTCTCTCCACCAGACTGCTGACATCATGACACTGAAGTGGACGCCCAATCAGCTGATGAATGGCGCTGTGGGAGACCTGGACTATGAGCACAGGTGTGGAGAGCAATTCACTAATGATCATATCTCTCACTTATGTACATCAAGATGGCACAACAGGGTGATGAATGTTTATAGGAACACCATACACAACCTGTGTGTTTAAGTTGATGTCTACAGTTGGTGCAGCGGTTCAGTGTGACTGAATCATGTAGCGTGTCTGTCTGAGTGTTACTCAGGAGGTCTCTGTGTCCTGAGGTCAACTCTGGAGAGGGGAGTATGATGAGGGTTGTTTTTAGGGACAGCAGGGGACATGTTCTTGCATACTTCAAGGCAACCAGTCATATAATTTTAGTGACTGGTTCTTAGCCCGTAGTGTTGTCTGCTGTGTATCGCTTAAGCTTTTATTAAAGAGCACTTTTGGGAACAGCAAACACTCTACCTACTTATGCAAAATACTGAACCCCAACTTAAATCGTTTCTACGTTCAGTTACACAGATTGTATTCAGAGAGACATACAACACACATATCCCTATGGCCATCTTTGTTGTTTAACTCAGTGTGACAAGGTGAGTAATGTCTCAATAACTCCGGCTTTGATTCCATCTCTTTCAGTGTGTACTGGGACTATGCTATGACCATCCGTCTGGAGGAGATTGTTTATTTGCACTGTCATCAGCAGGGTAAGTCCACCAACGGAGGCTAGTGGAGGGAGACATTGGGAGGACAGGCTCATTGTAATGTCTGGATTGTAATCGGCGCATCTTGTATGGTGCTCAACTGCTAGCTACTGCTATCAACAACAGCGAGTTCTGGTTCATTTACAGAGTTGTTAATATTATTTTTGATTTTTACCATAAATGCTGTAATAAGACATTTAAAAGGTCCATAAAAGGTATAACATTTTCTCTGCAGTGGACAGTGGGGGCACGGTGGTGCTGGTGAGCCAGGACGGCATCCAGAGACCCCCGCTGCGCTTCCCCAGAGGGGGGCACTTGCTCCAGTTCCTCTCCTGCCTGGAGAACGGCCTCCTGCCCCACGGCCAGCTGGACCCTCCGCTCTGGTCCCAGAGGGGAAAGGTCATCCCTATTTCATTTGATTATTACATTGTTTGACAAATCTTGAGTTATTATGGCTCCATGTACATGTGTTAGTACATGTGTTAGACTGCTTAAAGCCTATATAATTTCTACTGGGCAGAATAAATCATGAAAACCACCCACACAAGGCTGCTTTAAGCCAGAGCTTATTAAGTATGGCTTATATAAGCAGTCCTTCTGTTTGGTGAAAGTGTGGATGTTTTACAAATCTAGGTTATTTAAAGACCCTGTGCGATCAAAATCGTCATTTAAAAAATGTCTTAATTAACAAAGAATGCTGTTAATCATTTTAGATTTTGACAGTTAGTCATCTTTTTTTGACATTTACTGTCTCTAACATTCCCCTAATTTCTGATTACAGGGGAAGGTGTTCCCTAAACTGAGAAACAGGTGTTCACAGGGATCCTCGGACTCTGTGTCTGATAAGGAGGAGGACGAGGCCACGGACTATGTCTTCCGTATCCTGTTCCCCAACAGCCAATCAGAATTTGGTAAGTGACCTCGACCCCTCGTGTGATCACTTCAGGTGGCCTTGGAGTGATGTTTTTTGTTTTTAAAAAATCAAACTGTCCTCATTGTCCATTCCAGTGACTATAACCCACCCTCCCCGTCTTCCCCCGGGGGCTCCTCTCCTGTCCCGCTCCTTCTCCCACTACCTGAGAGGACAGCCCCCAACCAAAGGGACCCTGGTGGTCCCTAAGCGCTCCTGCAGCTGTCCCGGAGAACTCACCACAGGGAACAGCTGTAACGTTACCACACCTCAGCTTCTCCGTCTGTCTGTCCGTCCACTTGCTTTGCTTCAATCACTGCCTCTCCCTCTGTCTCCTTCCTGCAAAGCTTACAAATGAGTCTCCTAATCAAGCGCTCTCTGTCCCCTTTCCTTAACCTCAGTCCCTCTTGGACAATCGGTGGACGATTGACTGGCCGCTGGCCTTCCAATAGAAAAAACACAACGTTATGTCGAGGTACACAGTGGTTTACAGTAGTAGCAAAAGCAAATATTAAGCAAGCAAATTGTCACGCTTAGGGCCGAATTCTAACTTCAGATGCACACACTTAACATAAACATTTTGTATTAATCATGCCTTGATGTCAATGGAAGATTTGCCTGAGAACTTGAGTTAGCATGTGCCCACAAAGAGAATAGAGAAACATAAAGACCAATAAGAATGTGTCCTCATTACCATGCCAACAGACCGTTGTTCACCCTCCGCAGATTGAAATGCCTTGATTCCCCAAATGTCATTGTTGATGTGCTTGATTTGCTCTCTAACGTCACCTCTATGGCAGTTATTAACCCGTCCTCTAATCTAGTGACAGATCTAGCCCAATCTGTCTAATTCAGCTGTGATCGTGTCTTGAGAATGATCTCCAGAGGTGTCCAAATCATGACGGGACCATGTGATTCTGGCTGGGAGTTTGAACCTGTGCAGTTACAGTAGAGCACAGAGTTTCAGACCAGGGTCAAATACATATACTGATGTAGGATCTTTATTTGATTACACTGTTGCAAAAGAACCTTCTTGCAATGCAGGACATTTAAAACTGGTAGTGTATTTGAGGTTTAAAAATACTTCTAAAGTTGGTAATTTCCACTTTAAAATTTCTGACTTGATTTTCCCTTACAAAAAATGTATCAACCCCTACAAAATGTCTATTAATTATAATCGGATGCCTGAAGAAGTCCTAAGGGACGAAAACGTATCAATAAAATCACCTAGAAGCATGAACAGCAGTGTGCAGCGTTTTCCTTTTTATTTTTCATGAGTTCACCTATCTCCAGCACCTGCAAAAAAGTAGCTGGATGTGTGTATGGTCTTTAGATTTTGTACATTAATTATAATCCACATAATAATTCAAATGTCCTGTTTCTGCAGGATTATTTTCTTGCTGTAGCAAACTGTCCCAAATTAAGATCCTACATCTGTATGTCAAATACTTTCAAATACTTGAGCTATGCTTGATTTAGTTTGCCCAGTACAATGGCAACTCCAAGCTAAATCAAGTACACCTCAAATTAGGGTTGGGCGGTATCCAGATTTTCATACCGTCATACCGTTTCTGTACCATACCGTGGTATACGGTATTACCGGAAGTAGACCCAAAAACGATATAAACTCAGCAAAAAAAGAAATGTCCCTTTTTCAGGACCCAGTCTTCCAAAGATAATTCGTAAAAATCCAAATAACTTCACAGATCTTAATTGTAAAGGGTTTAAACACTGTTTCCCATGCTTGTTCAATGAACCATAAACAATTAATGAACATGCACCTGTGGAACGGTCATTAAGACACTAACAGCTTACAGACGGTAGGCAATTAAGGTCACAGTTATGAAAACTTAGGACACTAAAGAGGCCTTTCTACTGACTGAAAAACACCAAAAGAAAGATGCCCGGGGTCCCTGCTCATCTGCATGAACGTGCCTTAGGCATTCTGCAAGGAGGCAAGAGGACTGCAGATGTGGCCAGGGCAATAAATTGCAATGTCCGTACTGTGAGACGCCTAAGACAGCGCTACAGGGAGACAGGACGGACAGCTGATCGTCCTCGCAGTGGCAGACCACGTGTAACAACACCTGCACAGGATCGGTACATCCGAACATCACACCTGCGGGACAGGTACATGATGGCAACAGCAACTGCCCGAGTTACACCAGGAACGTACAATCCCTCCATCAGTGCACAGACTGTCCGCAATAGGCTGAGAGAGGCTGGACTGAGGGCTTGTAGACCTGTTGTAAGGCAGGTCCTCACCAGACATCACCGGCAACAACGTCGCCTATGGGCACAAACCCACCGTCGCTGGACCAGACAGGACTGGCAAAAAGTGCTCTTCACTGGCGAGTCGCGGTTTTGTCTCACCAGGGGTGATGGTCGGATTCACGTTTATCGTCGAAGGAATGAGCGTTACACCGAGGCCTGTAATCTGGAGTGGGATCGATTTGGAGGTGGAGGGTCTGTCATGGTCTGGGGCGGTGTGTCACAGCATCATCGGACTGAGCTTGTTGTCATTTCAGGCAATCTCAACGTCGTGTGTTACAGGGAAGACATCCTCCTCCCTCATGTGGTACCCTTCCTGCAGGCTCATCCTGACATGACCCTCCAGCATGACAATGCCACCAGTCATACTGCTCGTTCTGTGCGTGATTTCCTGCAAGACAGGAATGTCAGTGTTCTGCCATGGCCAGCGAAGAGCCCGGATCTCAATCCCATTGAGCACGTCTGGGACCGGTTGGATCGGAGGGTGAGGGCTAGGGCCATTCCCCCCAGAAATGTCAGAGAACTTGCAGGTGCCTTGGTGGAAGAGTGGGGTAACATCTCACAGCAAGAACTGGCAAATCTGGTGCAGTCCATGAGGAGGAGATGCACAGCAGTACTTAATGCAGCTGGTGGCCACACCAGATACTGACTGTTACTTTTATTTTGACCCCCCCTTTGTTCAGGGACACATTATTCAATTTCTGTTAGTCACATGTTTGTGGAACTTGTTCAGTTTATGTCTCAGTTGTTGAATCTTGTTATGTTCATACAAATATTTACACATGTTAAGTTTGCTGAAAATAAACGCAGTTGACAGTTTGAGGACGTTTCTTTTTTTGCTGAGTTTATATATTATTACGGTATTGAAAATCATACCTTCGGTATTTCGAAATACCCCGGTAAACGGTATATCAACCCAAGCCTACCTGAAATATTTTCAAGTATTTTATTTATGTATTTGACGTGGGTCTAATGTGTTTCAAACCTCATACTGTGTGCTAACCATGGGATGTGTGTGTGTGTATGTGTGTTGTTCTGTGGTGCAGTGGCCCCAGAGCTGATGGACCAGGAGGCCAACATGTGGCAGCCCACAACCAGGAAGTCCTCCTGCTCGTCCTGTACCCAGGGCAGCTTCTCAGACGGAGGGCCTCCTAATGGGTGCAACCATGAAAGGTCAGAGACAGACACACATACTGCTGGTTACCCAGATAGCTTAGTGGGTAAGAGCGTTGTGCCAGTAACCGAAAGGTTGCTGGTTCTAATCCCCGAGCCGACTAGGTGAAAAATCTGTCGATGTGCCCTTAAGCAAGGCACTTAACCCTAATTGCTCCTGTAAGTCGCTCTGGATAAGAGCGTCTGCTAAATGACTAAAATGTAAATGTAAACATCATCCCTGGCCTTTACCGATCCCACTGGCCTGAGAAGGATACAAGATCCCCAGACTCCGGTTCAAATACTACTTGAAATCTTTCAAATACTTTGGCCATGGGGGGCGGGGTACGCACTTTCCAGACTTTTCTATTGGTTCCATTGCAATAGGCACGCTTAATCAAGCACAGATATAATATTTTAAACTATTACATGTTGATGTTGTAGTGCATGCATTTATCTCATCGTTTGAAATGTACTGTTTTATTACGCAATTACGGTTTTGATGTCCTTGTGAATGGAGAAGGACATCTATTGAATTCATATTGTAATTAATTTGAGGTAATATTTCATAAATAATCGGGAACACTGGACAGTTACTTTAAGATGTTCTTGTGAATGGAGAATAGTGACTGTTTGGGTTAAAAATGAAAGTCTTGGACATGTTTAAGAGGAAGTGGAGCCAGTATGGAGGACACTTTGACTTGTGTGCTGTTTCCCTATGCAGAGCCCCTTTGAAGCTGCTGTGTGACCAAATGAAGTATCAGATCATCTCCCGGGCGTTCTATGGCTGTATGTGATTGTGAACACAACTCTTCTATCTTCTGTCCCCCTTGATGATTTGCAATGGATTTTAATTTAAAACACCTCATCAATTAGTCTAGAATCCAACTATTAATTAAATGTCAGACGTGTGATCGCCTTATTTAGATACTCTATCACATAAAATCTCAGAAGGAGGATAATTTGATAGCGGTTGTGTTTTTGTATTCCAGGGCTGGCTTATTGTCGTCACCTGTCCACCGTACGTACACACCTCTCGGCCCTGGTCAACCACACCATCGTGGCGCCCGACACGCCCTGCGATGCCTTCGGGGGCCTCACTGCCGAGGTGTGGCAGAGGTTCCTTCAGGACTGCACCGTAAGCAGCATCACCGTCACATCATTAGCAGTGTCGCTAAGGTTGTCACTTTAGTCATCACACACACACTGTGCAGTACCAGACAGTCCAATCCCCCTGGTGACGAGATACGCACACACACACAGACACACACACACTCATCTGTATTCATCCGTTAATCATCACATTGCTCCCACATTCTTAGTCACACAACCAACCGTATGCAAGCGTGACTAATGCCCTGCCAGTCAGCGTAACAACAGCACACATTTTCATTGGAGGGATTTTGTTGAATAATCAACCAATGGGAGGGATTCAGTTGACTCATAATCTCTCTAGTTCATCCATGTGTGTCCAATCTGTGTTTGTAGAGTTCTACTGGCTGTAGTCAATCTTGACATTTTTCTCACAATTGTAGTTAAGTATTATTCATTATTAAACTGGGGATTAGGGCCCACACTGACATCCAGTGGTACACAACCATTCTGCACGTTGATTGATCAAATCAAATCAAATGTTATTTGTCACATGCGCTGAATACAACAGATGTAGACCTTACCGTGAAATGCTTACTTACAAGCCCTTAACCAACAATGCCGTTTTAAGAACAATAAAAGTTACGAAAATATTTACTAAATAAAGTAAATGCGGGGGTACAGGTTAGTCGAGGTAATTGAGGTAATATGTACATGTAGGTAGGGGTAAAGTGACTATGCATAGATAATAAACAGTAGCAGCATTGTAAAAAAGGGTGGTCAATGCAAATAGTCCAGGGAGCCATTTGATTAACTGTTCAGCATTTTTATGGCTTGGGGATAGAAGCTTTTAAGAAGCCTTTTGGACCTAGACTTGGCGCTCCGGTACCGCTTGCCGTGCAGTAGCAGAGAGAACAGTCTATGACTAGGGTGGCTGGAGTCTTTGGCAATTTGTAGGGCTACTGGAGGGATACTGGTGAAGAATTTAGTAGCTTGCGAAAGTATTCACCTCCCTTTGCATTTTTCCTATTTTGTTGCCGTACAACCTGGAATTAAAATGGATTTTGGGGGGTTTGTATCATTTGATTTACACAACATACCTACCACTTTGAAGATGCAAAACATATTTTTTTGTGAAACAAACAAGAAATAAGACAAAAAACTGAAAACTTGAGCGTGCATAACTATTCACTCCCCCCCCCCAAAGTCAATACTTTGTAGAGCCACCATTTGCAGCAATTACAGCTGCAAGTCTCTTGGGGTATGTCTCTATAAGCTTGGCACATCTAGCCACTGGGATTTTTGCCCATTCTTCAAGGCAAAACTGCTCCAGCTCCTTCAAGTTGGATGGGTTCTGCTGGTATACAGCAATCTTTAAGTCATACCACATAATCTCAATTGGATTGAGGTCTGGGCTTTGACTAGGCCATTCCAAGACATTTAAATGTTTCCCCTTAAACCACTCAAGTGTTGCTTTAGCAGTATGCTTAGGGTCATTGTCCTGCTGGAAGGTGAACCTCCGTCCCAGTGTCAAATCTCTGGAAGACTGAAACAGGTTTCCCTCAAGAATTTCCCTTTATTTAGCGCCATCCATCATTCCTTCAATTCTGACCAGTTTCCCGGTCCCTGCCGATGAAAAACATCCCCACAGCATGATGCTGCCACCACCATGCGTCACTGTAGGGATGGTGTTCTCGGGGTGATGAGAGGTGTTGGGTTTGCGCCAGACATAGCGTTTTCCTTGATGGCCAAAAAGCTCAATTTCAGTCTCATCTGACCAGAGTACCTTCTTCCATATGTTTGGGGAGTCTCCCACATGCCTTTTGGCGAACACCAAACCTGTTTGCTTATTTTTCTCTTTAAGCAATGGCTCTTTTCTGGCCACTCTTCCGTAAAGCCCAGCTCTGTGGAGTGTACGGCTTAAAGTGGTCCTATGGACAGATTCTCCAATCTCCGCTGTGGAGCTTTGCAGCTCCTTCAGGGTTATCTTTGGTGTCTTTGTTGCCTCTCTGATTAATGCCCTCCTTGCCTGGTCTGTGAGTTTTGGTGGGCGGCCCTCTCTTGGCAGGTTTGTTGTGGTGCCATATTCTTTCAATTTTTTTTATAATGGATTTAATGGTGTTCCGTGGGATGTTCAAAGTTTCAGATATTTTTTTTATAATACAACCCTGATCTGTACTTCTCCACAACTTTGTCCCTGACCTGTTTGGAGAGCTCCTTGGTCTTCATGGTGCCGCTTGCTTGGTGATGCCCCTTGCTTAGTGGTGTTGCAGACTCTGGGGCCTTTCAGAACAGGTGTATATATACTGAGATCATGTGACAGATCATGTGACACTTAGATTGCACACAGGTGGACTTTATTTAACTCATTATGTGACTTCTGAAGGTAATTGGTTGCACCAGATCTTATTTAGGGGCTTCATAGCAAAGGGGGTGAATACATATGCACGCACCACCTTTCCGTAAATTATTGTTTTGAATTTTTTGAAACAAGTTATTTTTTTCATTTGACTTCACCAATTTGGACTATTTTGTGTATGTCCATTACATGAAATCCAAATAAAAATCCATTTAAATTACAGGTTGTAATGCAACAAAATAGGAAAAACGCCAAGGGGGATGAATACTTTGCATGGCACTGTATCTAGATAAGACACTGGCCTCTTCTTTTCATTTTTATACACGTATATGTTCTTGTTTTTATGTGCCAGTGTCTATGGTAACATTAGTGTATTCATGTGTGGGTATGTCATCGTGTGTGTACTGTACAGTATGTTCAGACCTTTGGCACGCCAGACAGGCTCGATCAAACGTTCAAAACTAGTAACTGAATGTGTTGCGGCTCAATGACTGAGGCCTCTCCCTCCCTGCTCTCCTTCCCTGCTCTCCCTCCCTGTTCTCCCTCCCTGTTCTCCTTCCCTGTTCTCCCTCCCTGCTCTCCCTCCTTGTTCTCCTTCCCTGTTCTCCTTCCCTGTTCTCCTTCCCTGCTCTCCCTCCCTGTTCTCCTTCCCTGCTCTCCCTCCCTGTTCTCCCTCCCTGTTCTCCCTCCCTGTTCTCCTTCCCTGTTCTCCTTCCCTGTTCTCCCTCCCTGCTCTCCCTCCCTGTTCTCCTTCCCTGTTCTCCTTCCCTGCTCTCCCTCCCTGTTCTCATTCCCTGTTCTCCCTCCCTGTTCTCCTTCCCTGTCTGCTCTCCCTCCCTGTTCTCCCTCCCTGTTCTCCTTCCCTGTTCTTCTTCCCTGCTCTCCCTCCCTGCTCTCCCTCCCTGCTCTCCCTCCCTGTTCTCCTTCCCTGTTCTCCCTCCCTGCTCTCCCTCCCTGCTCTCCCTCCCTGTTCTCCCTCCCTGTTCTCCTTCCCTGTTCTCCCTCCCTGCTCTCCTTCCCTGTTCTCCCTCCCTGCTCTCCCTCCCTGTTCTCCCTCCCTGTTCTCCTTCCCTGTTCTCCTTCCCTGTTCTCCCTCCCTGCTCTCCCTCCCTGTTCTCCTTCCCTGCTCTCCCTCTCTGTTCTCCTTCTCTGTTCTCCTTCCCTGCTCCCCCTCCCTGCTCTCCCTCCCTGTTCTCCTTCCCTGTTCTCCTTCCCTGCTCTCCCTCCCTGCTCTCCCTCCCTGCTCTCCAGGCCTATAAGGAGCAGGAGCTGTTGCGCCTGGTCTACTTCGGTGGTGTTGACCCTTCGCTGCGTAAGGAGGTGTGGCCCTTCCTCCTGGGCCACTACCAGTTTGGCATGTCTGAGGCTGACAGGAAAGAGGTTGGTGTCACCCTTGCCATCCGAGGTCACCACCAAACCCCTTGATCTCTGAACCCTGACCCTTGCTCTGTGACACTGTGCAGGTGGATGAGCAGGTGCGGGCGTGCTACGAGCAGACCATGAGCGAGTGGCTGGGCTGCGAGGCCATCGTGCGTCAGCGGGAGAAGGAGCAGCACGCAGCGGCGCTGGCTAAATGCTCGTCCGTCTCGGCCAGTGTGGATAATCCAAGCACTGTGCAGAGGATGATGCACCGTGACTCCAGCGTCAGCAATGAGGTGACACACACACGCCCGCCTGCCCACGCGCACACATAGTCTCGTGGCACACAGGATACCCGGGAGACCAACATGTTGTCTTGACCAACATGTTAGATCTCCAACGCCTCAATAATAGGCCTACAGTAATACTTGTTCACATTAGTATTTTGTATGAATAGCATTGTTCCAGGGTTTTATTGACCTGTTTTCTCCCCATACCAGTCCTCCCAGACCTGCAGCTCAGACAGACAGAGCCTGGCTCGCCTGCAGAGTGACTCCGACAGCAGTACCCAGGTACCCATCTAGACAGAGATCCTCTTAAATATATAAAATGTTAAACGCATTCTATATGTAATTCTATGCCCCTCTACACATAATTAACAGTAATTAATTATTTATAATTGATGAACAATAAGAATAATAACACAAACAGAGCTGAATACAAACTCACTTGAATACACAAAGGCTGCTTAGTCCCACAGGACTGAAAATAGAACTATAGGACAATGTCCTGAGCTTACCCATGGTGTACAATGATTTTGGTCCACCAATCACTGTTCTAGTGGAAATATGTTGTATTTTGGCTTCAAGTTCAAAAACGAAGAGCACCTCCAAAAGCTAAAAATAGTTCCATGACAGTTTTTGTCATATTCATACCAAAAACTCCTTTCATATTATAACTGTACGATTCCTATTGTTCCAAAACTATGAAATTACTTTAGTCTTTTACGGTTATATGGATATTTCTATATTATGTCTAAAGTTATCTTTTGCTTTTTTGAACCAATATTATTCAACCCCACACTCTCTCTCCTGCTAGTTCTTCACATCCTCCCATCCCTTCCCTTGGACTAGCCTGCTTCCCTTTGGCTTGTTCTTTCAGGTGTTTGAGTCTGTGGAGGAGGTGGACCAGATCGAGACGGAGCCCAAGAGCGAGGAGGCCAAGCCGGTTCCCAAGATCCCCAATGGAGGAGGCCTGCCCAACGTGACCAGCTCCCCAGACTCGGGGCACCCCTCCTCTCGCAACTTCTCTATCACCTCGGGCATGTCAGACCGCTCTCTGAGCACAGAGGACAGCACTGTGCCTGACACCAACCCCAAAACCACCATCAGTGCTCCTCCACAGCTGGCCCCAGCCCAACAGATCCCAGTCAAAGCCCATCAGGAAGAGTCGGAGGCAGATTACCCAAATGCCCAACCCCTGGCCCTGCAGGAGGAGGACCTCCAGGCCAAGGACCCGCCAGATAAGGAGGAAAAAGAGAAGGAAAAGAGTGTGACTAAAGTGGCCCGAGAGACTGAGGGCACCGAGACAGAAGTGCCAGAGGTGGAAATGGAAATAAATACAGAGACAGGGGAGGACAAGGCAGCAGACCCAGGTGAGCTAGAGAGCCTGCAAATAGAGGAAAAGAAGACCTCCGTGACTCTATCTAATGAGAAAGATGAGGTAAGGACCTCTGAAAAGGAGTTACCGAAAGCAGAAGTGGATGCTGTGAAAGAAACAGTGGAGTCCAAAACAGATGACTCCAAAACAAGGGAGGCTAAAGAGCCTGAGGCAGAAGTGATGAAAATGTTGGATGGAGAGCCAACCATGCAAGTACACACAGAGGAGATGCAGTCACTGGAACCTGGGGAGTCAGGAGAAACAAGGGAGAACAAAGGACCAGAACCAGAGTCTGGAGATCCAGAAGAGAATAAGACATCCCAAACAAACCATAGAGAGCCAAAAAGGGAGAATACATTGATATCAACGGTGACTGCAGAAGCAACGGAGGACACGACATCAGAACAGGAAGATGAGCGATTTTCAGAAACTGAGGCTGGAGAAACAAAGAGTGCTGAAACAACAGAAGTAAAGGAAACCGATGAAACAACTATTGAAAAGACAGAAACTGAGAAGGAAGTAGAAGCCAATCAGACTTTGAAATCTGAAGAGGTAGCCGAAACAAAGGTGTATAAGACAGTGTCACTGGAAGAGGTTGCAGAGGCAAAAGTGGAGGAGATAAAAAAGGCAGTGGGAAAAAGAGAGGAGGCCATACTATCTGAGGCCAAGCTGCCAGAGTCAGAGAAGAATAAAAGCCCTGTTGCAGAGACCAGGGTGGCAAGAGCAATGGAAGCACTGGGTAGCACCTCCAGGCACGAGGAGGCTCTGGCCACCACAGAATCTGACGAGTCTCCTTCGGCCATTGAGACGGAGGAGATATCCTCGGCTAAAATCTCCATGGCCCTACCATGGGACAGGAAGGGCCTGTGTGAGAGCTCTGTGGTCGGGGCTGCTCTCTCTGAGGGCTCAGTTTACCATCTGGAGCTCTGTTTGGAGGAGGAGGAGGAGGAGGAGGAGGAGGAGGAGGAGGAGGAGGAGAAGGTCAAGCCCAGCCCTGAGGGCACAGAGTCCATCATGTCTGAGGAGTCTGAGATGGAGAGCCTCTTCCCCAAATTTGACTTCCTGACTGTGGGAGGAGAGCTGAAAATCTCTCCAGTGTCATCCATTGGAACCACATACTCTGTAGGCACTTGGCATTTCATTTTATAGAATATATGTTTTGAATAATCGAGATGTATTTAGGTGTTTGGTTTTACAGCTACAAGTAAGTTATTCTTTAACATGTGTGTGGGGGTTTTGCACCTTTGTTGTAGCAGGAGCTTTTGGACATGTACACGATCAACCTGCACCGCATTGAGAAGGATGTCCAGCGATGTGACAGAAACTACTGGTACTTTAGCCCTAACAACCTGGAGAAACTGCGCAACATCATGTGCAGGTAAAATAAAAACAATGCAATTCATGATTCTCTACTCCTCTTTTGTAAAAAGGTTTGTAAATAATCTAGGACTCATTATGTTATGTGTGGAGCGCAATGAATAATTGGAAATTGGAAGAATGAATGAGTCACACTATACAGTACATGATGCTGACTTCTCTTCGCAGCTATATCTGGCAGCACCTGGAAATTGGCTATGTGCAGGGCATGTGTGACCTGCTGGCTCCCCTCCTTGTCATTCTGGATGATGGTGAGTTAACACTTTGAGTCAAGGCTGTGAGCTGTGTTGTGTTCTCCCTCACTCTCCTCCTTGGTAGTTGTGATATTGATTCTGCGATGGCAGCTAAATGTGTCAGTACTCATCTCGAAAACAAAAGCAATTTAGGTCAAAAGAGTTTATACTAACAAAGGAAATAGAAAGTCTAACAGAACAGATAGATGGCAATAAAAACTGTAACATAGAGGCTCAGAATAAATTAGAGGAAAAACAAAAAGAAATGGAGAACCTTTTTAAGAAATGTAATCAAGTGTAATATATTATAAAAAGAAAGCAAACTGGATGGAATATGGGGAAAAATGCACAAAATTATTTTTTAATCTTCAACATAGGAATGCTACCAAAAATAATTTAATGAAACTGGTTACAATTGACGGAGTCACCCATGATTCACCAAATGATATTTTGAAGGAGGAAACAAAGTACTTTAAGCATATGTTTTCTTTTCAGTCGCCTCCATCTCCTCTAACTGAAGCTAATTGTAGAGATTTTTTTCTATTGATAATGTAAAATTAACAGCCATACAGACTCATGTGAAGGTGAAATTACAGAGGAGGAACTTCTGGATGCAATTAAAGACTTTAATTCCAGGAAAACTCCAGGGTTGGATGGCATACCAGTCGAGGTATACCAAACCTTTTTTGATATACTAAGAGGACCGTTATTAGCATGTTTTAATCACTCTTATGTAAATGGTAGATTATCTGACACTCAAGAAGAAGATCTCATTATTACTGAAACAGGATACAAGTGAAAAATATAAAGATCCAGTCCATTTAAAAAATGTGGGGCCCCTTACACTTCAGTGTTGTGATGCAAAAATTCTAGCAAAATGTATAGCGCATAGAATTAAAAAGGTATTGTCGGATATTATTCATTCTAATCAGACAGGTTTTTTACATGGAAGATACAGTGGGGAAAAAAGTATTTAGTCAGCCACCAATTGTGCAAGTTCTCCCACTTAAAAAGATGAGAGAGGCCTGTAATTTTCATCATAGGTACACGTCAACTATGAATCCAGAATCCAGAAAATCACATTGTAGGATTTTTAATGAATTTATTTGCAAATGATGGTGGAAAATAAGTATTTGGTCACCTACAAACAAGCAAGATTTCTGGCTCTCACAGACCTGTAACTTCTTCTTTAAGAGGCTCCTCTGTCCTCCACTCGTTACCTGTATTAATGGCACCTGTTTGAACTTGTTATCAGTATAAAAGACACCTGTCCACAACCTCAAACAGTCACACTCCAAACTCCACTATGGCCAAGACCAAAGAGCTGTCAAAGGACACCAGAAACAAAATTGTAGACCTGCACCAGGCTGGGAAGACTGAATCTGCAATAGGTAAGCAGCTTGGTTTGAAGAAATCAACTGTGGGAGCAATTATTAGGAAATGGATAATCTCCCTCGATCTGGGGCTCCACGCAAGATCTCAACCCGTGGGGTCAAAATGATCACAAGAACGGTGAGCAAAAATCCCAGAACCACATGGGGGGACCTAGTGAATGACCTGCAGAGAGCTGGGACCAAAGTAACAAAGCCTACCATCAGTAACACACTACGCCGCCAGGGACTCAAATCCTGCAGTGCCAGACGTGTCACCCTGCTTAAGCCAGTACATGTCCAGGCCCGTCTGAAGTTTGCTAGAGTGCATTTGGATGATCCAGAAGAGGATTGGGAGAATGTCATATGGTCAGATGAAACCAAAATAGAACTTTTTGGTAAAAACTCAACTCGTCGTGTTTGGAGGACAAAGAATGCTGAGTTGCATCCAAAGAACACCATACCTACTGTGAAGCATGGGGGTGGAAACATCATGCTTTGGGGCTGTTTTTCTGCAAAGGGACCAGGACGACTGATCCGTGTAAAGGAAAGAATGAATGGGGCCATGTATCGTGAGATTTTTAGTGAAAACCTCCTTCCATCAGCAAGGGCATTGAAGATGAAACGTGGCTGCGTCTTTCAGCATGACAATGATCCCAAACACACCGCCCGGGCAACGAAGGAGTGGCTTCGTAAGAAGCATTTCAAGGTCCTGGAGTGGCCTAGCCAGTCTCCAGATCTCAACCCCATAGAAAATCTTTGGAGGGAGTTGAAAGTCTGTGTTGCCCAGCGACAGCCCCAAAACATCACTGCTCTAGAGGAGATCTGCATGGAGGAATGGGCCAAAATACCAGCAACAGTGTGTGAAAACCTTGTGAAGACTTACAGAAAACGTTTGACCTGTGTCATTGCCAACAAAGGGTATATAACAAAGTATTGAGAAACTTTTGTTATTGACCAAATACTTATTTTCCACCATAATTTGCAAATAAATTCATAAAAAATCCTACAATGTGATTTTCTGGATTCTTTTTTCTCATTTTGTCTGTCATAGTTGACGTGTACCTATGATGAAAATTACAGGCCTCTCTCATCTTTTTAAGTGGGAGAACTTGCACAATTGGTGGCTGACTAAATACTTTTTTCCCCCACTGTACATTGGAGATAATATAAGGCAAGTATTGGAAACAATAGAACACTATGGAAAATATGGGAAACCAGGCCTGCTATTCATAGCAGACTTCGAAAAGGCATTTGATAAAGTACGACTGGGGTTTATATATAAATGCCTGGAGCATTTCAATTTTGGAGAATCTCTTATAAAATGGGTCAAAATCATGTATAGTAACCCTAGGTGTAAAATAGTAAATAATGGCTATTTCTCCGAAAGTTTTAAACTGTCAAGAGGAGTGAAACAAGGTTGTCCACTATCGGCATATCTATTTATTGTGGCCATCGAGATGTTAGCTATTAAAATCAGATCCAATAATAATATCAGAGGATTAGAAATCCAGGGCTTAAAAACAAAGGTGTCATTGTACGCTGATGATTCATGTTTTCTTTTAAATCCACAACTATAATCTCTCCACAGCCTCATAGAGGATCTAGATACTTTTTCTAATCTCTCTGGATTACATCCAAATTATGACAAATGTACTATATTATGTATTGGATCACTAAAAAATACAATTTTTACATTACCATGTAGTTTACCAATAAAATGGTCTGATGGTGATGTGGATATACTCGGAATACATATCCCAAAGGAAATAAATGATCTCACTTCAATACATTTTAATAGAAAGTTAGCAAAAATAGATAAGATCTTGCTACCATGGAAAGGTAAATACCTGTCAATTTGTGGAAAAATCACCCTGATTAACTCTTTAGTATTAACCCAGTTTACCTATTTGCTTATGGTCTTGCCTACCCCTAGCGAACAGTTTTTTAAATTATATGAGAAAAAAATATTCAATTTTATTTGGAACGGCAAGCCAGACAAAATTGAAAGGGCCTATTTATATAATGAATATGAATTCGGAGGACAGAAATTATTAAATATTAAAGCATTAGACCTATCACTAAAAAATTCAGTCATACAAAAGTTATACTTAAATCCGAACTGGTTCTCAAGCAAATTAGTAAGATTGTCTCACCCAATGTTCAAGAATGGCCTTTTTCCCTTTATTCAGATTACAACCACTCATTTTCAGTTATTTGAAAAGGAAATCATCTCCCAAATATCACTATTTCTAAAACAAGCTATAGAAAGTTGGTTGCAATTTCAATTTAATCCTCCAGAAACGACAGAACAAATAATGCAACAAATATTGTGGTTAAATTCAAATATACTAATTGACAAAAAAACTTTATTTTTTGACAAAATGTTTAAAAAAGGTATAATCTTCGTAAATGATATCATCGGTAGGACTGGTGGAGTTATGTCGCACATGCAGCTAACAAAAACATATGGAAATATCTGCTCTACCCAAAATTACAACCAAATAATTGCAGCCTTACCGCAAAAATGGAAGAGGAAAGTGGAAGGGGGAGAAAGTAAGGAACTTGTCTATCGGCCTTGCATTAAAGAACATAATTGGTTAAGGAAAACTGTGATAAATAAAAAAGTATATCAGTTTCATTTAAGGACCAAAGGATTGACAGCCGTCCCATATAGATTGCAAAATAGTTGGGAAGAGATTTTTGACGTACCGATCGCATGGCATAGTGTTTATGAACTGACACGCAAAACGACACCGGATTCAAAAATTAGAATCTTTCAATTTAAATTATTATATAAAATTCTTGCTACCAATAGAATGTTATTTATATGGTGGATACAATCTTCCCAGCACTGCAGATTTTGCTGTGAAGAGACAGAATCATTAGATCATTTGTTTTGGTTCTGTCCATTTGTAGCTTGTTTTTGGACACAGGTCCAGGAATGGCTAAAGGATTGCAATATTTACTTGGAGCTAACCTTGCAGATAGCATTACTGGGGGATCTGAAAAGTCATAGTAAATCGATCAATAATATAATAATACTTTTAGCAAAAATGTTTATTTTTTATTCACAATCTGTAGAAGCAATGAGAATAGAAAGGTTCAGAACTTTTGTAAAACATCACAGTACAGTTGAAATATATATGGCAAATAGAAATCCTATATGGATGGTGTTAAGAGGATGGGACTAATATCAAATAACAACAAATAATAACAAGATAACTAATAATGTAAGCATACTGTGTCCATAATAAGTATATAGGTTGTATGTTGGGAGCTTTTGGGAAAGAGCACAGTTAGAAAGATATGGCATATAGAAGCAAACCGGATGGACATCATGAAAATGATCGGAGAGGTTGAGAGTAGAAGAAGTTCAGGAGCAAAAACAAATAAAATAGAATTATTGTAAAATTGACTGTGTCCATAAAATGTAGATAGTAAGTATAAGCTGGAAGTAGAGGCCTAAGCATTGTTGTTCACTAATTTACCCCAAGTAGGGAAAGGATGGCGGGGTTGAAAAGTAATAAAGGGGAGTGTATATATAAAAAACATGGGGGATTGGAAGTGATGCAGACAATTACATTGATGGAAGTTACAATCTATCTGCAATATTAAGCTGATCTCCCCCCCCCCCCCCCCCCCCCCCAAAAAAAAAAAAAAAAAACACTAAAAACATTCAAGATAGTTTTTTCTTCTTAAATTTGATCTGACTTGATCAGTACTGTTTTAAAGGGGGGCTGAACTCACCAATTCAGCATGTGTTTTTCGGCTGCTCATTAAGAAAAACGAGATTTGTGTCTTGGGGGTGTGGTTCGATGTGGGTGTGTTATGTTCTCTATAAGGTACCCTGGCAGTTAGTTTTGTTTGTCCCTATGTAGTCATGGTAGCAACATTTCACCCTCAAAATAGTCCGAATTAATATAAGATAAATCAAGAAATCTGTAATTAATTTAGACGTTTTTGCCAAGGTGGTCTTAGTCGTGCAATTTTACATCTAGCTAAGGTGCAGTATTTCTCAAGTAATTTTTTTTGCATGAAACTAAAAAATCTTCCCAGCGTGAAATAGTTCCCAATCGTTCTGATTGTGACGTCATGCTGTTAAGTTTCTCCCAGCGTGGAAATGTTCCCAGTTCAATAATTGCATGCGCATCTCTTTATGTGGATGGCTGAGCTCGTGCAGATGTTTCTCTCACACGGTCTCTCGACCTCGAAAAACGATTCTGTGGGCACACGCATTTGCTTCACAGATATGCCAATCAATGGTGGCCAGGAGTATTGACACTGACCAATCAGAAGCTTGTTGAGGCGTGAGGTCAGCATATAAACACGTGGACTCGCAAGTCTAAGTGCTGAGGGTTGATGTGAGGAGAGATATTTTGTGATTGCAAAGACTTGGGCGCTTCGGGAGGATGTAAGAGAAACAGCCGCAAGAGCACAGCCATCCACATAAAGAGATGCACCTGCAATTATTGAACTGGGAACATTTTACTGGAACTCTATTGGAGGGGTTCGAGCATGCGACACCATTCTTCCATGCGAAATTAAGACATTTGGTGTTTTGTTGATGGTGGTAGAAAACGTTGTCTCAGGAGCCGCTCCAGAATCTCCCTAAAGTGTTCAATTGAGTTGAGATCTGGTGACTGAGAATGGTCATGGCATATGGTTTACATCGTTTTCATGCTCATCAAACCATTCAGTGATCACACCTGGAAGAACAACCTGGTCTCAGAGCATTTTGTATTATTCTGTATATCTGAGAAACTCCTTTTAGTACGATATGTTACATTTCGTATGGTATGTATGCTTTGTGGAGGTCCATCACCCATTTCGTATGATATGTTACGAATTACAATGCGTACCAAATTTGCAAAACGTACAATATGTTACGAATTTGCTAAACATATGATATGTTACGAATTCGAGCTAGGTGGCTAACATTAGCTAGCTGGCTAACGATAGCTAGGCTAGGGGTCAGGTTTAGAGGTTAAGGTTAGGGTTAAGTTTAGGAGTCAGGTTAAGGTTAGGGGAAGGGTTAACCTCTTATGGATCGGACCCTTTTTTCAATTTTCACCTAAAATGACAAATCTAACTGCCTGTAGCTCAGGACCTGAAGCAAGGATATGCATATTATTGATACCATTTGAAAGGAAACACTTGAATTTGAAATTAATGTAGGAGAATATAACACATTAGATCTGGTAAAAGATAATACAAACTATTATTTTTGTGTTACATCATCTTTGAAACGCAAGAGAAAGGCCACAATATAATATTGCAGTTTAGGCGCAATTTAGATGTCTGTGCAAAGTTTCAGATTTATCCAGTGAAGCATTGCAATACTGGACTATTTTGTATCAAGTCTGCCCAAATGTGCCGAATTGGTCAATTGATACATTTTCAAGTACATAACTATAGAGAACATAAAAAATGATATGGTAATACAAAATGTAAGTTTACACACTCCCAGGAATGTCATACATGATGGATCACTAGCTTATACACTAACTTTCACACATCTAGATGGCCAGGCAGGGTGGGTGTGGAGCCAGAGACAGCAGGGGTTCAAACTGTAGAACCCAGTTCCTACATTTGAATAAAAAATGGATTTTATCAAACAAAACTATGCTACATTTTATCTCTGTGACCCTTAGGATGACAAATCAGAGCAAAATTACTGAATGTAAGTATATTATTTACCTTCAGAGGTGAATGTATCAAACCAGTTGCTGTGATAATTTTTGTTGTTGTTGTGCACTCTCTTCAAACAATAGCATGGTATTTTTTCACTGTAATAGCTACTGTAAATTGGACAGTGCAGTTAATTTAACAAGAATTTAAGCTTTCTGCCCATATAAGACATGTCTATGTCCTGGAAAGTTTGCTGTTACTTACAACAGTCATGCTAATCACATTAGCGCACATTAGCTCAACCGTCCCGTATACGGGACATCGATCCCGTAGAGGTTAACTAAAAGGGTTAAGGTTAGGGTTAGGGGAAGGGTTAGCTAACATGCTAAGCAGTTGCAAAGTAGCTAAAAAGTAGTAAGTTGTTGAAAAGTTATCCGTGATGAGATTCGAACAGGCAAGGTTGCTAGACGTTCAGGTTTTACCCCGACCAACCACCCTACTTTTGTTTTTGCCTTAAGTAACCATGTCTTATGTAACTATACCAAACGTACAGTGGGGGAAAAAAGTATTTAGTCAGCCACCAATTGTGCAAGTTCTCCCACTTAAAAAGATGAGAGAGGCCTGTAATTTTCATCATAGGTACACGTCAACTATGACAGACAAAATGAGAAAAAAATATCCAGAAAATCACATTGTAGGATTTTTTATGAATTTATTTGCAAATTATGGTGGAAAATAAGTATTTGGTCAATAACAAAAGTTTCTCAATACTTTGTTATACAGTGGGGAAAAAAAGTATTTAGTCAGCCACCAATTGTGCAAGTTCTCCCACTTAAAAAGATGAGAGAGGCCTGTAATTTTCATAATAGGTACACGTCAACTATGACAGACAAAATGAGAAATAAAAATCCAGAAAATCACATTGTAGGATTTTTAATGAATTTATTTGCAAATTATGGTGGAAAATAAGTATTTGGTCAATAACAAAAGTTTCTCAATAGTTTGTTATATACCCTTTGTTGGCAATGACACAGGTCAAACGTTTTCTGTAAGTCTTCACAAGGTTTTCACACACTGTTGCTGGTATTTTGGCCCATTCCTCCATGCAGATCTCCTCTAGAGCAGTGATGTTTTGGGGCTGTCGCTGGGCAACACAGACTTTCAACTCCCTCCAAAGATTTTCAATTGGGTTGAGATCTGGAGACTGGCTAGGCCACTCCAGGACCTTGAAATGCTTCTTACGAAGCCACTCCTTCGTTGCCCGGGCGGTGTATTTGGGATCATTGTCATGCTGAAAGACCCAGCCACGTTTCATCTTCAATGCCCTTGCTGATGGAAGGAGGTTTTCACTCAAAATCTCACGATACATGGCCCCATTCATTCTTTCCTTTACACGGATCAGTCGTCCTGGTCCCTTTGCAGAAAAACAGCCCCAAAGCATGAAGTTTCCACCCCATGCTTCACAGTAGGTATGGTGTTCTTTGGATGCAACTCAGCATTCTTTGTCCTCCAAACACGACGAGTTGAGTTTTTACCAAAAAGTTATATTTTGGTTTCATCTGACCATATGACATTCTCCCAATCCTCTTCTGGATCATCCAAATGCACTCTAGTAAACTTCAGACGGGCCTGGACATGTACTGGCTTAAGCAGGGGGACACGTCTGTCACTGCAGGATTTGAGTCCCTGGCGGCATAGTGTGTTACTGATGGTAGGCTTTGTTACTTTGGTCCCAGCTCTCTGCAGGTCATTCACGAGGTCCCCCCGTGTGGTTCTGGGATTTTTGCTCACCGTTCTTGTGATCATTTTGACCCCACGGAGTAAGATCTTGCGTGGAGCCCCAGATCAAGGGAGATTATCAGTGCTCTTGTATGTCTTCCATTTCCTAATAATTGCTCCCACAGTTGATTTCTTCAAACCAAGCTGCTTACCTATTGCAGATTCAGTCTTCCCAGCCTGGTGCAGGTCTACAATTTTGTTTCTGGTGTCCTTTGACAGCTCTTTGGTCTTGGCCATAGTGGAGTTTGGAGTGTGACTGTTTGAGGATGTGGACAGGTGTCTTTTATACTGATAACAAGTTCAAACAGGTGCCATTAATACAGGTAACGAGTGGAGGACAGAGGAGCCTCTTAAAGAAGAAGTTACAGGTCTGTGAGAGCCAGAAATCTTGCTTGTTTGTAGGTGACCAAATACTTATTTTCCACCATAATTTGCAAATAAATTCATTAAAAATCCTACAATGTGATTTTCTGGATTTATTTTTCTCAATTTGTCTGTCATAGTTGACGTGTACCTATGATGAAAATTACAGGCCTCTCTCATCTTTTTAAGTGGGAGAACTTGCACAATTGGTGGCTGACTAAATACATTTTTTCCCCACTGTATACCCTTTGTTGGCAATGACACAGGTCAAACCTTTTCTCTAAGTCTTCACAAGGTTTTCACACACTGTTGCTGGTATTTTTGCCCATTCCTCCATGCAAATCTCCTCTAGAGCAGTGATGTTTTGGGCTGTCGCTGGGCAACACGGACTTTCAACTCCCTCCAAAGATTTTCTATGGGGTTGAAATCTGGAGACTGGCTAGGCCACTCCAGGACCTTGAAATGCTTCTTACGAAGCCACTCCTTCATTGCCCGGGCGGTGTGTTTGGGATCATTGTCATGCTGAAAGACCCAGCCACGTTTCATCTTCAATGCCCTTGCTGATGGAAGGAGGTTTTCACTCAAAATCTCACGATACATGGCCCCATTCATTCTTTCCTTTACACGGATCAGTCGTCCTGGTCCCTTTGCAGAAAAACAGCCCCAAAGCATGATGTTTCCACCCCCATGCTTCACAGTAGGTATGGTGTTCTTTGGATGCAACTCAGCATTCTTTGTCCTCCAAACACGACGAGTTGAGTTTTTACCAAAAAGTTCTATTTTGGTTTCATCTGACCATATGACATTCTCCCAATCCTCTTCTGGATCATCCAAATGCACTCTAGCAAACTTCAGACGGGCCTGGACATGTACTGGCTTAAGCAGGGGGACACGTCTGGCACTGCAGTATTTGAGTCCCTGGCGGCGTAGTGTGTTACTGATGGTAGGCTTTGTTACTTTGGTCCCAGCTCTCTGCAGGTCATTCACTAGGTCCCCCCGTGTGGTTCTGGGATTTTTGCTCACCGTTCTTGTGATCATTTTGACCCCACGGGGTGAGATCTTGCGTGGAGCCCCAGATCGAGGGAGATTATCAGTGGTCTTGTATGTCTTCCATTTCCTAATAATTGCTCCCACAGTTGATTTCTTCAAACCAAGCTGCTTACCTATTGCAGATTCAGTCTTCCCAGCCTGGTGCAGGTCTACAATTTTGTTTCTGGTGTCCTTTGACAGCTCTTTGGTCTTGGCCATAGTGGAGTTTGGAGTGTGACTGTTTGAGGTTGTGGACAGGTGTCTTTTATACTGATAACAAGTTCAAACAGGTGCCATTAATACAGGTAACGAGTGGAGGACAGAGGAGCCTCTTAAAGAAGAAGTTACAGGTCTGTGAGAGCCAGAAATCTTGCTTGTTTGTAGGTGACCAAATACTTATTTTCCACCATAATTTGCAAATATATTCATAACAAATCCTACAATGTGATTTTCTGGATTTTTTTCTCAATTTGTCTGTCATAGTTGACGTGTACCTATGATGAAAATTACAGGCCTCTCTCATCTTTTTAAGTGGGAGAACTTGCACAATTGGTGGCTGACTAAATACTTTTTTCCCCCACTGTAACATATCATACTAATTTGAGTGTCTTGAATGTACTTTTACTATGCTACGTCTAGTCTATGAGACCAGGCTGGGAAGAGACCACTCCCATCAGGATAGAAGTGCTTCACCATATGTTGAAAGTGATCACTCAGAATGGCTGTGTATTTATTGGCGTTTATCTTGCCCTCTAAGGGGTTGAGTGGCCCTAAAACAGGAAAATGTACCCCACACCATAACAGAGCCGCCAGATCCCTCATTTACTCAAGTTTTTCCTTTATTTTGGCAGTTACCTGTAGCAGGCACATTGAGCAGGCAGGCCATGTTAGCTAAATCAGCTTATCAAGTCAATGGCGAGTGGCAAAGTGCTTCGTTGCCATTTTGTTGTTCAAATTTCTCACTAACTATTACCGTAGTGTGCGTCTGTCTGGCAGTGTTTCATAGCGAATCATGTTACAAAACCGGTTGTGGCGGGACACAAGATGCTTGCGAATGGGTTTAGAATTTTGAAATATTGACAAGTGTGCATTGTCTCAATTCTCATTTTGCCCACAACAGTGGCAGAATCAAGTGATCACTATCAAACACATCAGCAAGTTACTTTGTCGTGTATCGATGTGACGTACTGATATGATGCCACCACGTCAGTAAATAATGCTGGGATCTTGTTACAAGATGGTCATGGAGTAGAGACATGTTGAAGTTTACCTCTGAGTCCAGTTGATTCAATTCAGTATAATATCCTAACTTGGGACAAGTTGTAAATATAGGGTTGAACAATGGCGACGAGGATAATGTTTGAAAATGATAGTTAAACCTGAAAAGTGAGTTAGAGGGTCGACAAGATGGAAAGCACTGTGCCAAAGTTTGACTGCTACGGTGAACCTGCTACGCTAGGTCCACGCTGGGCCAGGTGGTTGATGGCATTTCAGCTGTTCACAGATGGTAAAGGATTAATACTATCCGGTGACGTGAATGCAATTGCAAAACAATGGAGGAGAGCTTTGCTGCTGGGACAATTATCGGCCGGTCTGCACATCGCGCTATCGAGCCAGAGCATATCGGCTTTTCTGCCAGAATCACTGGACCTTAACACCGGATCATCGCAACTAGCTAGCTGCAACCGAGTGGCTGTTGTTGTTGTTGGCTAATCACCACTGTCTGAAGCTAGCCCCAGTTAGCCTTGAGCTAGCCTCGAGCCAGGCCCATCTCCCGGCTATCTACATCTCTGTCAACCGGACAGGACCTCCTAGTGTTGCCACGGAGCCCCACCGATCCATCACGACTGGTCTGCCGACGTAATCGTCTGATGTGGTTTCAACTGGCTTCCCGTTGCGATGACCACGAAGATCCATCTGCTAGCCTCGGCCCACTAGCACGCGCAATCAACAGCCGTGCCTCCTGCTCGCCTGTGCTTTAGCAGCCTACGATCTGCTCCCGGACTTACTTAGTGCTGTTCACTGGACCTTATGATCACTCAGCTACACAGCTAATGCCTGCTGGACTGTTCCTTTACACGGTATCCCATCCTGTTTATCTGTTTAGCCTCAGCCCAAACTTTCGTTGCCATTACCAGTTGTTGTCTTAGCCCTCTCGAATAACACCTGTGATTGCGTTATGCCTCTCTCCCATGTCAATATGCCTAGCCATTTGCTGTTTGGGTTAGTTCTTATTATACAATTTCACTGTAGAGCCCCAAGTTCAGCTCAACCAGCCTCAGAGAGCTCCTTTGTCCCACCCCCCAAAACACGCGGAGACCGGCTCAATCGGTACCTCCAGTGATGCTATCTCTTTCATAGTTACCCAATGCTTAGGTGTACCTCCACTGTACTCATATCCTTCCATATCCTTGTCTGTACATAATGCCCTGAATCAATTCTACAACGCCCGGAAATCTGCCCCTCTTCTCTGTACCCAACGCACTAGAAGACCAGTTCTTAAAGCCTTTAGCCGTATCCTTATTCTATTCCTCCTCTGTTCCTCTGGTGATGTAGAGGTTAACCCAGGCCCTGTAGCCCCCAGTATCACTCCTACCCCCCAGGCGCTATCATTTGTTGACTTCTGTAACCGTAAAAGCCTTGGTTTCTTGCATGTTAACATCAGAAGTCTCGTCCCCAAGTTTGAGTTATTCACTGCGTTAGCATACTCTGCCAACCCCGATGTTCTAGCAGTGTCTGAATCTTGGCTCACCAAAAATTTGAAAATTTCCATTCCAAACTACAACATTTTCCGTCTAGATAGAACTGCCAAAGGGGGCGGAGTTGCAATCTACTGTAGAGATAGCCTGCAGAGCTCTATCATACTATCCAGGTTTGTGCCCAAACAGTTTGAGCTTCTACCTTTCCAGAAATAAGTCTCTCACTGTTGCCGCTTGCTACAGACCCCCCTCAGCCCCCAGTTGTGCCCTGGACACCATATGTGAATTGCTTGCCCCCTATCTATCCTCAGAGTTCGTACTGCTTGCTGACCTAAACTGGGATATGCTTAACACCCCGGCCGTCCTACAATCTAAACTAGATGCCCTCAATCTCACACAAATCATCAAGGAACCTACCAGGTACAACCCTAAATCCGTAAACATGGGCACCCTCATAGATATCATCCTGACTAATTTACCCTCTAAATACACCTCCACTGTCTTCAACCAGGATCTCAGTGATCACTGCCTGTCCGTAATGGGTCCGCGGTCAAACGACCACCCCTCATCACTGTCTAACGCTCCCTAAAACACTTCAGCGAGCAGGCCTTTCTAATTGACCTGGCCCGGGTATCCTGGATGGATATTGACCTCATTCCGTCAGTAGAGGATGCCTGGATGTTCTTCAAAAGTGCTTTACTCTCCATCTTAAATAAGCATGCCCCATTCAAAAAATTCAGAGCTAAGAACAGATATAGCCCCTGGTTCACCCCAGACTTGACTGCCCTTGACCAGCACAAAAACATCCTGTGGCGTACTGCATTAGCATCGAACAGCCCCCGCGATATGCAACGTTTCAGGGAAGTCAGGAACCAATATACACAAGCAGTTAGGAAAGCAAAGGCTAGCTTTTTCAAACAGAAATGTGCATCCTGTAGCACTAACTCCAAAAAGTTTTGGGACACTGTAAAGTCCATGGAGAATAAGAGCACCTCCTCCCAGGCTACCCACTGCACTGAGGCTAGGAAACACTGTCACCACCAATAAATCTATGATAATCAAGCATTTCAATAAGCATTTTGCTACGGCTGGCCATGCTTTCCACCTGGCTACCCCTACCCCGGCCATCAGCTCTGCACCCTCCGCTGCAACTTGCCCATGCCCATGCTCCCCCCCGCTTCTCCTTCACCCAAATTCAGATAGCTGATGTCCTGAAAGAGCTGCTAAATCTGGACCCCTACATATCAGCTGGGCTAGACAATCTGCAGGTTTTCCTACTTACAAAGCATGTAGTCTGTAATTTTTATCATAGGTACACTTCAACTGTGAGAGACGGAATCTAAAACAAAAATCCAGAAAATCACATTGTATGATTTTTAAGTAATTAATTTGCATTTTATTGCATGACATAAATATTTGATACATTAGAAAAGCAGAACTTAATATTTGGTACAGAAACCTTTGTTTGCAATTACAGAGATCATACGTTTCCTTTAGGTCTTGACCAGGTTTTCACACACTGCAGCAGGGATTTTGGCCCACTCCTCCATACAGACCTTCTCCAGATCCTTCAGGTTTCGGGGCTGTCGCTGGGCAATACGGACTTTCAGCTCCCTCCAAAGATTTTCTATTGGGTTCAGGTCTGGAGACTGGCTAGGCCACTCCAGGACCTTGAGATGCTTCTTACGGAGCCACTCCTTAGTTGCCCTGGCTGTGTGTTTCGGGTCGTTGTCATGCTGGAAGACCCAGCTACAACCCATCTTCAATGCTCTTACTGAGGGAAGGAGGTTGTTGGCCAAGATCTCGCGATACATGGCCCCATCCATCCTCCCCTCAATACGGTGCAGTCGTCCTGTCCCCTTTGCAGAACAGCATCCCCAAAGAATGATGTTTCCACCTCCATGCTTCACGGTTGGGATGGTGTTCTTGGGATTGTACTCATCCTTCTTCTTCCTCCAAACACGGCGAGTGGAGTTTAGACCAAAAAGCTCTATTTTTGTCTCATCAGACCACATGACCTTCTCCCATTCCTCCTCTGGATCATCCAGATGGTCATTGGCAAACTTCAGACGGGCCTGGACATGCGCTGGCTTGAGCAGGGGGACCTTGCGTGCGCTGCAGGATTTTAATCCATGACGGCGTAGTATGTTACTAATGGTTTTCTTTGAGACTGTGGTCCCAGCTCTCTTCAGGTCATTGACCAGATCCTGCCGTGTAGTTCTGGGCTGATCCCTCACCTTCCTCATGATCATTGATGCCCCACGAGGTGAGATCTTGCATGGAGCCCCAGACCGAGGGTGATTGACCGTCATCTTGAATTTCTTCCATTTTCTAATAATTGCACCAACAGTTGTTGCCTTCTCACCAAGCTGCTTGCCTATTGTCCTGTAGCCCATCCCAGCCTTGTGCAGGTCTACAATTTTATCCCTGATGTCCTTACACAGCTCTCTGGTCCTGGCCATTGTGGAGAGGTTGGAGTCTGTTTGATTGAGTGTGTGGACAGGTGTCTTTTATACAGGTAACGAGTTCAAACAGGTGCAGTTAATACAGGTAATGAGTGGAGAACAGGAGGGCTTCTTAAAGAAAAACTAACAGGTCTGTGAGAGCCGGAATTCTTACTGGTTGGTAGGTGATCAAATACTTATGTCATGCAATATAATGCAAATTAATTACTTAAAAATCATACAATGTGTTTTCTGGATTTTTGTTTTAGATTCTGTCGCTCACAGTTGAAGTGTACCTATGATCAAAATTACAGACCTCTACATGCTTTGTAAGTAGGAAAACCTGCAAAATCGGCAGTGTATCAAATACTTGTTCTCCCCACTGTATATACATTTACATTTTAGTCATTTAGCAGACGCTCTTATCCAGGGCGACTTACAGTTAGTGAATGATCCATCCTGCCCTGCCTTTCGAAAGTATTTGAAAGCCAAGTTAACGAACAGATCACCAACCATTTAGAATCCCACCGTACCTTCTCCGCTATGCAATCTGGTATCCGAGCTGGTCATGGGTGCACCTCAGCCACGCTCAAGGTCCTAAACAATATAATAACCATGATCGATAAAAGACAGTACTGTGCAGCCGTCTTCATCGACCTGGCCAAGGCTTTTGACTCTGTCAATCACCGCATTCTTATTGGCAGACTAAATGGCCTTGGTTTCTCAAATGACTGCCTCGCCTGGTTCACCAACTACTTCTCAGATAGAGTTCAATGTGTCAAATCGGAGGGCCTGTTGTCTGGACCTCTGGCAGTCTCTATGGGGGTGCCACAGGGTTCAATTCTCGTGCCGACTCTATTCTCTGTGTATATCAATGATGTCGCTCTTGCTGCTGGTGATTCTCAGATCCACCTCTACGCAGACGACACCATTTTGTATACATCTGGCCCTTCATTGGACACTGTGTTAACAAACATCCAAATGAGCTTCAATGCCATACAACACTCCTTCCGTGGCCTTCAACTGCTCTTAAACGCTAGTAAAACGAAATGCATGCTCTTCAATCGAACGCTGCTTGCACCCACCCGCCCGACTATAATCACTACTCTCGGCGGGTCTGACTTAGAATATGTGGACAACTACAAATACCTAGATGTCTGGTTAGACTGTAAACTCTCTTTCCAGACTCACATTAAGCATCTCCAATCCAAAGTTAAATCTAGAATCTGCTTCCTATTTCTCAACAAAGCCTCCTTCACTCATGCTGTTAAACATGCCCTCGTGAAACTGACTATCCTACCGATTCTTGACTTCGGCGATGTCATTTACAAAATAGCTTCCAACACTCTACTCAGCAAATTGGATGTAGTCTATCACAGTGCCATCCGTTTTGTCACCAAAGCCCCATATACTACCCACCATTGTGACCTGTACGCTCTCGTTGGCTGGCCCTCACTACATATTCGTCGCCAAACCCACTGGCTCCAGGTCATCTATAAATCACTTCTAGGCAAATCCCCGCCTTATCTTAGATCATTGGTCACCATAGCAACACCCACCTGTAGTATGCGTTCCAGCAGGTATATCTCACTGGTCATCCCCAAAGCCAACACCTCCTTTGGCCGCCATTCCTTCCAGTTCTCTGCTGCAAATGACTGGAACGAACTGCAAAAATCTCTGAAGCTGGAGACACTTATCTCCCTCACTAACTTTAAGCATCAGTTGTCAGAGCAGCTTACCGATCACTGCACCTGTACACAGCCCATCTGTAATTAGCCCACCCAACTACCTCATCCCCATATTGTTATTTACATTGTTATTTATTTTGCTCATTTGCACCCCAGTATCTCTATTTGCACATCATCTTCTGCACATCTATCACTCCAGTGTTAATACTAAATTGTAATTATTTTGCACTATGGCCTATTTATTGCCTTACCTCTATAACTTACTACATTTGCACACACTGTATATAGATTTTCTATTGTGTTATTGACTGTACGTTTTGTTTATTCCATATGTAACTCTGTGTTGTTGTTGTTTTTATCGCACTGCTTTGCTTTATCTTGGCCAGGTCGCAGTTGTAAATGAGAACTTGTTCTCAACTGGCTTACCTGGTTAAATAAAGGTGAAAAAAAAGATAAAGGACAATCAGATTAGAGATGCCATACTGAGCAAGTGTTATACGGAATATGTGCGCAGAAAGCTATTGGAGGAAGGCTAACATTAGCGCGGTCACTAGAGCTAGCCACACAATGTGAAAGAACTGAAGTGCAAATGTCCACCATGCATGTGAGTACGGATGCGAAGGATAATGAGATCGTGCATTGTGTTTTCAAAAAGGAGAAGAAATATCACAAACGGGGCGGAGACAGAATGCAGATGGAAAAAACAAATCAAAGAAAGTTTGCTACCGTTGTGGACATGATAATTTTGCAAAGGACTCTGCTTGTCCAGCACGCGGGCAGACCTGCAAGAAATGAAACGGAAAGGATAGTTTTGCAAAAATGTGCAAGACCAAAGATAACTCGAAACAGATTGTGAAATATGTTGATTCAGAGGAACAAAACAGAGACTAAGCATTTGTAGTAAATAAGAACTGTAACTCAAACAGGATCACGTTCTCAGTGGGAGGCGAAAATGTATTAATGTTAATTGATTCTTGGGCCACGAAATAACATAGTAGATGAGAGCACATGGGAAATGTTGAAAGCCACGGAAATCAGGTGTCGTTCATTACTGACTGATAAAAAGCTATATGCACACTCATCCAGCGAGCAATTACCAGTAGAAGGGCTTTTCATGCCAAATAAAGACAGACAAGCGCAGCACACAGGCTGAGTTCACTGTGATATGTGGACACGGAGAGCCGTTGCTAGGGAAAGAGACTGCCATTAAATTGGGTGTGCTAAAAGTGGGTGTTGACATAGCAGCAGTAACAGATGTGAAAGCACAGATAAAACAGCAGTACCCCAACACAAAGCAGATCAACCTACATGTTGATGAAAATGTGACACCAGTAGCACAGGCCCTTAGGCGTGTACCATTTCACCTGAGAGAAGCTGTGGAGAAAAAGATCAAGGAACTACAAAACATGGACTTAATCGAGAGAGTGGATGGTGCCACACCGTGGGTGAATCCGGTGGTGGTAGTGCCAAAACCGGACGGCGACATAAGACTGTCTGGACATGAGACAAGCGAACACAGCAATCATACGTGGCAGGGACCCAATCCCCACAGTAGATTAATTTTTGCAAGGAATGAATGGGTCTGTCATGTTCAGTAAACTGGATCTTAAATGGCGCCACCATCAATTGGAGCTAAAACCAGGGCTGTGGACTGACTCTCAACTCAGAGAAATGTCAGTTCAACATGGACAAGTTGGTGTTTATGGGCATGCTACTCTCACAGAAGGGCATCGGTCCCACAGCTGAAAGGGTGAGAGCAGTGGTCGAGGCCAGGGAGCCTGAGACTGCATCAGAGGTTCGTAACTTTCTAGGGTTTGTGGGCTAAAGCAATAGGTTCATTCCCCAGTTCTCTACACTCTCAGAGCCTCTGCGGAAGTTGACCAAGAAGGACACAACGTTCCACTTCGGACCAGAGCAGAATAAGGCATTTCAGACATTAAAAGAGAAACTGTCTGAAGCAGACGCAGGACCAGTAGGCCTAGGAGCTGTGCTCGTGTAAGAACAACACAGAGAAATGGTTCCAGTCTGTTATGTGAGCAGGAGTCTGTCAGAGTGTGAACGCAGATATTCACAGACTGAGCGTGAGGCCCTTGCATTGGTTTGGGCTTGTTAAAGGCTTCGCCTGTATGTATACGGCAGGGAATTTGATTTAGTGACTGATCATAAGGCATTAGAGGCTATTTACAGTCCTCACTCAAAGCCATGCGCTCGCATCGAACGGTGGGTGCTGAGGCTCCAACCTTATGACTTTCGTGTTGTCCACATACCAGGCAAAAACAACATCGCTGACCCTCTGTCTCGTCTACTCGGAGAGACTGCAGTGAATGAATCACACACACATGAAGCAGTGGAGTATGTGAGATTTGTGGCTGTGAACACAACTCCAAGTGCAATGACCAGAAGGTGATATCATGATATTGTGCAATCTACCACCACAAGGCAGTCAGGCCTCACAGACAAATCAAACTGCCACAGAAGCTAACATACTTTGTCATTAAATAATGATCCTGCACTGTAATGGGTAAAGAAAACAAGTATAAACTGAAAAGTGGCAAGTACAAAGCAATAATGAAAAGACTCTGAATGTTTGAGTTACGCTGTGAAAAAGAAAAGGTGCAGAATGTTTTGTTACAGTAAGAAAGTAAGCGGAAAACCGAACGAGTAAGAAACTGGGAACAGATTTCAGTTGTTTATTGGTAACACAACGGTTGCTATGCAGGTAAAGAAACAAGTGTTCTTATGTATGTTAGGTTGACGTTGAAGTTTATATCCAAGTAAAGGGGGGAGGTGGTGTATTGATGTGACGTACTGCTATGATGTCACCACGTCAGTAAAGAATGCTGGGATCTTGTTACAAGACGGTCATGGAGTAAAGACATGTTGAAGTTTACCTCTGAGTCCGGTTTATTCAATTCAGTATAATATCCTAACTTAGCACAAGTTGTAAGTATGGGATTTAACAATGGCTTAGGGGCCAAGTGTTCTTTTAACATAACATAGGCGTAGGGTTTTCTCATGTAAACAAGTCTGAGGCGCATGCGTAATGTGTGAGGTCTGTCTCATTGTCTGTAGGTTCTGCATACAATTGGATAGAGTGCAATCAGTGCAGCTGTTTCTCTGTGCATTACAATTCTCCCTAGGCGTTACAGTCCTGTGTTAGTGGGCATGATCTAAATCAAAACCCAACCCTCAAATATCCAATGGCTCTAGGAACGTAACAGCTTCCCTAAATCTCGCAAATATCTGTTTTGGAAGATACTGACTTTATGACCAAAATATGCTGTTTATACACTGCTCAAAAAAATAAAGGGAACACTTAAACAACACATCCTAGATCTGAATGAATGAAATAATCTTATTAAATACTTTTTTCTTTACATAGTTGAATGTGCTGACAACAAAATCACACAAAAATTATCAATGGAAATCAAATGTATCAACCCATGGAGGTCTGGATTTGGAGTCACCCTCAAAATTAAAGTGGAAAACCACACTACAGGCTGATCCAACTTTGATGTAATGTCCTTAAAACAAGTCAAAATGAGGCTCAGTAGTGTGTGTGGCCTCCACGTGCCTGTATGACCTCCCTACAACGCCTGGGCATGCTCCTGAACAGTCTGTGGTGCAACGTGGCGTTGGTGGATGGAGCGAGACATGATGTCCCAGATGTGCTCAATTGGATTCAGGTCTGGGGAACGGGCGGGCCAGTCCATAGCATCAATGCCTTCCTCTTGCAGGAACTGCTGACACACTCCAGCCACATGAGGTCTAGCATTGTCTTGCATTAGGAGGAACCCAGGGCCAACCGCACCAGCATATGGTCTCACAAGGGGTCTGAGGATCTCATCTCGGTACCTAATGGCAGTCAGGCTACCTCTGGCGAGCACATGGAGGGCTGTGCGGCCCCCCAAAGAAATGCCACCCCACACCATGACTGACCCACCGCCAAACCGGTCATGCTGGACGATGTTGCAGGCAGAAGAACGTTCTCCACGGCGTCTCCAGACTCTGTCACGTCTGTCACATGTGCTCAGTGTGAACCTGCTTTCATCTGTGAAGAGCACAGGGCGCCAGTGGCGAATTTGCCAATCTTGGTGTTCTCTGGCAAATGCCAAACGTCCTGCACGGTGTTGGGCTGTAAGCACAACCCCCACCTGTGGACGTCGGGCCCTCATACCACCCTCATGGAGTCTGTTTCTGACCGTTTGAGCAGACACATGCACATTTGTGGCCTGCTGGAGGTCATTTTGCAGGGCTCTGGCAGTGCTCCTCCTGCTCCTCCTTGCACAAAGGCGGAGGTAGCGGTCCTGCTGCTGGGTTGTTGCCCTCCTACGGCCTCCTCCACATCTCCTGATGTACTGGCCTGTCTCCTGGTAGCGCCTCCATGCTCTGGACACTACGCTGACAGACACAGCAAACCTTCTTGCCACAGCTCGCATTGATGTGCCATCCTGGATGAGCTGCACTACCTGAGCCACTTGTGTGGGTTGTAGACTCCGTCTCATGCTACCACTAGAGTGAAAGCACCGCCAGCATTCAAAAGTGACCAAAACATCAGCCAGGAAGCATAGGAACTGAGAAGTGGTCTGTGGTCACCACCTGCAGAACCACTTCTTTATTGGGGGTGTCTTGCTAATTGCCTATAATTTCCGCCTGTTGTCTATTCCATTTGCACAACAGCATGTGAAATGTATTGTCAATCAGTGTTGCTTCCTAAGTGGACAGTTTGATTTCACAGAAGTGTGATTGACTTGGAGTTACATTGTGTTGTTTAAGTGTTCCCTTTATTTTTTTGAGCAGTGTACTTTGTAGTCAATTTTAACACTAGAATCAATATTTCTGACTAATATCGATGCAACAGGCCGTTTTCAACCAGATATATATATATATTTTTTTTTTTGTTCAGCTGCTCTATAACACACACACAGACACACAACAACGCTTAGTCAAACAACAGTCTGTCAATGAGACTCATCATAGACTATCACTATATCATACAGAGGTATTGAGAAGTAAGGAAAGAGTACAATGAATAATACTATAAAACAGAGGACAGGTTCTGTTGTGCCTCAGGGTGGACAACTGAAATGGTGATAGAAGAGGACCGCTCAACATTTCTGTCTGTCTTTCCTCTCTCCATCTTTCCTCCCTCTCTCTCTCCCCATCTTTCCTCCCTCTCTCTCTCCATCTTTCCTCCCCCTCTCTCTCCCCATCTTTCCTCCCTCTCTCTCCCCATCTTTCCTCCCTCCCTCTCTCTCCCCATCTTTCCTCCCTCCCTCTCCATCTTTCCTCCCTCTCTCAGAGGCAATGGCCTTTAGCTGTTTCACTGAGCTCATGAAGCGGATGAATCAGAACTTCCCCCACGGCGGGGCCATGGACACTCACTTTGCCAACATGCGCTCTCTCATCCAGGTGAGGCCACAGAGGCCCTTTGTAACGTCTATATTTCTATACGTATTGGCATGCATCCAGTACTTTTCATGAATAGAAAGATACAGTGAATATAACATGTCTAACTTTATGGTCTCAACAAACCTCCATCCTCTCTTCCCGAACCTTTCCCTCTACTCCCCAACCCATCTCTTTTCCTTAAACTGTCTGTCTGCCCTCTCTTTTCTTTCAACTGTCTGCCCTCTCTCCTCCTCCTACCCCTCTGTAGATACTGGATTCGGAGATCTTTGAGCTCATGCACCAAAATGGCGACTACACCCACTTCTACTTCTGCTACCGATGGTTCCTTCTAGACTTCAAGCGTGGTAATAATGACATCCTGCTATGAGGGGACTTATTACTGTAGGGGCAACTCCACGGTAGCAGAGTGATGCTGAGACTCCCATTTTTCACTTTAAAATGTATGCCAAACAAAAACCAATGATTGCAAAGTTAAACAAACCATACAAAAATACATTTATTTGAAGAACAGTACAGATGCAAAGTTTGGTAAGAGAATGAACGAACAAACAGCACAAACCGTCATTCTGTTACCAAACTTTGCATCTGCACTGTTCTTCAGATAAATGTGTTTCCTTGAGCATAAAGTTGTATGGTTTGTTTAACTTTGCAATCATTGGTTTTTGTTTGGCATACATTTTAAAGTGAAAAATCGGAGTCTCAGCATCACTCTGTTACAGTGGAATTGACCGTAGCAAATGGCAATTAAACTTAGGGGAGAGCGTGTTTTCATACTGTCGACCAAATATAAAACGGACAGGAAGCAACGCAAAATAACAAGAATTAGTTATAATGATCCGCTTCCACATCAAGGATATGGCAGGCAGTAAGATCACTCAGGAGAAAGTGCCTTCAGGAGTTGGTCATGAATAAGAAGATGGGTCACTATTGCGTGAAGGACACGTGAGGGCACTTTGAATATGAATCAATGGCTATCTATCTCATTATCAATCCTAGCCTCTCTCCCACCTAGGTGTTTATACCCCTCATATTCAAACACACTTCTCTGTTCACTAAAAACCAAGAGCCCTGAACTCCAATCCCAACCATCCTGACTCATGATTCATCCTCATGTACTGTACTTGCATTCTGAATCCCAAAGTAAATTTCATCTAGCCCAATCAGAGGGCAAGGTGGACCTATTACCATGTTACTTATACCTTATCTAATTCTATCAGATTTAGATTTCCCCCCCATCCCCACACCTGACTCCTGCATCCCCCTGTACTTTTCTATTCTCAGAGCTGGTGTATGACGATGTGTTTGCGGTATGGGAGACCATCTGGGCAGCGAAGCACGCCTCTTCCGGCCACTTTGTCCTCTTCATCGCACTGGCACTGGTGGAGGTCTACCGGGACATCATTCTGGAGAATAACATGGACTTCACCGACATCATTAAGTTTTTCAATGGTAAACTGTCTAACAATGAATCAACAATTCATTCAGTTGTTTGTGGAGCATTGAAGGTATGTCTCCATGCACTTGAAAAAACGATAGGTGTGTGCGTACTATACCTTTTTAATGGTAAACTGTCTGCTGCCTTGCAGCAGCTAATATGAAATACTCAACTAGGGCACAAGCTGTAGATTTACAGATTCATTGTCAATGTAGAGCATTGCATTTCAATTGCCTAGAGAAAGATAATAAACCTAAAATTGCTTTTTGTTAATGTCCAACTTTGTCAATAGCTGAAGGGGTAATAGTAACCTTGAATGGGTACCTGTGCTGAGAAAATAAATGGTTCAATGAATAACACACGCAATTGACCCTTCGCTAAGCGACGCCCCCTTGGTTACTGTTGCAACCTCAGACAATATTTTCCCAGGAAGCCCAATTCCCAATTTAAGCCAATGAAGAAAACCCCTCACAATGATCTCAAACTGTGTTTTTAATACAAAATTAAATTAAACACAGACTACCCTGTGCTAATCAGTAGACTCTCGGGTTTGTTGTGGTGGACTGTCGTTACAATTGCTTCATGGGAACCTGGTAAAATGATGTTTGTAGTGTAGATAGCCACTGGATGGCTCTGATTATGAACTGTCAGCATGCCGTGAAAGGTCATACTCCAGCTCTGAGAATAGAGTTACAGGGGGATGCAGGAGTCAAGGGCTTACCCACACACATAAAATAAATATGGTGTTATAGCCTTGTGCATTGATGCTGGCAGTGGTTCAGCTGGTATGACATCGTCATCTTCTCTCGACTCCTTTCAGAAATGGCCGAGCATCACAACATCAAGCAGATCCTGACCCTGGCCCGGGACCTGGTGTGCAAGGTGCAGACTCTCATTGAGAACAAGTGATCTCCAGGAGCCGTCCACTTCTCTTCTTTATCCTCTTCCAGTTTCCACTTAATCTGTGTCAAGGCATCCTAGTCTGAACAGCTGCAACAGAACAGATAGATCAGGGTTGTGTTTATTAAGGCACCAAATGGAAGAAATGGGACTGAAACAGGGAGGGACTACTTAGACTTTGTTTTCCGTCGCCAAATGTTTTTTAATGTTTTCCGTTGCGTGCCCTGATGAACATGACACAAATGCACTCAGATTAGGGGTCACCTCACACCCTATTCTACACCACAGCCTTCTTCACAGGGTCACCACCACTGTTCACTACCTTCTCCTTATCTATGGTGGCAGGTGACCTAGTGGTTAAGAGCTGACTAGGTGAAAAATCTGTCGATGTGCCCTTGAACAAGGCCCTTAACCCTAATTGCTCCTCTAGGTAACTCTGGATAAGAGCGTCTGCTGAATGACTAAAATATCAAATGTATGTGATACCAGCCAGGGTATACCATGTAATGCTATACCAGTACTTTGTCATTTCAGGTTTTGTCATGGAACACCAAGTGAATGATTACTTTTACCTCCAGTTGTTCTGTCAGTGAAATGGTTTGGTTTATTTTGTATTAAACTGTGACAAATATTTAGTCATAGGATTTGTATGTGTTATGCCTTGTAGACATACTGTTGATTGAAGTGGGGTTAGAATATTCGTACGCAGGGCTGGTTTTACAGACCTAGATAAAATTATTTTACTAGAGAACTGAATATCAGTTAAACATGAATATGGACTATAGATAGTCCTGGACTATTTTAAGATGTGAAAGTTACCAAGTGCAATTCAGTACAGGAGTAGGCTTAACCTGGTCCAGTGAAATGTCCATAATGTTGGAGTTTAAACTCATTAACAGACTCCATCTGGAGCAGTAGTTTACCTGAGTAAATTAGGTGACATGTAGGGTACCTACCAACCTGATGTGCCAAAGGCCAATGCAGGAAGCAAATTAAATCAGCTTAAATGCTATACTGTGTTGAATAAGTAGACTACCTCACAAGTGACCCTGTCCCAAGTAAGTTGTTACTGCATGTAGTTTGGTAGGTACTGTAGGTGTTACCTCACAATCTATTTTTGAATTCCTTTAAATTGAAATTAAGTAAAACAATTCATTGGTTTGCTTAAAGCGGCAATCAGCAGTTGAAACAATAATACACCCGTTTCGGTAAAAAGCTGAGGGATGGGCTGGAGAAATGTAATCACTCTCAAATTCATAGACAGAGCTATGGATGGAAGTACTGATCATCCATGAAATCAACATTATAGTTTTAACCATGTTTTGAGGCTATATAGTGTTTGTTTACATTTACTTTGTTCACAAACATTGGAGTAAAACAAACTTATATTTTGGGTTCTGATGGGCTACGATAGTTGAACTAAGCATTTATAAGTTATATTCTTCAAGAATCAATGGGTGCATATCATTAATGTATAAGTTTAAATGGATGTAGCAACCTCAGATTGCCCCTATAAAGGGTGGAATGGTTCATTTTTACACAAAGACACGAAAAGCCAAGACAGAGGTTTTCTTTGCTCTTTGGTTTGATTAGGTGTGAAATAGGAAAGAATTACTCCCATTGTAGTCAGGTCCTAACAGAGACGTGCCACTGGTCTGTATACCCTGTAAACCTGTGTGTATGGGCATGACATGTGGCACTGCACACTGGTAGGAGGCATGAATCTGTTGAAACCATGTCGGCAATTTAGTAATGGGCAATGTTTTGATCATTTCCCATATTCTGCCTTGTTTGTCTATTCTGTATTATGTCTGTATACTGTTGTGTGTGAATTGTACTGTAAGGAAAACTAAACAAAAGAGGCAAATCTAATCCTAGTCAAAACGTATATTTATGATACATAGAGAAAAACGTATGTGATTGTACACGTGACTTAGTGACTTATTGTTGTCTGGGCAGAAATGGATACAAAAAGCAATTTAACGGTCCTCTTATTTCTTATCCCATTATTTATACAGTGGGGGAAAAAAGTATTTAGTCAGCCACCAATTGTGCAAGTTCTCCCACTTAAAAAGATGAGAGAGGCCTGTAATTTTCATCATAGGTACACGTCAACTATGACAGACAAAATGAGAATTTCTTTCTCAAGAAAATCACATTGTAGGATTTTTTATGAATTTATTTGCAAATTATGGTGGAAAATAAGTATTTGGTCAATAACAAAAGTTTCTCAATACTTTGTTATATACCCTTTGTTGGCAATGACACAGGTCAAACGTTTTCTGTAAGTCTTCACAAGGTTTTCACACACTGTTGCTGGTATTTTGGCCCATTCCTCCATGCAGATCTCCTCTAGAGCAGTGATGTTTTGGGGCTGTCGCTGGGCAACACGGACTTTCAACTCCCTCCAAATATTTTCTATGGGGTTGAGATCTGGAGACTGGCTAGGCCACTCCAGGACCTTGAAATGCTTCTTCCGAAGCCACTCCTTCGTTGCCCGGGCGGTGTGTTTGGGATCATTGTCATGCTGAAAGACCCAGCCACGTTTCATCTTCAATGCCCTTGCTGATGGAAGGAGGTTTTCACTCAAAATCTCACGATACATGGCCCCATTCATTCTTTCCTTTACACAGATCAGTCGTCCTGGTCCCTTTGCAGAAAAACAGCCCCAAAGCATGATGTTTCCACCCCCATGCTTCACAGTAGGTATGGTGTTCTTTGGATGCAACTCAGCATTCTTTGTCCTCCAAACACGACGAGTTGAGTTTTTACCAAAAAGTTCTATTTTGGTTTCATCTGACCATATGACATTCTCCCAATCCTCTTCTGGATCATCCAAATGCACTCTATCAAACTTCAGACGAGCCTGGACATGTACTGGCTTAAGCAGGGGGACACGTCTGGCACTGCAGGATTTGAGTCCCTGGCGGCGTAGTGTGTTACTGATGGTAGGCTTTGTTACTTTGGTCCCAGCTCTCTGCAGGTCATTCACTAGGTCCCCCCGTGTGGTTCTGGGATTTTTGCTCACCGTTCTTGTGATCATTTTGACCCCACGGGGTGAGATCTTGCGTGGAGCCCCAGATCGAGGGAGATTATCCATTTCCTAATAATTGCTCCCACAGTTGATTTCTTCAAACCAAGCTGCTTACCTATTGCAGATTCAGTCTTCCCAGCCTGGTGCAGGTCTACAATTGTGTTTCTGGTGTCCATTGACAGCTCTTTGGTCTTGGCCATAGTGGAGTTTGGAGTGTGACTGTTTGAGGTTGTGGACAGGTGTCTTTTATACTGATAACAAGTTCAAACAGGTGCCATTAATACAGGTAACGAGTGGAGGGCAGAGGAGCCTCTTAAAGAAGAAGTTACAGGTCTGTGAGAGCCAGAAATCTTGCTTGTTTGTAGGTGACCAAATACTTATTTTCCACCATAATTTGCAAATAAATTCATTAAAAATCCTACAATGTGATTTTCTGGATATTTTTATCTCAATTTGTCTGTCATAGTTGACGTGTACCTATGATGAAAATTACAGGCCTCTCTCATCTTTTTAAGTGGGAGAACTTGCACAATTGGTGGCTGACTAAATACTTTTTTTCCCCACTGTATATTCCAGTCAACCACTGTGTATTATGTTCTTCTGTTCTTTTAATCAAATTAATGTTTTTTGTTGTTGTTTTGGATAAATGCTTGGCCTGGCCACTGAAATAAATGTGTATTTGCAGAGATGAGGAGAACTAAGAATAGAGTCCAAAGAATGACGTATTCACTCTTGCTTTAAAAGTTGGAAGATGACGGTGAATATCATATAACATAGCTCAGCTATTGTGCTCCGTAACAATTGCCACTCATGGTTGCCAATTCAAGGGTTGGGTGGATGCTTAGATCTCTGGCAGGTAGGAGTAAGATGGATATCGTTATGAATTTGGCCATGGGAATCCATCTAAAACAGGTGAATCTAGGAAACAGATGAAGTATTAGGGGTGTATTACTTTATCTTGATGTAGCCTCGCTGTTGAGATTTATGTAGGGGATTATATGTGTGTGTCCATTCCCTTACATGAATGCTAATCGTAAATGAAGATATCTCTTTAATCCCCGTTGCCTGCCTAGGTAGGACATCACTTCAGTTTTACCAGTGTTGTTTCATGAATGTGTTGACATCTATTGCCTTGAGTGTTGGTGGTTCTCTGTGAATGCAAACTGCTGTATGTTACACCAGAATAATTCTTATTCTGGTGTAACAAGAATTGTATTATCTTGTAACGTATTTATTTGCAAACATATTTATTCATTACGTTTCTGCTTTTGTATGTAAAGCTAATATACTTCATATTTTGTGGTCGGTAATAAACAAAATATTGAAAACAATCAAATTCTAAATATAAATTAAATTGTATATGTATTTGTTAAAAAAAAAAAGGAATGATTCTTATTTTTCCAATTGCCTTTCTAATGTAGCTTTATTTCTGATCTTGAGAACTACATCTTGAGAACTACATCACACAGGTATGAACACACAGGTATGAATTACGGCTCCAACAAGAATGACCTTTTGAATATAATGTTTTTATTTTGAGGCCCACTGGATCTTTAAGCTTTTTGTTTTGCAACAGAACTGTTTTAGAAGGGTGGTGGTGGATCACTAACCTTGTTTATCAGCCAGGCTACTTGGGATCAGACTAACATTTTTGGGAATATGATATTAGAGCCATGTATTAGTTATATACATGTATAAGTTATATTTTTCAAGAATCAATGGGTACCAGTAATAACATTTACCATTGAATAGCAATAACTATTGCAGATTGCACCTTTAACATTAAACAGCAGTCTGCAAAGATAAATGTACATCCAATTGGTAAACCATGCAAATGAACAGGTTTGATTCAATCAATTTGATTTCAACAGTTGTTCAACACTAAAATAACCAAAACCACACCCAAGGAAACAGAGTAAATCACAGGTAAACTATATTGCATGAATGACCAGTGGCTTGCTTTAGTTTGGAGTGGCCCGAGGGTCTAGAACACTGCAAACACACTACTGTATAAAACACACACTCTTATAAACAAAGACATCTTAAAACGTTAAAAAATAATATATATATTTTTTTTTTTAAATATAAACTATTTTCTAATAGACATTATTTTGATATCCATTTAGCTATATGGGCTCATCTGATCTCTGACTAACTGATGAGTCTCTGCAGTTTGAAGTGCAATTCAGTCAGATTTTAGTGCTGTAAAGGGCAGAGAGGGCTTTCACTCCGTGCTTGGAATCACTCGACGTGTCTCAACAGTTTCACAGTTAGTGGCTTCCGTTCCTTGCCTCCTCTCCTTCATCCACATTGATCCTATCGACTTAGATTCACCTGACCTCTTCTTCTAGATCAGTGTGGACGAATGAAATAAGTGGTCGATATGTGCTTGAGCCTCCTGGTCAGTAAGTGTTTCTGGACACTTCAATGGAGTCCTCCTGGAATGAGCCTCTGCTGGCCCTCAGGGCAGAGCGCACCCTAGTGCTGCAGAGGTCAGAGGGTAAGAGCTGCCTCAGCTCCCTACGGGACAGACGGACAGGGGCCAGCTCCACTCTAGGAGTCTGCAGGCTGAGGCTGTCCCCTGCTCCGTCACTGGCCTCCTTCCTGCCCTGTGTCTGCAGGTCTGGAGCCTGGGGGGGGAGGGAGTCTGTGACCAGCTCTCGGAGCTTCCTCTTCAGCTCACGACTGGAGCTCTTATAGAAGAACAGGTCTCTCTCCAGCTGCTGCAGCCTAGCCTGGACCGCCTGATCACTGTCCCCTGAGCCACCCTCTACACACAAACACAAAATTAGCAGTAAGAATACTGTAAAACACACAGGAACACAATGAAAGGTCAGGAATACCACACTCTCAAACATTTACCACATTGATGCACACACACACGCACACACAGACCTCGTCGTTGCTGCAGTAGTAACTGTATGCTGTGTTGGTGCTCTCGATTCTGCTCAGTGAGCCGGCGGTCTGTGTCCAGAGTGAGGCGCTGTAGAGCTGCCTCCATTTCCCTGGTCGCCGCCTCCTGCTCTCCACTCTGCAGCTGCAGCTCCTCACAGCGCAGCTGCAGTTGCCGCTCCGACTCCCGCAGACACAGCACCTGGAGGGGCCAAGGGAACGCTTTCAACTTTTGCCAGCTTAGTAGGAGGCTGATGGAAGGTTAGAAGTGTAGTGGATGTCTTATTTTTGCCCATGTAAAGCTTTGAGATTACACTGCAATGAAAAGCACTATACAAATGAAATGTATTATTATTATCATCATCTCTTGAACCAGTCCCACTTCTGCACCAAACCTTTTTCAACCTCTCAAATCTCAATCCCAGCCCCCCAGCCTTTCCTCAAATGAGGGTTCTAATGCAGAGTGTACTGTCGACCAGATACTACTTTGTAGTAGGCATCACCTAGTTCTCCCTTTGTGGGTGTTTATTCAAAACAGCATGCAAAATAGCATGTTCCACTATCCAGTACAGTCTCAAAGCTGACTAGGCTAGCTAGACCCTCCCTCTCCCGATTGGTTATCACACAGCAAAGTTTCTGACGATGATTTGCATCTGATTTGAACTTTGCACAACTCTGGTCGTATCGCTTGCCAATGGTCAAAAGTATCCTCATGTGGCCTCCCTCCTTCTAAAATGACTGAATTACGGTAGTTTGGTGTAGCTGTTCGCTCAAAGTAGTTTGTGGTGAGTGTGTTTGTGTGTGTGTTGGGACTCTGACCTTGTTGAAGTATTTGACCAACAGTGCAGAGGCCTCTGGAAGTGGCAGCTCCCTCAGCGCCCTCATGACGTCATTGTCTCCGTGGGCGGGATTAGACGTGTCCCCGAGCTCTCTCTGTCTCTCCTGGATGGAACGGTTCTTAAACTCTACTGCAGCATCCAGTGCCTCCAGGGCCTCCTCCAACTGCAGCAGAGCATGCTCCTCCTACACACACACACCATTTATCAGCCCTCTGCAGTCAGAGTGACACCCAGCCGGAAGGAAGGTGTTGAACGTTGAGGAGCTCACCTCTGGCGTGAGCACACTGCCGTCTCTCAGCTGCGTGTCCAAGGTGTCCCTCCTCTGGCGCAGGCTCTCCCTCTCCTTCAGCAGCTCCTCCATAGACACACCACACAGCCCCTCTGTCGGGGAGGACTGTCTCCTCCTTACCCCTCCTCTCTCCTCCAGCTCCTGATCCAAAGCTCCCAGACGAGCCGACACTCGCAGCAAGTCCTGACTCAGAGCCTGAGGAATACACATGAACGTACGCACACACACTTTCAATTGCAGATAACAACACTTGAATGCGGTAACTTACACAAACAAAAATATGATATACGTTTTTTTTTAAATATATAAATATACAGTAAATCAAATCAAATTTTATTGGCCACATGCGCCGAATACAACAGGTGCAGACATTACAGTGAAATGCTTACTTACAGCCCTTAACCAACAGTGCATTTATTTTTAATAAAAAATTTGAATAAAACAAAAAAGTGTTGAGAAAAAAAGAGCAGAAGTAAAATAGAATAACAGTAGGTAGGCTATATATAGAGGGGGGTACCGGTGCAGAGTCAAGGTGCGGGGGCACCGGCTAGTTGAGGTAGTTGAAGTAATATGTACATGTGGGTAGAGTTAAAGTGACTATGCATAAATAATTAACAGAGTAGCAGCAGCGTAAAAAGATGGGGTGGGGGGGGGGCAGTGCAAATAGTCTGGGTAGCCATGATTAGCTGTTCAGGAGTCTTATGGCTTGGGGGTAGAAGCTGTTGAGAAGTCTTTTGGACCTAGACTTGGCACTCCGGTACCGCTTGCCGTGCGGTAGCAGAGAGAACAGTCTATGACTAGGGTGGCTGGAGTCTTTGACAATTTTGAGGGCCTTCCTCTGACACCGCCTGGTATAGAGGTACTGGATGGCAGGCAGCTTGGCCCCAGTGATGTACTGGGCCGTACGCACTACCCTCTGTAGTGCCTTGCGGTCGGAGGCCAAGTAGTTGCCATACCAGGCGGTGATGCAACCAGTCAGGATCCTCTCAATGGTGCAGCTGTAGAATTTTTTGAGGATCTGAGGACCCATGCCAAATCTTTTCAGTCTCCTGAGGGGGAATAGGCTTTGTCGTGCCCTCTTCACGACTGTCTTGGTGTGTTTGGACCATGATAGTTTGTTGGTGATGTGGACACCAAGGAACTTGAAGCTCTCAACCTGTTCCACTACAGCCCCGTCGATGAGAATGGGGGTGTGCTCAGTCCTCTTTTTTTTTCCTGTAGTCCACAATCATCTCCTTTGTCTTGGTCACGTTGAGGGAGAGGTTGTTATCCTGGCACCACACGGCCAGGTCTCTGACCTCCTCCCTATAGGCTGTCTCATCGTTGTCGGTTATCAGGCCTACCACTGTTGTGTCGTCGGCAAACTTAATGATGGTGTTGGAGTCGTGCCTGGCCATGCAGTCATGGGTGAACAGGGAGTACAGGAGGGGAATGAGCACGCACCCCTGAGGGGCCCCCGTGTTGAGGATCAGTGTGGCAGATGTGTTGTTACCTACCCTTACCACCTGGGGGCGGCCCGTCAGGAAGTCCAGGATCCAGTTGCAGAGGGAGGTGTTTAGTCCCAGGATCCTTAGCTTAGTGATGAGCTTTGAGGGCACTATGGTGTTGAATGCTGAGCTGTAGTCAATGAATAGTATTCTCACGTAGGTGTTCCTCTTGTCCAGGTGGGAAAGGGCAGTGTGGAGCGCAATAGAGATTGCATAATCTGTGGATCTGTTTGGGCGGTATGCAAATTGGAGTGGGTCTAGGGTTTCTGGGATAATGGTGTTGATGTGAGCCATGACCAGCCTTTCAAAACACTTAATGGCTACAGACGTCAGTGCTACGGGTCGGTAGTCATTTAGGCAGGTTATCTTAGAGTCCTTGGGCACGGGGACTATGGTGGTCTGCTTGAAACATGTTGGTATTACAGACTCAGTCAGGGACATGTTGAAAATGTCAGTGAAGACACTTGCCAGTTGGTCAGCACATGCTCGGAGTACACGTCCTGGTAATCCGTCTGGCCCTGCGGCCTTGTGAATGTTGACCTACTTAAAAGTCTTACTCACATCGGCTACGGAGAGCGTGATCACATGGTCATCCGGAACAGCTGGTGCTCTCATGCATGCTTCAGTGTTGCTTGCCTCGAAGCGAGCATAGAAGTGGTTTAGCTCGTCTGGAAGTCTTGTGTCACTGGGCAGCTCGCGGCTGTGCTTCCCTTTGTAGTCTGTAATAGTTTTCAAGCCCTGCCACATCCGACGAGCGTCAGAGCCGGTGTCGTACGATTCAATCTTAGTCCTGTATTGACTCTTTGCCTATTTGATGGTTCGTCGGAGGGCATAGCGGGATTTCTTATAAGCGTCCGGGTTAGATTCCCGCTCCTTGAAAGCGGCAGCTCTACCCTTTAGCTCAGTTCGGATGTTTCCTGTAATCCATGGCTTCTGGTTGGGGTATGTACGTACCAGTCAAAGGTTTGGACACACCTACTCATTCAAGGGTTTTTCTTTTTACTATTTTCTACATTGTAGAATAATAGTGAAGATGTCAAAACTATGAAATAACACATATGGAATCATGTAGTAACCAAAAAAAGTGTTAAACAAATCAAAATATATTTTAGATTTTAGATTCTTCAAAGTAGCCACCCTTTGCCTTGATGACAGCTTTGCACACTCTTGGCATTCTCTCAACCAGCTTCACCTGGAATGCTTTTCCAACAGTCTTGAAGGAGTTCCCACATATGCTGAGCACTTGTTGGCTGCTTTTCCTTCACTCTGCGGTCCAACTCATCCCAAACCATCTCAATTGGGTTGAGGTCGGGTGATTGTGGAGGCCAGGTCATCCGATGCAGCACTCAATCACTCTCCTTCTTAGTCAAATAGCCCTTACACAGCCTGGAGGTGTGTTTTGGGTCATTGTACTGTTGAAAAACAAATGATAGTCCCACTAAGCGCAAACCAGATGGGATGGCGTATCGCTGCAGAATGCTGTGGTAGCCATGCTGGTTAAGTGTGCCTTGAATTCTAAATATATCACAGACAGTGTCACCAGCAAAGCATCCCCACACCATCACACCTCCTCCTCCATGCTTCACGGTGGGAACCACACTTGCGGAGATCATCCGTTCACCTACTCCGCATCTCACAAAGGCATGGCGGTTAAAACCAAAAATCTCACATTTGGACTCATCAGAGCAAAGGACAGATTTCCACCAGTCTAATGTCCATTGCTTGTGTTTCTTGGCCCAAGCAAGTCTCTTCTTATTATTGGTGTCCTTTAATAGTGGTTTCTTTGCAGCAATTCGACCATGAAGGCCTGATTCACAGAGTCTCCTCTGAACAGTTGATGTTGAGATGTGTCTTTTACTTGAACTCTGTGAAGCATTTATTTGGGCTGCAATCTGAGGTCCAGTTAACTCTAATGAACGTATCCTCTGCAGCAGAGGTAACTCTGGGTCTTCCTTTCCTGTGGCAGTCCTCATGAGAGCCAGTTTCATCATAGTGCATGATGGTTTTTGCGACTGCACTTGAAGCAACTTTCAAAGTTCTTGAAATGTTCTGGATTGACTGACCTTCATGTCTTAAAGTAATGATGGACTGTCGTTTCTCTTTCCTTATTTGAGCTGTTCTTGCCATAATATGGACTTGGTCTTTTACCAAATAGGGCTATTTTCTGTATACCCCCCTACCTTGTCACAACACAACTGATTGGCTCAAACGCATTAAGAATGAAAGAAATTCCACAAATTAACTTTTAACAAGGCACACCTGTTAATTGAAATGCATTTCAGGTGACTACCTCATGAAGCTGGTTGAGAGAATGCCAAGAGTGTGCAAAGCTGTCATCAAGGCAAAGGGTGGCTACTTTGAAGAATCTAACATCTAAAATATATTTTGATTTGTTTAATACTTTGTTGGTTACTACATGATTCCATATGTGTTATTTCATCGTTTTGATGTCTTCACTATAATTCTACAATGTAGAAAATAGTAGAAATAAAGAAAAACCCTGGAATGAGTAGGTGTGGTACTGTATGTCAATTTCTATGCCCTGCTCTGTGATTACCTGGCTGGAGCGGAGCCTCTTGATCTGCAGCTGTTTCCTCTCCTGGACACAGGCCTCTCGGTGCTGCAGCACCTCTTCTCTGTGCCTCAGCTCCTCCTCCAGCTCCTGCAGGCTCCTCCTCCTCTGCAGAGCACCCTCCTCCTCTTGCTCCAGCCACGTACGTCTCTCAGACAGCTGGGCATCGTACACGGCCAAAACGAACATGTCCACATTTCAAAACACACAAACACAATTTGACTATTTTAAACTATGTTGAATATCCAAATGTGGTCTAAGGAATCACCATGACTGCATGGTGAACATTGAAATAGCCTTTTTTGCCATAACACACACATCCTGCAGGGAGGGGCAGCCGACCCTAAACCTGTGATAATTTGCAGATGTCATGTGGGCTCACTTATAATTCTGGAAAGTCATTCTACCTTTTCCTCAGAGTCTTTACAGGCCCCATTTTGAAAGACAGCCATTTTGTCTGTCCCCAGGTCCTGCAACACAGCAGCATCAAACCCTTTAGCATGCTGTTCAATTATTGAAGAACCACGTTAATGACAGTATCGATTTAGGTTTTAAGAATCAAGATAAAGTGACTCTCAGGAGCATTCGGTTTTGCAATTGCATTTATTATTTAGGATTTGTGTGCCCATGAAAACTGTTTTCACCCCGCAACATAAGAAGACACTAAATGTTATGTTGTTACACTGCATTTCTGAGATCTCTATACAAAAAAAACTGGCCTACAGCTAGATCCAGGATTCAAGTTCAATGTCTAATTTAACAGATTTTTGCTTAATATATGATATCAACAATTTACACTGCCATAAATGCAAGGACAGAAAAGTAAAGTTTTATCTCACACGATTTTGGACAAATCCATCAAGACACCAACCATGATAAAGGAGTAAACATAGGTTTTAAATAAACTCGTGAATTTTATTGAATATATCTATGATCCCACCAGATATCTTAATGTAATGGCATGAAAAAATATATTTGATTATTATCAACGACTTATCAACAGCTGTAACAAGTTGTCCAGTGTAGGAAATCCTCACTGGTACCCTAGTTTATAGATAGACCAAAATGCTTTAAGACTGATTTGTGAGTGCTCTACAAATTCTTTATGAATACTCTATGAGTGCTGTATTAATGCTTTATGAATATTCTATGAGTACTGTATAAATGCTTTATGAATACTCTATGAGTGCTGTATAAATGCTTTATGAATAATCTATATGAGTGCTGTATAAATATTCTCTTAATGTTGTATTGTTAGCACTGACCTTGGTCCTGTGTAGATCCCTGGAGCCACTGGTTTGCAGACTAGCCCTGATCTGTGTCTCCGCCTGCATTAGGCGCTGCAGGTTCACCGTCTGACTCTGCCTCACTCTGCGCTCCTCGCGCTCTACGGAAGGCACAGGCCGGGCTTAGCAATGAAACAGAAATGACAGGAAATATAAGACTCTTAAAGTGTCATATAACACTGTATTTACCTGTAGGGAGTTTTGACGGTTGAGGTAACTGGAGTACGTCCTGAATCTGGTCCAAACTAGTATTTTGCGTCTGGTTCTGGTTAAAACAGGCTGGGTTCTGTCTGCTTGTCCATGTGCGGTTCATAGAGCACCTGCAATATAGTTCAATATTAAGTAAGTATTCTGTCCTGAGGAAGCAGAACAATTACATAACTCAGAAGAAGGAGGTCATGGTGCATTTCCACTGAGGATTTACCCCGGTGTTGTACCAATTGTGTTTCCACCTCCACGGCCCGGCTCCTTGGACTCACTGGACCATGGCCTCAGTGGACCTGCTCTAACTTGGGGCAAGGGCATGTCCACTGGGGCTTTTAGGGCGGCATTTAAAAAACAATGGCTAATTGTGAACATCGGTTTACGCCTTTAATGGTTAACACCGTCTCACAAAGCAACTGTTTAGATTAGGCAGAGGTTGTTGATTCTGCTCTTCAAAAGTCCTCACTGTCAGCTCTAGCTATGGAAACACAATGTCCCTAGTATAACATCAGGGTGTGTATACACTAGTGGAACAGCTGTTACAGTCCAAAAGCAGCATTACATTATTATATCAGTCTTTCTCACCTGAATCCCTTACTCCCTCCCTGCTCCTCCTCCTCTTCCTCCTCTTCCCTCCTTTCCTCCTGTGCTCTTTGTGGGCAGAGGACCTCGTCTCTCTCCTCTATCTGAGCCAGCAGCAGCTGACTGCGGGTCTTAAAGGCAGCCATCACCCTCTCCAACGAACAGGCCGGAGGACTAGTGTGGATCTGCATAAGAGACACACAAAGACAAACTTAGCCATTGTCGCACACACACACACTCGCACACACACACTCACAGTTGCTCTGGACACGTACCTTCCTCGTACCACAATGGCCTTGGCCCTGGCTGATCTGGGGAACACTGTGAGGTCTCCTCGCCGACTTCCCAGAGGCCCCGGTTTCCAGCGAGGCTCCCGAGGATCCCATCCTGGAGGTCAGGAGGTCACCGTGAAGACGATCGATTAACAGCTGCTGCTCCACCAGCTGCTCGCTCTGCACACTCAAACAACGGAAACCGTCAGTTGTCAACCAATGTAGAAATGCCCCATTCTATCTTTGCCTCCACGTTTCTTAATTTCTCGCCATCCTCCAGCTCAGCTCAGAGTCTCTGTCATTCTCTCTCTCTCCTTACCTGTTTGCGTCTGTGCTCCCTCTCCTCCTGTAAGGACTGGAGGTGTCTCTGTTTCTCCTGTAGCAGTGTCTGCACCTGTTTCTGCACCTGCTGCAGCTCTGCCTCCCTCTGGTCAAACACCTGCTCGTCTATAGCCAGAGTATCCTGATGGAGGGAGGGAGAGTAAAAAAGAGATAGGGAGGAGAGAGAAAGAGAGAGTTACAATTCATACCTCTATTTAGAATACGGTGTGAAAATGGATAATACTGAGGAAACAAAGCTGAGAAACAGAGCCCACTACCTGGCACTTCCTGAGCTCTCGTCTGAGCTGGAGGATGGTGATGTGGTGAGGTTCGTCCCCTGTGTCCCCCACAGGGTGTTGGTGGTCAGTGTGGCAGGAGTGGCTAAGCTCCTCGTGTCTCTCCAGCCATTCCTGCAAGCGCTGCTGCAGAGCAGGACTCAGGGTGGAACTCTGGAGCTCCTCCAATATGAAGGTAGCGTCCTGTGCAAGGCAGCAGTACTGGGGCTCCTCCACTAGGCCCGCACCCTTGTCATCACGCTCTTCCTGAGGGGCCCGTTTTGAGCTGTCAGTCATAGTAACCCCTCCCCCTGTCTTATTCCTCTCTCTCAGTGCCTCTTTCAGAGTCTGGACCTCTTGCTCCAGCTCCTCCACACGAGCCTCTCCAGGCTGCCAGCCCGGACACACCCTGGCAGGACACAACCCAGGCTGGTTCTTCACGTGGCGTGCCCGTGAGGCAAACTGCAGCACGCTCAATGTCTCCGTGACACTGTGGTGGGAGGGGCTGACGCAGGCCACCATGAGTGTGTGGGCGGTGCCGCCCAGTGAGTCCCGGAGGAGGCGTGTGATCTTGGCGTCACGGTACGGCACATGGTTGCCACGACGATGGGGGTCGGAGAGTGCACGGATGACGTTGCCCAGCGCTAGCAAGCCGGTGTTAATGTGGACAGACTCTTTGAGGCGCAGGCCCGTGTTCCCAGTGCGTGCAGCCCTCTCCGACCCAGCCAGATCCACCAGGTGGAGTTTAGAGGAACGGACAGAGCCATCGTCGTGGTTATGCTGCGTCAGCTGCACGGTGACGATGGCGTGAGAGCGGCTGGAGCGCTCGTTCATCTGAGTGGGGCCAGTGTGTCTCAGGGCATTGCCAGCCTCCAGGATGCTCTGCAACTCCTCAGCTGAGGTAATCACAGTCTCTCTGGCCCCCACCACAACTGAAACACACATTCACTACAGTCAGATTCCATACAGCATGTATGTTCACACACCACCAGCCTCAGTACAACCTCTATCAACACTGTAAAACACATTTAATTTGGTCATACTGGATCCACACACACACACATGCCCTAGCACAGTCAGTGAGGGGTGTTACCTATGTTGCCCCTGTCGTCCTCTCTGATGTGCAGCTCTCTGTGTGCGGTGTGGAGCTCTAGCAGGTCCCTGAGCTCCTCCCGGTACAATTCCACATAGGACACCCTCACATCTGCTGCAGCCCTGACATCAGCAGCCCTCCTCTCCCCCAGGAGCACAAACAGTTCCGCTGCAACCTGACCAATGATCCCACTTTCCTCCTCTGGCAGAGATGCTAACAAGGGTACAAGTATTACAGAGGGAGAGCAAGTTCCATGGTAAAAACACAAAAGCAGAGTTGTGATGATAATATAAAGTGGCCTATGATCAGAAAGTTCTCTGCATTTGCCTAAGGTTTTCCTCCTGTGCCAGTGACAGCTCAGTTTAGAATTGTAGTGGTAGTTGATTATTCAAGGACTAATGTCAGAACATCATCGTCCCTCAATGTACTTGGTGTCTGCATGATGTCAAAGAGTACAGTTGCGCTCATACTGTTAACTTACCAATATGTCCCCCGCCAAGGGTGTACGTTTTCCCAGACCCGGTTTGTCCGTAGGCGAACACTGTAGCATTGTAGCCGTCAACGAGGGATGCCACCAGAGATTTGACACATGACTCGTAAAACTGATCCTGCGATGCGGTCGGTCCAAAGACGTGGTCAAAAGAAAATGTTCGGTCGCTACCCAGCATCACCTGGGCGCTGTCGGGCACCACGCGCACACACACCTGATGATTGTGTAGCACTTCTTTGGGAAGCAGCGGTCTGACCCGAACCGCAACCCGCACACACACCTCTCCCATGACCAAACCGGACGCTGGTAACATTATATACAAAATGAGTCACTTTATTTAACTCTATGGAGTTTCACACAGACCCTCACTTCCTTTCCCTGATGAAGGCATGTCTACAGAAAAAGTCTTAACTTGCTGACTTCAGCAACCACGACTTTCTCGCACTTCGAACCGTGACGCTAAAAGTTGGCATATGGCGTTGTTTAACAGTAACGTTACTTGAAACAACAAAGTTAAACTTCAACTGACCCTTGATTGCTGGGTTACCTAATCACTGTAGCTAACTAGTTTTCCGTTAATCTTATCGTCCGTCTCGGTTTTTGTTGTTCTTCTCGTCTGACTTCTATGTCCGTTTTATGGGTCACTAGTTACCACAGCCACAAAGTCATAAACCCCGCCTATTTCTACAATCTCTCTTCTTAAAATCTGATTTTAAACCTAACCCTAATTTTCACCAACCTGCTACCAGTCCAACCCTAACCTTAAATTAAGACCAAAAAGCTCATTTTTGTTTTCATTCATTTGTACGATATAGACTTTGTGGATGTAGTAACTAGTGAAAACGGTTTTTGTTGTCTCTCCAGTTGCCATGGGATACCACCGATAAGTCAAGGAAGCTCACGCTTTCTGTCCAAGAAAAGACACTCGTTGTAAAAGACACAATCCGCTGCTACAGCGCCGCTCTATGCCGTGGTCGCGCTGCTGCAGGCAAATTCAAAGTTCTGAAAGCATGTGGAAAGAAAGTGATGTGATATTGTCTTGAAAATGTTGGCTATATTTTATTCTTAGTATGGTCATCCTCAGCCAGAGATCCAAAGCCGCAGTTCTTTGCATAAAGTGAAACAATAAGGACAGGACATCATTTTGATTTTCCAATGTTTTTAAATCACAAAAATAGTCAGTTTCTCTGTGTAGGCCTGTCAGTAATATATGCAACGTGTGTGGTGTATGGGAATGTGGGCCATCTCTTTATGGTGCTGTTTGGCATAAGGCCAGAGATAAAAGTCGATGATTGCAGAGTTGATATTGCAGCTTTGGCCATCTCGCTCTTCAACCAGACTCCACAAGTGTGCCTTGATCCTCTCCACACACCAGATAGAGCAGCCACGAATCTCCACCTCTCTCCTGTCGCCTGAGCTGAGCAACTCACCTGAGAGAGAGAGGAGGGTCAAAGGAGGCTCCAACACACAAACACGCACAGCATAGAGGGGAGAAAAGACTAACCGTTCCTCAATGTCTCCATCAGGGTGTCTGAGTAGCGCAGTGCACCCAGGTGGACCAGGGCCTGTGGTACTCTGTAGTCAGCAAACATGGTGAGGAAGTCCAGGTTTGGGATGTCCCCCTCGACCCTGGCCTCCATGATGCCCCAAAAATCAGCCACCAGAATCTGAGCTCTCTTGTATAGTGAAATCCTCTTTCCCTGAGGTAGACAGATAGACAATTCATTTACATTTTTTACATTTTTAGTCATTTAGCAGACGCTCTTATCCAGAGCGACTTACAGTTAGTGAGTGCATACATTATTTTTTATTTTTTCATACTGGCCCCCCGTGGGAAACGAACCCACAACCCTGGCGTTGCAAACGCCATGCTCTACCAACTGAGCTACATCCCTGCCGGCCATTCCCTCCCCTACCCTGGACAACGCTGGGCCAATTGTGCGCCACCCCATGGGTCTCCCGGTCGCGGCCGGCTACGACAGAGCCATAGACATACAGTACCGGTTAAAAGTTTGGACACATCAACTCATTCCAGGGTTTTTCTTTATTTTTACTATTTTCTACATTGTAGAATAATAGTGAAGACATCAAAACTATGAAATAACACATATGGAATAATGTAGTAACCAAAAAAGTGTTAAATCCAAATATATTTTATATTTGAGATTCTTCAAATAGCCACCATTTGCCTTGATGACAGCTTTGCACACTCTTGGCATTCTCTCAACCAGCTTCATGAGGTAGTCACCTGGAATGCATTTCAATTAACAGGTGTGCCTTGTTAAAAGTTTATTTGTGTAATTTATTTCCTTCTTAATGAGTTTGAGCCAATCAGTTGTGTTGTGACAAGGTAAGGGGGGTATACAGAAGATAGCCCTAGTTGGTAAAAGACCAAGTCCATATTATGGCAAGAACAGCTCAAATAAGCAAAGAGAAACGACAGTCCATCATTACTTTAAGAAATTAAGGTCAGTCAATACGGAAAATTTGAAGAACTTTGAATGTTTCTTCAAGTGCAGTCGCAAAAACCATCAAGCGCTATGATGAAACATGCTCTCATGAGGCCCGCCACAGGAAAAGAAGACCCAGAGTTACCTCTGCTGCCGAGGATAAATTCATTAGAGTTAATTGCACCTCAGATTGCAGCCCAAATAAATGCTTCACAGAGTTCAAGTAACAGACACATCTCCAGGAATGGCTGAAGGATTGCAATATTTACCTGGAGCTAACCCTGCAGATAGCACTACTGGGTGGTCTGAAAAGTCATAGTCAATCGATCAATAATATAATAATACTTTTAGCAAAAATGTTTATTTTCAATTTACAATCTGTAGAAACAATGAGAATAGAAGGGTTCAGAACTTTGGTGAAACATCACAGTTGAAAAATATATGGCAAATAAAAATCCAATATGGATGGTGTTAAGAGATAGATGGGAGGTGTTGAATGGAGCTGAAGGATGGGACTAATAACAACAACTAATAACAACAAGATAACTAATGTAAAGCATACTGTGTCCATAATAAGTATATACAGTTGAAGTCGGAAGTTTACATACACTTAGGTTGGAGACATTAAAACTAGTTTTTCAACCACTCCACAAATTTCTTGTTAACAAACTATAGTTTTGGCAAGTCGGTTAGGACATCTACTTTGTGCATTACACAACTAATCTTTCCAACAATTGTTTACAGACAGATTATTTCACTTATAATTCACTGTATCACAATTCCAGTGGGTCAGAAGTTTACATAAACTAAGTTGACAGTGCCTTTAAACAGCTTGGAAAATTCCAGAAAATGACATCATGGCTTTAGAAGCTTCTGATAGGTTAATTGACATAATTTGAGTCAATTGGAGGTGTACCTTTGGATGTATTTCAAGGCCTACCTTCAAACTCACTGCCTCTTTGCTTGACATCATGGGAAAATCAAAAGAAATCAGCCAGAAAAATAATGGTAGACCTCCAAAAGTCTGGTTCATCCTTGGGAGCAATTTCCAAATGCCTGAAGGTACCACGTTCATCTGTACAAACAATAGTACGCAAGTATAAACACCATGGGACCACGCAGCCGTCATACCGCTCAGGAAGGAGAAGCGTTCTGTCTCCTAGAGATGAACGTACTTTGGTGCAAAAAGTGCAAATCAATCCTAGAACAACAGCAAAGGACCTTGTGAAGAAGCTGGAGGAAACAGGTACAAATGTATCTATATCCACAGTAAAACTAGTCCTATATCGACATAACCTGAAAGGCCGCTCAGCAAGGAAGATGCCACTACTCCAAAACCGCCTACGGTTTGCGACTGCACATGGGGACAAAGATCGTACTTTTTGGAGAAATGTCCTCTGATCTGATGAAACAAAAATAGAACTGTTAGGCCATAATGACCATCGTTATGTTTGGAGGAAAAAGGGGGTTCTTGCAAGCCGAAGAACACCAACCCAACCGTGAAGAACGGGGGTGGCAGCATCATGCTGTGGGGGTGCTTTGCTGCAGGAGGGACTGGTGCACTTCACAAAATAGATGGCATCATGAGGAAGGAAAATTATGTGGATATATTGAAGCAACATCTCAAGACATCAGTCAGGAAGTTAAAGCTTGGTCGCAAATGGGTCTTCCAAATGGACAATGACCCCAAGCATACTTCCAAAGTTGTGGCAAAATGGCTTAAGGACAACAAAGTCAGGGTATTGGAGTGGCCATCACAAAGCCCTGACCTCAATCATATAGAACATTTGTGGGCAGAACTGAAAAAGCGTGTGCAAGCAAGGAGGCCTACAAACCTGACTCAGTTACACCAGCACTGTCAGGAGGAATGGGCCAAAATTCACCCAACTTATTGTGGGAAGCTTGTGGAAGGCTACCCGAAACATTTGACCCAAGTTAAACAATTTAAAGGCAATGCTACCAAATACTAATTTAGTGTATGTAAACTTCTGACCCACTGGGAATGTGATGAAATAAATACAAGCTGAAATAAATCACTCTTTACTATTATTCTGACATTTCACATTCTTAAAATAAAGTGGGGATCCTAACTGACCTAAGACAGGGAATCTTTACTAGGATTAAATGTCAGGAATTGTGAAAAACTGAATTTAAATGTATTTGGCTAAGGTGTATGTACATTTCCGACTTCAACTGTACACCCTCACATCCTTAGCCAAGGTAGGCCACCAGTACTTTCCAGTCAGGCAGCGCACTGTATGACCGATGCCTGGGTGATCAGAGGAGGGGGACGTGTGTGCCCAATAGATCAGATGGTCATGGACAAGAGACGGTACGTACTGCTGCCCAGCTGGACACTGAGGTGGAGATGGCTCTGTGCGTAACGCCCACTCTATGTCCGCATCCATCGCCCATACTACCGGCGCCACAATACAGGACGCCAGGGGTACGGGGGTGTTGTCTATGGGCCTCTCCTCTGTGTCGTACAGCCGTGACAGTGCGTCTGCCTTCATGTTATTCGTACCCGGGATGTATGATAGAGTTTACATTTTTTTATTTTACCTTTATTTAACTAGGCAAGTCAGTTAAGAACAAATTCTTATTTACAATGACGGCCTACACCGGCCAAACCCGGATGACGCTGGGCCAGTTGTGCGCCGTCCTATGGGACTCCCAATCACGGCCGGTTGTGATACAGCCTGGAATCGAACCAGGGGGTCTGTAGTGACGCCTCAAGCACTGAGATGCAGTGCCTTAGACCACTGCGCCACTCGGGAGTGTAAATGTATTTGGCTAAGGTGTATGTAAACTTCCGACTTCAACTGTAAGTTATTGGTTGAGAGCTTTTGTGAAAGAGCACGGTTAGAAAGATATGGCATATAGAAGCAAACCAGATGGACATCATGAAAATGATCAGAGAGGTTGAGGGTAGAGGAAGTTCAGGAGTAAAATAAATAAATAAATAAAAACTTACAAAAATATTTTTTAAAATAACAAATACAGACACATCTCAACATCAACTGTTCAGAGGAGACCGTGTGAATCAGGCCTTCATGGTCGAATTGCTGCAAAGAAACCACTACTAAAGGACACCAATAAGAAGAAGAGACTTGCTTGGGCCAATAAACACGAGCAATGGACATTAGATCGGTGGAAATCTGTCCATTGGTCTGATGAGTCCAAATATGAGATTTTTGGTTCCAACCGCCGTGCCTTTGTGAGACGCAGAGTAGGTGAACGAACGGATGATCTCCGCATGTGTGGTTCCCACCGTGAAGCATGGAGGTGTGATGGTGTGGGGGTGCTTTGCTGGTGACACTGTCTGTGATTAATTTAGAATTCAAGGCACACTTAACCAGCATGGCTACCACAGCATTCTGCAGCGATAAGCCATCGCATCTGGTTTTCGCTTAGTGGGACTATCATTTGTTTTTCCAACAGGACAATGAGCCAAAACACACCTCCAGGCTGTGTAAGGCTATTTGACCAAGGAGAGTGATGGAGTGCTGCATCAGATGACCTGGCCTCCACAATCCCCCGACCTCAACCCAATTGAGATGGTTTGGGATGAGTTGGACTGCAGAGTGAAGGAAAAGCAGCCAACAAGTGCTCAGCATGTGGGAACTCCTTCAAGACTGTTGGAAAAGCATTCCTCATGAAGCTGGTTGAGACAATGCCAAGAGTGTGCAAAGCTGTCATCAAGGAAAAAGGGTTGCTACTTTGAAGAATCTAAGATCTAAAATATATTTTGATTTCTTTAACACTTTTTTGGTTACTACATGATTCCAGGTGTGTTATTTCATAGTTTTGACATCTTCACTATTATTCTACAATGTAGAAAATAGTAAAAATAAAGAAAAAACGTTCAAAGAGGAAGTGTGTCCAAACTTTTGACTGGTACTGTACATATACTGTTTATATACATGTGTGTAACCGATGTGGAATCACTTGCTATTTCTTAATTCCACTACAACGATGACTCATAGCTGGAGCTCAATTACCCATAGACTGTATATATAAATTATATACAATTACCTCAAGAGAGCTGAAGTAGGGTCTGCACCCCTATATTTGGCCAGAAGGGGGAGCTCTGAGGATACACTTTGCCTTATTTCTGTCACTGTGTGTAAAGTTTAGTCAAACGTAAAATGTCTATATTCCACTGTATAATCAAAAGTATGGTAATGAATGTATAGCATAGATAACATACTGTATTGTATGTAACTGAAAAGTGTTGTAACTGAAACATGTTTTTAACCCTTGCTTCCACATGGCACCATTTCCACATTACTCTTACCGCATCTGAGGCACATTTGTGCTCTTACGCTCTACACATAAGGTGAATTCGGAATGAGTGGGACATCCTATGAACTGGGACAGCTTAATCCTGACGCGTTTATTTCTTGGTTAATAAGCCCTTGCAGAGAAACCACAAGATCAACATCACATCACTTTATTGGTGTGACATCAAAGAGGGAGGCAGTGCAAGCTTCAAACAGGAAGCTCACCCGTGAAGCACAAGTTAAGATCAGTGACATAACTTTTTTTCTGTTTTGATGTTAAGGTTATAAAACGGTCATAAATAATGCACTGAGCCAAATTGTGATGTAAATGTGTATACTATGTACTGGTGCATCAAAATACATTAAAAAGTTGCCAATATTATGTTTCAATTTTGTAATTCAGTGATTTTTTTAGTTGTCCCGCTTTACCAACCATAGCTAGCTAAAGTAGGACATCATGGAGTAGCTAAAGTGGGACAGTCTTATAGCCTTTTCCAATGGAGGAAAGAGATCCAGTAGGGACTCCTGTACTTAGGTTAGGCGGGACTCTGGTTATTGTAGTACTATATACTGTTAATTTTTTCTTGTAGTAATCTTATTAGCACAGTTATTTGAGTGAATTCAGAAAAAGTGGGACACTTTTTGTAACCTCTTCAGACATCTATCTAACATATTAGCCCAACACATGATATATTTCTGAAATCCTCAGATGTTCCTTATCACACAAAATGTAATTGTCATTGGGGTCCAATTAGGACTATAATAATGGTGTCCCAGTTTATCTAACCTGCTGTCCCAGTCGACCAAATGCAAACAAAAAATATGGTTTTGACTCAGTGTACACAAATGAGTGTGTCATGCCTCCTGTGAATATGATATAAAAATCCCTACCTTCAGGCTATGCTCAAAACCTACACCCCAACCCGAGCACTCCATTCAGTCACCTCAGGTCTCTTGGCCCTCCTACCCCTACGGGAGGGCAGCTCCCACTCAGCCCAGTCCAAGCTCTTCTCTTTCCTGGCACCCCAATGGTGGAACCAGCATCCCCCTGAAGCTAGGACAGAAGAGTCCCTGCCCATCTTCCCAAAACATCTGAAACCCTACATCTTCAAACAGTATCTTAAATAATCCTCCTCCTCACCTCAATCCCCACCACCATTAAAAAACATACAAAAACTTGCACTTGACCACCCCACCCCACCCACACACACACACTTCTAGCGCTGACTACTCATTGCTACATTATTGAGGCAAGATATATTTTCTATGCCTGTATTTTCTATGCCTGTGATATGTGGTTGTCCCACCTAGCTATTTTAAGATGAATGCACTAACTGTAAGTCGCTCTGGATAAGAGCATCTGCTAAATTACTAAAATGTAAAATAAAATAAAATGTTTGTGTGATTAGGAAACATCTTGAGGATTTCAGAAATGTATCATGGGCTAATATGTTAGATAGGTTACAGAAGACAGAAATGCAAAAAGTGTCCCACTTATTCCGAATTCACCCTACGTTATGTTGAAGAGTTTGGGTTTTGTGTATGACCTTGTATGTGGCCTCGTCCCTGTATGAGGGCAGGTTGTCTACGATGAGCTCCACCATCTTCTGCGCATCGCTACCGGCTGGGCTTATGAAGCTCCGGAAGCTTCCTCCATGCTGCAGGAGCACGCGTCCCCCCTCTGTGAGGACCCGGTGACGCTCCTCAAGCATGGGCATGGGCGTGTCGTTATCAGAGCGCAAGACACGGCCCAACTCCTCAACACTCATCTGGGAGAAATAGGACGGTTCTGTGATGGGAATACCTATAGAGGGCATGGCATCTTGATTAGCTGCGTTCAGATGGACGATAGGTCATTGGAAATGTTACTGAAAATGTGTTAAGAAGACTGAACAGTAATTCTTAGAACAGGCAAGAGTGTAATTTACTTCCAAGGTTTTATCATGCATGCATTCTGCAAACAAAAGCAATGTACAAGCAAACAGCACAGAGCAGTGTGTGTATGAGAGGACAGGCAGCCCTAGATAGAACAGATACAGTGGGGAAAAATAGTATTTAGTCAGCCACCAATTGTGCAAGTTCTCCCACTTAAAAAGATGAGAGGGGCCTGTAATTTTCATCATAGGTACACGTCAACTATGAAAGACAAAATGAGAAAGAAAATTCCTGAAAATCACATTGTAGGATTTTTTATGAATTTATTTGCAAATTATGGTGGAAAATAAGTATTTGGTCACCTACAAACAAGCAAGATTTCTGGCTCTCACAGACCTGTAACTTCTTCTTTAAGAGGCTCCTCTGTCCTCCACTCGTTACCTGTATTAATGGCACCTGTTTGAACTTGTTATCAGTATAAAAGACACCTGTCCACAACCTCAAACAGTCACACTCCAAACTCCACTATGGCCAAGACCAAAGAGCTGTCAAAGGACACCAGAAACAAAATTGTAGACCTGCACCAGGCTGGGAAGACTGAATTTGCAATAGGTAAGCAGCTTGGTTTGAAGAAATCAACTGTGGGAGCAATTATTAGGAAATGGAAGACATACAAGACCACTGATAATCTTCCTCGATCTGGGGCTCCACGCAAGATCTCACCCCGTGGGGTCAAAATGATCACAAGAACGGTGAGCAAAAATCCCAGAACCACACGGGGGGACCTAGTGAATGACCTGCAGAGAGCTAGGACCAAAGTAACAAAGCCTACCATCAGTAACACACTACGCCGCCAGGGACTCAAATCCTGCAGTGCCAGACGTGTCCCCCTGCTTAAGCCAGTACATGTCCAGGCCCGTCTGAAGTTTGCTAGAGTGCATTTGGATGATCCAGAAGAGGATTGGGAGAATGTCATATGGTCAGATGAAACCAAAATATAACTTTTTGGTAAAAACTCAACTCGTCGTGTTTGGAGGACAAAGAATGCTGAGTTGCATCCAAAGAACACCATACCTACTGTGAAGCATGGGGGTGGAAACATCATGCTTTGGGGCTGTTTTTCTGCAAAGGGACCAGGACGACTGATCCGTGTAAAGGAAAGAATGAATGGGGCCATGTATCGTGAGATTTTGAGTGAAAACCTCCTTCCATCAGCAAGGGCATTGAAGATGAAACGTGGCTGGGTCTTTCAGCATGACAATGATCCCAAACACACCGCCCGGGCAACGAAGGAGTGGCTTCGTAAGAAGCATTTCAAGGTCCTGGAGTGGCCTAGCCAGTCTCCAGATCTCAACCCCATAGAAAATCTTTGGAGGGAGTTGAAAGTCCGTGTTGCCCAGCGACAGCCCAAAACATCACTGCTCTAGAGGAGATCTGCATGGAGGAATGGGCCAAAATACCAGCAACAGTGTGTGAAAACCTTGTGAAGACTTACAGAAAACATTTGACCTGTGTCATTGCCAACAAAGGGTATATAACAAAGTATTGAGAAACTTTTGTTATTGACCAAATACTTATTTTCCACCATAATTTGCAAATAAATTCATTAAAAATCCTACAATGTGATTTTCTGGATTTGTTTTTCTTTGTCATAGTTGACGTGTACCTATGATGAAAATTACAGGCCTCTCATCTTTTTAAGTGGGAGAACTTGCACAATTGGTGGCTGACTAAATACTTTTTTCCCCACTGTATAGGGCTGTAGCGCTCACCCTCTTCTAGGCTTGGGCGATATACCGTTTCTACCGTATACTGCGGTATTTCGAAATACCAATATCTTCAAAACCGTTTCATTTGTTGTTATTTGGGGGGGTTGCGTGCTACGCCACTGCCTATAGCTATAAGTTAAGTATAACTATAAGAAATCTAAGAAGTGTCAAATAAATTATATCCAGCTCAGGGCTCCAGCTATGCATTTGGTTTGCTAACTTGCTAGCTAAGTGGCTAGATGTAAAGATCAAGCTTCTTGGTTATAGCAGAGACATTCAATCCCCTCCTGGATCAAGATCCCTGTTGCCTAAAATGTTTTGTGCATAAAAATTAAAATAAATAAAATAAAAAATTATATAGCGCCCCGTGTGTGTACTTCCAGTAATACCGTATGGTACAGAAACAGTATGAAAATCTGGATACTGCCCAACCCTACCCTCTTCCATTGCTCTGGTGATGGCAGCACAGAGGGTCATGTAACCGCGGTAGGTGGTCCCGCGGTACGTCACCTCACACTGCTGGTCCTCCCGTTCGGGCCAGAAGGAGAAGTTCATCGTGTCGACTACAAACACCCAGTTCAGGGCGTGGTCGGAGGTTGGGGAGGGGGCCAGGGGGTTGGCCTTCTTCCACCCACTGGCTGTGAGCTCCTCGCTCTTCCGCAGGGAGTAGAGCATCTCTGCTACCCTCCGCACACCCTCCTCCTCCACAAACACATCCCGACTATGCTCTACCACGAACCGGCCAGACTCACGGGGGGGCAGTGGGGCCTCCATCAGCACTGCAAATACAAAGACCAGTCACATCATCATCGATGTTCAATGTTCCACTTCACAAACCCTCTCTCTACATACACTTTTTAAAAAATAGGTACACTGTACCACACTGTACCTTGACAAATTAAACATACCACCAGCATTGCAAACATGGTAGTCTACGGTTCAAAACCACCTTCACTCTGCTATGTTTGTAAAAAGAAACAGGCTTTATAAAATACATTGGATTGATTGATGTTGAGTCATGCTCCCCTCTTTTTATGGGAAAAATAAATGTTAATCTTTAATGGAAAAAGCACAACCCTGAATGACTCAAATGCAATATATAGCCCGGTATAGTCATACACAACTAATCCTGCATTCATTACCATGTGGGAAGGTGGTATTTACTACATATGACTGGGAAAAATCTACTTGAAAGCCTCTCCAACTTGTAATTACTAGTGGGAAACTCATGGTGCATTCAAGGCAACTGGGATCTTCAGGTCGGAAAGTCGGAGCATTAGAAAGAGACAGAGTTCCTGAGTTGGAATTCTGAGTTGGATGACCGTTCAAAACTATTTTTCCCAGTCGGAGCTTGCAGTCGGAGCTTGTTTTTTCCACGAGTTCCCTGGTGTTGAACGCATTGAAGCCGAAAGTCAGAGATTTCCGAGTTCCCAGTTGTTTTGAGCGGGGCATCATCCATCCCTAAACTCCGACTTCTCCCACATGCTGACCTGACATCACCTACTAGGGAAATTACCTCGATAACAGCATTTACCGCAGTTAAATGCAACAAAACATTATTTATAAAAAGTAATCTATTCATATGGTTAAAATGTATTTACAAGCATGATAGCTGTACTTTTAGTTGATGGTTGACGCAGCTTGTTGTCCATTAGCCAATCAGCGTTGGTCAACGAGTTCAAAATACGTGAATGCATCCAACTGGTATATAGGACTTTACAGTCGTGGTCAAAAGTTTTGAGAATGACACAAATACTAATTTTCACAAAGTCTGCTGCCTCAGTTTTGATGATGGCAATTTGCATATACTCTAGAACCCTCAAACTCAACTCTGGACCTCGAAGCCAGTTCCACTGCATTTTTTCATTGTTCCCCTCTAATCAGGGACTGATTTAGACCTGGGACACCAGGTGTGTGCAATTAATTATCAGGTAGAACAGAAAACCGACAGGCTCCGGACCTCGTAGGGTAAGAGTTGAATACCCCTGCTCTAGAATGTCATGAAGAGTGATCAGATTAATTGCAATGAATTGCAAAGTCCCTCTTTGCCCTGAAAATGAACTTAATCCCAAAAAAACATTTCCACTGCATTTCAGCCCGGCCACAAAAGGACCAGCTGCCATCATGTCAGTGATTCTCTCGTTAACACAGGTGAGATTGTTGACGAGGACAAGGCTGGAGATCACGCTGTCATGCTGATTGAGTTAGAATAACAGACTGGAAGCTTTAAAATGAGGGTGGTGCTTGAAATAATTGTTCTTCCTCTGTTAACCATGGTTACCTGCAAGGAAACACGTGCCGCCATCATTGCTTTGCACAAAAAGGGCTTCACAGGCAAGGATATTGCTGCTAGTAAGATTGCACCTAAATCAACCATTTATCGGATCATCAAGAACTTCAAGGAGAGAGGTTCAATTGTTGTGAAGAAGGCGTCAGGGCGCCCAAGAAAGTCCAGCAAGCGCCAGGACATCTCCTAAAGTTGATTCAGCTGCGGGATCGGGGCACCACCAGTGCAGCGCTTTCTCAGGAATGGCAGCAGGCAGGTGTGAGTGCATCTGCACGCACAGTGAGGCGAAGACTTTTGGAGGATGGCCTGGTGTCAAGAAGGGCAGCAAAGAAGCCACTTCTCTCCAGGAAAAACATCAGGGACATACTGATATTCTGCAAAAGGTACAGGGATTGGACTGCTGAGGACTGGGGTAAAGTCATTTTCTCTGATGAATCCCTTTCCGATTGTTTGGGGCATCCAGAAACACCTTGTCCGGAGAAGACAAGGTGAGCGCTACCATCAGTCCTGTGTCATGCCAACAGTAAAGCATCCTGAGACCATTCATGTGGTGGTTGCTCTCAGCCAAGATGGTGGGCTCACTCACAATTTTGCCTAAGGACACAGCCATGAATAAAGAATGGTACCAACACATCTTCCGAGAGCAACTTCTCCCAACCACCCAAGAACAGTTTGGTGACGACCAATGCCTTTTCCAGCATGATGGAGCACCTTGCCATAAGGCAAAAGTGATAACTAAGTGGCTCGGGGAACAAAACATCGACATTTTGGGTCCATGGCCAGGAAACTCCCCAGACCTTAATCCCATTGAGAAAACTTGTGGTCGATCCTCAAGAGGTGGGTGGACAAACAAAAACCCACAAATTCTGACAAACTCCAAGCATTGATTATGCAAGAATGGGCTGCCATCAGTCAGGATGTGGCCCAGAAGTTAATTGACAGCATGCCAGGGCGGATTGCAGAGTTCTTGAAAAAGAAGGGTCAACACTGCAAATATTGACTCTTTGCATAAACGTAATGTAATTGTCAATAAAAGCCTTTGACACTTATGGAATGCTTGTAATTATACTTCAGTATACCATAGTAACATCTGACAAAAATATCTCATAACACTGAAGCAGCAAACTTTGTGAAGACCAATACTTGTGTCATTCTCAAATATTTTGACGACTGTACAACTGGTAATTACCACCTTTCCATTTGGTTATGAAGGCAGCATGAGTCCACTGTGACAGGAAATCGAGTAAACTGTCTTAACCAGACTTGACGCAAGTAATGCCGGGTTCAAAACCACTGGGAACTCGGAAATCTCGGACTTCCAAGCGATTTGAACGGTCATCCAACTCGGAATTAGAGCTCAGACTTTCCGACCTGAAGATCACTTACGTCATGATTTGACCTCGTCTTTTTCCGAGTTCCCAGTTGTTCTGAACGTGGCATAATTACCCTCCATCATGTGAAATGAGACGTGACCGTCCATTGTACATGCTACATTTTTACGTACTTTTTCGAATGTAGTATTACTGGATTGTTAAAAGAAACATCAGTTAAAAGTGCTAGGAAATCACCGATGTCCACGACGATACAATTACTTTTTAAAATGACCAATAGTGTAGTTAGCCTACAATAGCTACTTACGTTGACTTTAGACTTAGCTAAAGTAGCGGCACAGATAGAACAAGGAGCGATAGTGTGTTAGTTATTTTTTTAAATACAATGCGCGTGGAGCGATAGTGACAGTAGGCCTATATCCGGTCTCTGTCATTCATTGACAAATCAAAGTGGCTCTTTTCCATACGTCAAAGCAACATCAACCAATTAGATTGTAGCCTACGTCAGACGAAGGCGGAAAAACAAAGAGGTCGCTTGTAATGGTTTCCTCAGATCCACTATCTTTGTTGTTTCGAAAGACTTTACAGTACCAAAGGATCAGTGGCGGGGCATTTGCCGTTTATGATGAGGGAGTTTTTTTTTTTTTTTTCATGAACATGGCCTTATTTCTATTACAGCATGTTGGATGACTGTCGTTCATTTTCCATTCACCCAGTTCAATGTAACATCGATAGGTTTAGGCTACTACATGATACTTGAATTTTCCCTATACCCATCACGAGGTTGCTACAACCTACCCTATGAATGAACGTTTACAACGTAGGTGCACACAGGTCGAGAGAAACATTTGAGTTGACAGAGTGACACAAGGCCAGACAGTGACACATTCAATACCGCCTTGCACACTCTTGCCTGCATCTAGCTTATCTAGGGTGTAATCATTAGTCCAACAGTTGCAAACAAGAGTTTCTATTGGACAAATTCAGGTATTTCTTATCCCCGTTTCGTTTGCTTCCGTTTAAGAAACGTTTTTCAACAGAATCGGTCGGAATGAATACACCCCAGATCACGCATTAACGGAGTTCACTTTCATAGCAGCCACGTCGTTGTATTCATTCTAGCCTCTATGCACTCTCCTCCTCTCACCTTTTCCCTTTGTGGACTTCAATGAACAACACATCAGCTGTATGTGACCAGGCGAAAAAACCTTTCCAAGCCAAACCATGTCATAACCGCTACACAAAGCCTACAATCGTTGTCCCCATATTAGCTAAAGTAACATCCTAGTCAACATAGCTAATAGAACTAATGCATTAGTAAACCCGCTAGCTAATTTTCCCCCCAACATCGGACACCCCCTAACTTCGGACCCTCTCTAGCGGTTGGAGGACTAAATCACCTCGAGCTCAACATTTAAATGGACTGGAAAATAACGGAAAGTTTTGCGACTAAAGACACCCTTCTAGCTAGCTGACCACCGATTTTCAGTGCAATTTATGTAAGTTAGGTTAGGTTGAGAGTTTTCAAAAAAGTTATATATATACACACATTTTGTGGGACTAAGCTAAGCTAGCAACATTAGAAAATCCGTTCACTATATTTCAGAGGTAAAAAATTGGATAGTAAATTATGTGTGGTCTGTCGCGCAGTCGAATTTTACAATATGCAGCGTGCATATTGTAAAATTCGACTGCGCGACAGACCACACATAATTTACTATCCAATTTTTTACCTCTGAAATATAGTGAACGGATTTTCTAATGTTGCTAGCTTAGTTGCTAAATGTTGATAGAACTGCTAAGACAGCAAAAAGGAAAGAAATTGTAAGCATTAGATAATACATATCACGAAAACAGCTGAATGTTGTCAAGCTTTACCGTATCAAAATTGGAGTCCTCTGACGGAGGCGTTTAGCACAATCTGCAAAAATGTATTTGGAACTTTGAACCATGAACATTTTGACACCTATCACTGTTTGCTATGTTTAATCTTACAACAGCTACATATAGGCAGTATTTAGTCAAATGTTACAATGTATGCATCAATATTAAACTAATTGGAACACTAATTTTCATTACAGATAACATCAAACAAAAAACATGGGTACACTTTCAGTTATTGTGAAAACTTTAATCACCTTTCAATGCCTTAGCTTTGAATTGTAAATGTTTATACATATTCAGATTGAGTTGTCTTTCTAAAATATGTATAGTATGCCAAGTTATTTAGCTACATGTATTTACCACCACAGCATGGAGAAAGTCAAGAGGAAGCAGTGGAGTGAGGTGGACATGTTCCATGCCATGGAGGACTGCGGGGCAGGGATGGCTATCTGTCCAGTGTTGCCAACTCCTCAATAAGGAAAGTAGCTATTGGCTGTCCTAAAAGTCGCTAGAAGTCGCTAAATGTCATAACCGCTACACAAAGCCTACAATCGTTGTCCCCATATTAGCTAAAGTAACATCCTAGTCAACATAGCTAATAGAACTAATGCATTAGTAAACCCGCTAGCTAATTTTCCCCCCAACATCGGACACCCCCTAACTTCGGACCCTCTCTAGCGGTTGGAGGACTAAATCACCTCGAGCTCAACATTTAAATGGACTGGAAAATAACGGAAAGTTTTGCGACTAAAGACACCCTTCTAGCTAGCTGACCACCGATTTTCAGTGCAATTTATGTAAGTTAGGTTAGGTTGAGAGTTTTCAAAAAAGTTATATATATACACACATTTTGTGGGACTAAGCTAAGCTAGCAACACTAGAAAATCCGTTCACTATATTTCAGAGGTAAAAAATTGGATAGTAAATTATGTGTGGTCTGTCGCGCAGTCGAATTTTACAATATGCAGCGTGCATATTGTAAAATTCGACTGCGCGACAGACCACACATAATTTACTATCCAATTTTTTACCTCTGAAATATAGTGAACGGATTTTCTAATGTTGCTAGCTTAGTTGCTAAATGTTGATAGAACTGCTAAGACAGCAAAAAGGAAAGAAATTGTAAGCATTAGATAATACATATCACGAAAACAGCTGAATGTTGTCAAGCTTTACCGTATCAAAATTGGAGTCCTCTGACGGAGGCGTTTAGCACAATCTGCAAAAATGTATTTGGAACTTTGAACCATGAACATTTTGACACCTATCACTGTTTGCTATGTTTAATCTTACAACAGCTACATATAGGCAGTATTTAGTCAAATGTTACAATGTATGCATCAATATTAAACTAATTGGAACACTAATTTTCATTACAGATAACATCAAACAAAAAACATGGGTACACTTTCAGTTATTGTGAAAACTTTAATCACCTTTCAATGCCTTAGCTTTGAATTGTAAATGTTTATACATATTCAGATTGAGTTGTCTTTCTAAAATATGTATAGTATGCCAAGTTATTTAGCTACATGTATTTACCACCACAGCATGGAGAAAGTCAAGAGGAAGCAGTGGAGTGAGGTGGACATGTTCCATGCCATGGAGGACTGCGGGGCAGGGATGGCTATCTGTCCAGTGTTGCCAACTCCTCAATAAGGAAAGTAGCTATTGGCTGTCCTAAAAGTCGCTAGAAGTCGCTAAATGACGTCATCACCCAATTTGCATAATTGGCCATGTGCATGTAATTGTGATGGACACTGTAGGAGAGAGGAATGACATTGTGGGAGAGACAAAAAGTGAGTAAAAAAACACCCTAAATATGTTTAGAACTACAAATGAACTTTCTTCCGTCGATTCTTGTTTTTTTTTATGTTTTACATTTACATCCCGCCCTGAATTAACCCAGGGCGGGATCAGCCAGCGGAGGCTTCCCGCATGCGTGATTCATTTGCAGTTCTGGACGCGGAGGGGTGAACATCTCCTGCTCTGACTGCAGCGCGAGGACTGGGCCGCCTGTGAGTGCTTTGGGAAGGGGGTGGGGCCCACGGCAGCACCCGCTGCTCGTTGAGAAGAGTAAGAACGATACGTGCTTTCACATCAGTCTCCAATAACACCAGAAAAAGTCGCTAGATTTGTCGCTAGTCGCTTTTTTGAAAATGTGTCGCTAGAGGGGTTTGAATACTCGCTAAATAAAGTCGCTAAGTTGGCAACACTGTAAACCCGCTACAATCATGAAGTAAAGGTACAGTGTATAGTCAGTAAGCAGTTAGACCAGAGGGCCCCGGTGGCAATAAATTAATAAAACCAAAAGCTTACCTTGACTTGGATGAGTTCCAGTGTTGTGTTGGATAGTCATAGCCAGCATAGCATCCCTCTGTTTGAGCTGGGTGTTTGAGTAACTAAACTAGCCAGATGCATTTGCTAGCTAAGTCAGTGAAACATGAAAAAAAGGACAATCTCCCTCTCTCTCGCTTCTCCTTCATTTTTGAAGAAATTAATTTGTTAAACTGTTCAACTATTGTCTTTCTCTTTGAGTCAACTACTCACCACATTTTATGTACTGCGGTGCTAGCTAGCTGTAGCTTTTGCTTTCTGATCCTTTGATTGGGTGGTCAACATGTCAGTTCATGCTGCAAAAGCTCTAATAGGTTGGAGGACATCCTTCGGAAGTTGTCATAATTACTCTGTAAGTCTATGGAAGGGGGTGAGAACCAACAGCCTCCTAGGTTTTGTATCAAAGGCAACGTACCAAGAGGAGGTACACCATGGTGCTACCCTACAGAGTGCTGTTGAGGCTACTGTAGACCATTGCAAAACAGTGTTTTAATCAAATATTTGGTGACATTAATATATTTAGTAGTTTTATCAAAAAAATAGAACTTTTTCAATGTTTTACCATTTTTATTTTTATGAAATTCACTGAGGATGGTCCTCCCCTTCCTCCTCTGAGGAGCCTCCACTGCAAAGGATATGCCATTTCAGTTTGTTGTTCCTAATCCAACCTTAATCTGTCGTAAAATTTTGTGACCATTTTATTATTATTAATTGTTAGTTTAGTCATTTTTCGTTATTTTATGAATTTTTCATTTTTTCCATAATTTTATCAGTAAAGTGAAACAAGTGGCAGCTGTTTAGTTTGGATTCCCATGCTATATTGCACCCTATATCTACTATTGCACCACCACTACAGTAAAATCAGCTATAAAAAAACAAACATGATGAAATGGTTTGGACCTTGAACCCTTTGCTACTATAGACCATGACTCTGCAACAGTGAAATGAGCATGAACATAAAGTTGAAAGATTGTGTCTAAATAAGGTCTAGACGAGGTGCCGTGGTTACATGTGGTCTGCGATTGTGAGGCCGGTCGGATTTACTGCCAAATTCTCTAAAACATTAGAAGTGGCTTGTGGTAGAGAAATTAACATTCAATTCTCTGGCAACAGCTCTGTTGGACTATCCTGCAGTCCACATGCCAATTGCACACTACCTCAAAACATGAGACATCTGTGGTATTGTTTTGTATGACAAAACTGCACATTTTAAAGTGGCCTTTTATTGTCCCCAGTACATGTGTAATGATCATGCTGTTTAATTAGCTTCTTGATATGCCACACCTGTCAGGTGGATGTATTATCTTGGCAAAGGAGAAATACTCACTAACAGGGATGTAAACACATTTGTGCACAAAACTTGAGAGAAATAAGCTTTCTGTTCAGCTGGAAAATTTCTGTTACCTTTTATTTCAGCTCATGAAAGATGGGACCAACATTTTACATGTTGCGTTTATATTTTTGTTTAGTATAGTTAACACCATCTGCTCTAATTTGCTCACGAAAAACTAATTGAAGAATATCTAAATGCAATTCCCATGAAACTGATTGATAACAAATTATTGTCATGTAGATGCAGTTTTGACATTTCGTGAAGAATTATAATTGACAGTGACAGCCTATTTTGAAATTAAGTATGCCTAACTTGGCGTTTGAGGGTTTTAAAAATAAAACATTTTCTTGAGACAACGTGTGAGCATAGGCAGACGTTGCAATTGGAGGATGTATTTTATGAATATTCTACATTTTAGTAATTTAGCAGACGCTCTTATCCAGAGTGCATAATTTATTTTTATTTTTCATACTGGCCCCCCATGGGAATCGAACCCACAACCCTGGCGTTGCAAACGCCATGCTCTACCAACTGAGCTACATCCCTGCCGGCCATTCCCTCCCCTACCCTGGACGACGCTGGGCCAATTGTGCGCCGCCCCATGGGTCTCCCGGTCGCGGCCGGCTACGACAGAGCCTGGATTCGAACCAGGATCTCTAGTGGCACAGCTATTCAATAGGCTACCTCTTGTCAGTACAAAACTGAGGGGAAACATTTTTACAGCCAGGAAATGTCATGAATAATAAGGATACTTGTGTATTTATAATCCCTCACACCCCATGCATCCGGAAAATACAATTAATGAACTGAAAAACATGACCAAGAAGTTCAATTTCCTACATTTATTTTTAAAAAATCATAAAATGTTCCTTACAACAACAACAAAAAAGCTTACATTCTGCACGTTGCACTGAGTGGTGGTAAGGGGGGTGGGTGAGAAACTCCAACGCAAACAGAAAGAGAACACACACGGGACAGGCTTACTCCACTGACAAACACACACACACCATAGAAATCAACCCATCCAAAAAAAATTGATAATGTTCACTTGTCTATCGGACTCCAAATATTTAGACAAATGTGTGTTTTAAAAATACAGATAAGAGATGGAGGAGTAGAGAACTACACAAAAAATGCAGAACGTCTACATTAAGCACAGGAATGTTGGCCCTTTAAAAAATAAAACATTAACAAAATTCCCACAAACCGGGACAATAAGATGGGGGGGGTGGGGGATTTGCTTCAATCTGTGTCTCCTGGGTTTAGAGGAACTGACCAGAGTACTGCTTCACACTGAAATATAAAGAGTAAAAAAAAAGAAAAAAAAAGAGAAATCACAGGAGTCAATTAAGATGATATATATATATATATATATATATATGTATAGATGGAGGGAGGGAGGGATTGGGGGTGGGAGAGGGGGATGAGAGTCAGAGACAGGGAGAGCACGGGATGTGGGCGTAGTCTGAGGCGAGGGTTAGTCCTGGTGTCCGAGCAGGTGCAGTGCGCTGAGGGAGGAGGAAGGGAGGCAGGGTTAGTCACCATGGCTACGAGGCAGTGTTAGCATATTAGCATCTGCGCAATGAGACACGCTGATGGTTGCCGGGGAGACAGAAGAGGAGGAGCCTGTGCCATTTGGCAGACTGTGATTTGTTGTCGATTCATCTAACTAAACACAACAAAATCACTAGTCTTCCACACAGCAACAGGCAGGGAAGAAGTCCACTCCCTGCTTCTCACTGAAACGGCTCTTAGGTCATAAAATCACATTTCACCAATCACATTCTTTAAAAAACAGACATTACCAACGAAAATATTTATCTCCAGTTTTGTATCGATATAATAGTTGTACAAGTATTCTGTAAAATTAGTTTTTAATACACAGCCATTTCACAAGCTAAAACCACCTGCACACATTGCATGGGAGGAGAGTGGTTAGTCACCATCAGCAGACAAGAGAAATATAATAAGACAGTAAAAGGTGGGGGGGGGGGGGGGATATACATCTACACATATATTTTGAGATCAAAAGGTGTGTATAAAAACAGGGAGGAGAATATATAGAAAGGCAGACATGATCTCTCTATTCACTCAGAGGGCATCCAGAACTTGCCTATTCTGCAATAGGTACTGAGCGTTTTGGATCTGGTCCTGGGTGCCGCTGATGGTGATGATGCGGTCCTCTGAACCCTCCAATGGCTCATCGATCTTAATGGAGGCGCCAGACTCATGCCGGATCTGCTTGATCCTCTGGCCTCCCTTACCGATGATGGAGCCGGCCAGCTGGAGAAAACACCACCACAGTCAACAGAACATCATGCACAAGAAAAGTGTGAAAATATGTGTGTGTGAGAGAATGCGGGTGTGAGAGAATGTGGGTGTTGTGTTGCATTAGGGTTTCATAGGCCATGGTGGGTGAGACTGACCGAGTCATTACTCTGTATGTCATGTATCAAACTCATTCCACGGAGGGCCGAGAGTCTGCAGGTTTTCACTCCTCCTTTGTACTTGATTGATGAATTAAGGTCACTAATTAGTAAGGAACTCCCCTCACCTGGTTGTCTAGGTCTTAATTGAAAGGAAAAAAACAAAAACCCGTAGACACTAGGCCCTATATAGAATGAGTTTGACACCCCTGCTGTATGTGAACAGAGTATGTGAGGTAAAGAGGAGTCACCCCTCTGATTATACACTCACGTCTTTGGGGATCGTCACTTGTGTGGTGATGACTGGCCCTCCCATATCATTATAGGAACCGCGTCCACCTAACACAGACGAGGAGAGATCAGAGAAAAAGCTTGAGTAAGTGTGGAGGTTCTATTAACAAAACCGTAACATATTTAATGATACCATGACCTAACAACATTGAATACCAGGCTGCCAAGACGCGTTTCTATAGACTCACCAGACTGATAGGAGTTCCAGGACGAGCTGTTATCTTTTTGAAAGGAGAGAGACCGAGAAAATAGATCTACACTTAGGGAAGTTGGCCGTATAGGTTGAAGTTTATTAGAAAATATGCTAAAATCCACATCCACAGCAGACTGGTACCATAAACAAATAAGTATTTACCAACCTGATACACAGAGTAGAGCAACACATTTTAAAGATGATATCCCATATAAACAGTTGAAATAACAAAACAAAGATAGTAGACTAGTAGCCTTGGGGTAAAACAATACGCTCAAGACTGTTGAGTAAGTGTATTAGTAGCCTTATACAGCAGACCAGCTGAAATCTAGAACATACACTGGAGAACCACTAGCCATCTATGTGCCACTGGAAACAGCAATGAAACAGAACTCAGACTGGCCTTCTAGACAGAACCACATAGGAAGAACAGAACAACTCACCATATCCACCTCCACCCTGCAGAAAGAGAAAAGAGAAAGGGGGCAGGGTTAAACCCACAACACACATTTCCTAGTGATCTGTTGTATACACTCATGGATGCATGCAACCCCAGCCTTGCATGGTCAGGATTGAGTTGCCCAGTTTGTCCAAAAGCCCCTATTTGATGCTGTAGAACACTCCCCCTGCTTGCATCTCTACCAGCCACTCACTCCACAGCTTTCACCTGCTATTCAGAGGCTCCTCAGTCACCAGGGCAACAAGCAATTCAAAAATCAGTTGCCGAGCAACTGGAGGCAGTTTCTGCCAGCTCTCAAAGAGAGCCCACCCATCTGACAACAAAGCGTTATTATTAACACCTAGCAACCACAGCATAGTTCCCCCCCATGATTGCATAGATGGTAGTGGTCATGGTGGTATGGGTAATTATTACTGTGGGTAAGTTACCCATTACCTGTGTTTATGGTATGGTTTACTGTGGTAAAGTCATGTTTATTACATGTTTAATGTTAGTGGTAAATGTATTGTTGGGATTTATTGTGTGGTTAGCTGTGGTCATGGTGATGTGGTTATTATCAGCCAATTGCAATCATTGTCTAAGACCAACTGGCTTTTCAGCGTATGATGATGCTTTCAGACAATAAATGCCAAGAGGACTGCTGCATGCATTTAGTCATGTGTCACTAACCATGTTATCGCCATAGCGATCTCCTGGTCTCCCTCTTCTGTCACTGCTGAGATAAAGAGAGAAAACGGAAGTCTGACTTGAGGAAAATATTGACACGGCAGAGAGTGCTTGTCAGCAGAGCTCTGATCCAAGTCAAACAACAGACAGTCAGAGAAAAACACAGCATTCACACAAAAGTAAGAGGTGATGACAGACTGATGGCAGAGATGAGACCAGTAATCAGAGGACCAGTCTCACGCAAGACAGACTGACTACAGTGTTGGCTGGCTGGCTGACCACAGTGTTGGCTGACTGGCTGACCACAGTGTTGGCTGACTGGCTGACCACAGTGTTGGCTGACTGGCTGACCACAGTGTTGGCTGACCACAGTGTTGGCTGAAGAAGTACTTACTTTTGTCTGTCATCTGCACTGCCCCGATAGGAGTCATAGGAGTAATGATCATCTCTGCAAATAACGTGGATATGGAACACACACATGAGGCCACACACACACACTATGAATGAAATACATATTTAAATGGGATCATATAATTATATCTGCTGAACTTTTGAGAGCAAACCGATGTAGACAAAGCAAAATTGATTGAGAGATTAGAAGAGAAATGGCAATGAGCGATGGTGTAGCTCTCTTACCCTCCTCCTCTTTGGGGTGGGGCCAGGGGCAGGTTGCGGCCACGGCTCCCCCCCCTTCCCCCTCTTCCTGGGTGGGGTGGTGGGGGTCCACGGCGGGGGCTCATCTCCTCATATTCCCTGCGGGCGGGGGGCATGGGCCCACCTCGACCCCCTCGCCCTGAGGGCATCCGGTCAAATCCTCCGCCACCTCGTCCCCCTCGCATGTGGAAGCCCCCCATGGGGCGCCGCCCACCACCGGCACCACCACGCTCCTCAAACATCATGGTGAAGCCACCATAGTCGTATGTCTCGTCGTAGAAGTTGGGGTCGTAGGGCTGGGTGCGCCCTTTTATGGGAGCCTGAGGGGGACAGGATCACACAATTTCTAGAGTCGACTGGCTGTGGTATTTACACTGGTATGTGGTATGTTAGCAGCTCAGTCAATGGTTAGATAAGAGTACCAACCTCAGCGATGAGATCCAGCATGATCTTGATGCACTCGACGACACGCTCAGACTTGCCGCTGACCAGAACCACTCGGTCTGTGGACTGGGGACAGCACTCCTGGAACAGCTTGATGTTGGTCTGGGTGTTCTGTAACGGTCAAAGTCAACACTGGTCAAATTAGACAAAGCAATGTCATACGTCTGAGAAGAACCCACAGAAAAACTTTGAATCAGGGTAGGCTCAAAACTAAATACACTTTTTGAAAAGGAAAATGTGCATTCTTATGGGACAAGTTCAGGTTTATCTCCCTGGTTTTAAGATGTTCTCCATTTTTTTTAGCTACTGAACATGACCCAGATGAGAAGATATGAGTGTGAGAAGTTCAGAGTAACTGTACCTCTCGTAGCTCTTTGATCTTGGCTCCCTTCACACCAATGATGCTGCCTGCCAGGCTCTGGTGGATCAGCAGCCTCAGCTCACAGTCAAAGTCCATCCCATTGTACTGTTGGTACTGAGGAGGATTGGGGGCAATCAGAGAAAAATACTTTAGCGTCACCATATTCAGATCTGTGCATTTGATATCTATAGGTTTTGTTTTATCAACACACTCAATATCTAGCTGTACCACACAGGACTATCATTGAAAATGGTAGGCGGCCATTAGGCTCATCTCATTCTTCCTCATCCCCAACCCAGGCTCACCTCCTCCAGAGTAGGGATGATCTTGAGCAGGATCTCTCCAACAGTCTCGATTTCCGCACCGATGCTCAGAATGCTTTAGAGCCACCAATCACAGCACAGGACATTCCCAGGAGGACCAATCAAATGGTGACAAGGGGCATAGAGGAAACAAACAGTATTTCAGAGCTGAGGTCAACTCTCCCTCAGCAAAACTTCAACCATACCGTCTAATAACGAATGAAGACCCCATTCCCTCCCACCCCCGCCGTGGGGGTTAACCGGGTGGCACTCCCATTGAAATATAATTACTAGAATGGACACTCCCATTCAAGTCAATGTTCTGTGATGAGTGGACCAGCGGCCATATCTAGCAATTATATTTCTATGTGCACCCCCAAAATCACAACTGAGGGATAGAAATGGACAGCCCAAAACCCTTTGATATCTACCCATACATACACAAATAAAGACTGGGGGGAAAAAAAAGGAAAAGCAACCCCCTTCAAAGTATCTGACAAAGAAGAGGAACAAAAAAAAAAAAAAAGGTAAAAGGAACCCAAAGAAAGCAAGTGTGTTTTAGTGACCACTAGAAGAGGGAGGGGGAGGAAAGGTTGGTGAGTGGTTTGCACCAATGGGGCCTGCTGCCAGTGCGCTAAAGGAACTGTACTGTAGCTCAACATGGGGGAGAAAAATTAAAAAGAATCAAAGGCCAATAAAAAAAAAACAAGATGACAGAGTAGTAGGCTAAGCCAAAACAAAAGAATCAAACTAAGGAACACTTTAAAGTTAACTTAAAGATGGGTGAGAGTTGGCAGGGCAACAGTGAGTTATGCTCCTCACTATTGGACAGAAGGATGTTGAGGGAAGGCATGGGCCACAGGGATGAGGTGACAAATAAGTTCACGTTCAACAGTTCCAACAATGGAAAAGGCAATATGAAGAGTAAAGACGAGAAAAATACATACAACACTTGAACCCTAGCGGCTCTATGGCAGAACATACTTTACAGTCATTACAGTGGTCAAACCGCCCCCAAAAATCAATGTGGGAACAAGGAAGAGGGGATGGGGGGGAATGTGAGAAACTAAACAGATCAGTACACCAATTCTGAGAGGGGAAGGAGGGAGGTGAGGAACGTGGAAGGGAAAGATACTGTCACTGAAATAAAATATAGAATATTGAAATACGGTCATTAGAACAGAGGCAGGTTTAAAGTATTTGTTGAAACCCTCACTAAAAACAGAGGCTTATAATGCTGTCACTGAACAAATGGAGGAAGGTGTACATGTTTGTCACAGGAACAGAGGCAGGTTTTGATATTGTCACTAGAACAAGGCAGGTTTGTTTGTTTATTTCCTGTAGTCAGGCAGTGAGAGGGAGGAGCTTAGGGACATACCGCTCAGGCCCACTGCTGTCTGGGACTGACACACTGGCATTGAACTGCAAGGGCCGTGGGCGTGGTATGGGCAGGGGCCATTCGAGCACACAGATGTCAATCAAGTAAGGCGCCCATTTAGGGAGGGGCACGATTATGGGCAGGGCCAACCAGGGTGTCAGGTGGGCGGGCGCAGGAGGGGCGATCCAGAACATGGGCAACAGAGGAAGTGGGCAAAAATAAACAAAAATAAAAAACAGGAGGGGGAAGAGGGAGGGGGAAGAGGAATACATTTTAATACAGGCTAATATTCTTCATTGTGATTTCATTCTCTGAGTGTTTTTTTAAGAGAGCAGAGGTAGAGATAGAAAAGGAAAAGGTATTGAGCTAGAGATGAAGACCGATAGAATGAGAGCAGAAAAGGAGGGGGAGATGTAGAGAGAATGGTGAGAAAGAAAGAGAAGAGGAGAGAGGGAGAAGAGTGGAGAGTAGAGAAAGAGAGAGGTAATGACATTCAATTAGTTGAGAATTGGCCAGGCTGTTTATATACACAAGACATTTCCTATGGCTTTCGGTGCTATACCCTAAAATACACTGGGCCATACACTGGGCCCACTCAAGTATTAATGACAGTCTTAGCAGTGCTGATGCCTGGTAGTAATAGCACTATTCATTACGCAAAAAAAGGCCAGGTATTTCATATCAATTAGCGGGGGCCATTTGATTACAATGACATTACACTTTGGAGGGTTATTACCACAACTGGTGTAAAGCAGGTCTCAATTCACATCATATCCTTGCATTAACCGTCACCCCAAAATATCATAGATTTACTTCCAACCATAGTTAACAGACCCATTTTCTTAAGGCCAACCTACCAAATGTAAAATGCTCAACTTTCGCATATAAAGTACTAAAATCATACATTCCCAAAGTACATCCCAGTATAAGGGGGCGGGTACTGTAAATATACCCAGCGCTTGCTCCAATAAAAAGAGTGGTGTAAATGTACTCACGTCTGTGCGCAGGGATTTGATGTTTTTACCACCCTTCCCAATCACGGCTCCTGCATTCTGAAGGAAAAAGAGATTAGTCAGATGACATCCAACTTATTGTGATATAACGTCAAAAACATCCTCAAGACATCTCCATACTACATAATCGAAAACGGACCTTGCCGCCATTAAAATCGGACACTGAACCACCGGGTGTAGAAAAAAAAAAAAAGTTATTAAACTCCCAGATCTGGTCAAATAAAGGTTCAATAAATAATTGGGGAGGAAAGAAGACAGGCTATATTGCAGGAAACGCCATGAGGAGATTGTGGGTGTTGAAGGGATTGTGAATGAGGAACAGAAAGCGGACTGACTTTACTCTGTAGGAGTATGCGGAGCTCCACCATGTCCTCTGTGTTCCTGGAGCGTTTATAGGACTGCTCCTCATCAGCGTCCTCCGCGGGACGCTTACCTGAGAAGGAAAAACACTGAGTTTAATCTCCCACATACACAGGTTCTTTAGATTTGCATTCAGTTTATGTAAAAACAATACACATTTAATACTAATTTCCCACTCATTGTACTTGCATGTTAAAACAGTATAGATTTAATAGATATGGCTTCTTCACTACACACATCTGCTCTGAACTTTTTGGGCACATATCTGGCAGCTACAATTTAGGAATTTAAATGCTTATATTTTAGACCATTGATAAATTTTAATAAGTCATGAATACAGGAAAGGACATACACGGTGCACCACACAGCTTACATTATTTTAAATAACTATACTGTTCATATTCATATACTAGTAACATATAATTAAAACAGGAAGGGATTAAAACTCACCGTTGGTCTCTGTGTTGCTGAATGAGGTATCTTCTTGTTCAATTTCTGTCTCCATTGTCAGTTAACACCGGGCAGGGTAGACCAGGCACCTCGGTCCTGGGAGCAGGTAAGGGCGGGGAGCAAGGAGAGGGCACCTCGGTCTGACTGGCTGTGGAGGGACATGGTCGATGTAAGTTGATGAGAGCAGGATTTTGAGTTTTCAGAACTGACGAAACAGGCAGATGAGAGCCTGGTAACCAACACTTACCGCTATTTATTGCGAGAAGATGGGCGTGTTATGGGCGGAACGAAACAAGTCTCAGAACCGCTGCTAACCTATTGAAAAAAAGCGAAGGTTGGTTACCGTTAGCTAGTGCCATAACTAAACGTGCCCGAGAATAATTTTACACGACACTTGATACGATTACAAAACTGTAATAAATGCGGATTAGCGTTTGGTAATGACACATTTCATAAAATAAAACAGCAGATGTGATGAGGTGTAGCATCTGGAATAGCATTGATTCAAATTAATGCGTGCGTTGAGCTCTTTAAAATTCTGAAAGAGGAAACCAGATGACAATTTACATTTACGTTACTGAACTGATCATACTAATGCGGAATGAAATGATACACATGCGCAGTTAATTTATGTATCTAATGAAGGTCAATCGCATGAGTGAAGTTTCAATCCCGTTACATTTGACAACATATTCGACCTGGCACCATAATATCGACATCTGAGTGGGGACAAATGGGAATGTCAATGCAAACAGGGCTCGTCTCAGAACCATCTCGCACCGATAATTATCTTGATCTTAGCTACACTGCACACATGTTTAGCTAACTACAGTAAAAGTAAGCGTCTGCTCATCCGGCATTCCATTTAATGATGTGCGCATAACGTTTGAGAACCCAACTATGTAGGTAGCTCTCTAGGCTAGACGAGAAAATGTGCACGCTAGCTAGCTAGGTGAGTAAGAACAAACTAGCATCCATCTTGTGAAGCTAGCAAGTTCATTCCTTGGCTAAAGATGGCTAGCTAACGTTAGCTTCTGTTGTTTAACTAACTAGCCATCGGGCTGCTAGTATTATGTAGGTAGCTACATTCATGCTGGGGGCATGAATAAACAATCGTGTAACTTAGAAGAAACCTATGAAAGACATATCTACACTTGACGACTTATATTCTAAATGTAGCAGTGTAAACTAACTAGCTATGAAAACAGCTAGCTACAGTAACTTGCTAACGTTACACCGGATATAATAATGAGCTAACATTTGCTAGCCAGTAAGCCATTGCTGGCATTGCTTTGGTCATGTAGTTACGCGAATGCTTTCAAATGTTTTTGCTCATACCATCGCATTAATGTGTAATCAAATGTAATGTAATTTATTCGTTACAAAGATAAATAGAAATGTGTGTAAAACAGACCTGTGCTACACCTGGTATCGCTACTCGTTTTCGACCTTTCTCACTCTGAGGAAGAACGCAAGCACACAAAAAAACTGCTCTGAAAATGTGCACTGAAGAAAGAGGTAGCCGCTTCGATTGAATTGAAAATAAAGAGCAAGCATTGGATAGCTCGTATGCCAATCAAAGGATGGAGGCGTGTCTCAAGCTAAAGTTGTTGTCACTCATTCTTCCGAGGTCCGTGCTGTCTGGAATCCTTGGGACGTCCATACCCCCCCCCCCCTCCCCTTTGGAGTTTAAATGTAAAATAGTTAAATAAAGGGTTAGGGTTAGGTAAGGGTTATGGTTAGGATAAGGGTAGGAGTTAAGGTTAGGGACGTCCCAAGGATCTTAGATTGCACTGACGATGCCTTCCGGTTTTCACTACCACAGCCACAAGGTCAAACTTGGCTATCGTTAAAATTAATGAAAACAAAAATGTGCTTTTTGGTCATAATTTAAGGTTAGTGTTAGGCATAAGGTTAACAGTGTGGTTTGTGTTAGGGTTAAGGTTAGATTTAAAATCTGATTTTAGGAAGAACATTTTAGAAATAGGCGGGGTTTATGACTTTGTGTCTGTGGTAACTAGTGACGACCCCATTCTTCCGTACCTACTACCTAGATAGTTTGGTTGATTTGCAGCATGCTTCGCGTTCAGTCTTGCTGATAATGTGAATACTTACTAGTTATGTTCATATAGGGATGTATCTTGCTAATGCTATCATAGTTCTAACATGCAGGTATCACATATTTAGTATGTTTCGCGCAATGTAAAAAAAAAAGTATTATGGGAGCTCGCATTAGCTCCTCACAAACATTTTCACTCTACTCTGCCGCCAACTTTTGGGCGCCTTGGCGAATCGCCCAACGAAAATCAGCGGTACTAGAATTCTCATACAGAAAGACTCCAAACCATTGTAAGTAAATGAAGGTTTCTCAATTTTTGGAAGTGACTTCTGTCACTGTTTTGATGATACTAAGTTACTTCTCTGACTGAGCTTCTTGCTTTCACATGCATGCATGAACACTATAGATTTCTGTTTCTTCAGACTACTGAAATGAATGTTTTCTTTTAGATACGCTCCAACCCATTGAAAACACCCGTCCCGTTGTTATTATATCTCAGTGCACCCGACCCTGCATGGCCAGTGAGTCTGCTCTCTCTGTCTGCTGGCACTTTGTAGGTCTATGAGAAATTGCCTGTAGGTTATCTGGCTACCTGTCAAGTGGCACCACCTGGCAGAGAGGGGATGAGCCCTCAGGGTGTGCGAGCAACCCAGGCCTGGCTCCATTCCTCTTGGCAGGTCCAGGTGCCTTTCGCCTGGTTAGAGGCATGCGTGGAGTGGCTGCAGCAGGAAGGAGGAGGGGCCCCCCTGCCTCAACACCAGCTTAATCAGCAGGTACTATTTTATTAACAATTTTTCTCAACTCCGGTACAACTGAATTTAAGCTCTTTACACAAAACGTAACATTTGTGTCGTTGCAGGTCCTGGATCAGTGGCTGCTGACCGACCTACGTGACCTGGCCCACCCTGTGCTCCCTGAAGGGCTATCTCGGGCCCAGAAGTCAGAGCTCAGCGGCAGCTTCGGCGTGCAGCTGGACTCCCTACTGGACATTAGCCAGGCTGCCTATGGCCAGCTTCAGCGCTGGAGGGGTACTGACTGCACCAACGAGGCTGTGTCAGCCATCACCCAGGCCACCCAGCGGCCCTGGGAGGCCAAACCCACACGCATGCTGCTGCTGCAGCTCACTGATGGCGTGCAGAGCCTGGAGGCTATGGAGTACCAGCCCATCCCTGCACTCAGCACCACCCTCAAGCCAGGAGTCAAACTGCAGCTGCAGGGCCAAATAACCTGCCGGCTAGGGGTGCTACTGCTGAAGCCAGGCAACGTGAAGGTGCTGGGAGGGGAGGTGGAGGAGCTGGGTGAGAGGCACTCCCAAGGGAAGGTGCTATGCAGGGCTCTGGGACTGCCTGAGGAGGAGCCACAGGGTCCGGCCGAGCAGCCAGAGGTCCCACTACCAGGTAACCAGGAGGCTGACAACCAGGAACCAGACGACCTGGAGCTGCTGGCCAGCCTGGAGACCCAGGAGAGGGAGGCGGGGTGGAGGGTGGAACCCAGCCTGGAGAGTGGCTACAGGACCCGCAGTGAGGCATCCTCTGCCTCTTACAGAAATGCATCGCTGCAGAGTCGGTGCTTTGAAAGCCTTGCAGATTCTGCACTCGAAAGCCCTTCACGCCATGAGGCCCTTGAACTGGACAATTTGGACATCCCAGATGAGGACTTTGATGACCTTCCCCTGGATGAGCTTGACGGTATCATTTTCCAGGAGAGCCCAATCCAATCGACAAACAACAGGAGGGATAATCAAAGAGACGACCTGAGGAGAGGGCAGGAAGAAGCCTCCAACTCCTACTCTCCCCCATCAGATGACATGAGAAACGAAAGCCATTTTGACTCCCTTGATGAGAGGGATGATCCTGTTTTGGACGAGGACATGAGCTGCTTCTTCCCACCGGAGCCAAAAGCTCCTAGACAGGAGCAAATACTAGATAGTACCTGTGTCAGAGAACTGGGAACAGGCCAGCCCTCTGTGGCAGGAGCAGAGAGGCTCTCGACCAAAATCTCAGAGAGTGCGGCGACTGTGACGCTCGATTCACCCCCGTTTACGTACCTGTGTTTGCTGCAACAGGTTGCGAGCCCCTCAGGCCTGCTGGAGCGCGTGAGCGAGGTGTGTGTGAAAGCCTTCATCGTCACCCTGCAAGGGAACCTCAAATGCAGTAAGGGGGAGTGGCGGGTCAGCGCCTCCATCTCGGACGGAACTGGTTACATGGACGTGGACCTCTCAGACCAGGTTCTGACGGGCCTGCTGGGGTTTTCAGCGGCTGAGAAGTCGAAGCTAGACCCAGCCCGGAAGGATGCAGGGATGAAGGCGTGTCAGCAGGGCCTGGTGGACATGTGCTGCGTGATGACTCTGAGGTTGGACCCCGCCGGTAGGAAGGCTGTGGTCCTCAAGGCTGATGCAGTCACAGAGGAGGACTGCCGAGCCCTGGAGGAGCGAGTGAAAGGCAGGCGTGGGCAGGAGGACTCTGGGATGTGGACCAGTGGAGGCTGCTGAGGGGAGGACGGCTCATAATAATGGCTGGAATGGAGGGAATGAAATGGAAGCCATGTGTTTGGTGTATTTGATACCATTCTACTTATTCCACTCCAGTCATTACCATGAGGCCGTACTCCCCAATTAAGGTGCCACCAACCTCCTGTGATGTGGACTAAGGAGGACTGTGATCGACCAGGCTTTGGGGGATTCTGGGTTGTGATGACTGCCTTGGATGTAAGTGGGTTTCCAGCTCTGTCTGGCCCTGGTCCACTGTCGAATGTGCTTTATGGTGCCTCTGTTGTAAAAGTTAATTCATACAGCCATTTTAGAACGTTCAAGGGCAACAATGTTAATAAATTGAAATTATTATTATTAGCTTTTTTTTTGTGCCTTTCGTCTGTGAAGGAACAAGAGCTTATTACAGTACTAGAGGTCTTTGAGTAGTGGAGTGGTGCTCAGGCCATGGGGAATTGGCTCTGTTCCCCCGTAAAGAAACAGAGTAATAGTCGGCCTTGGCTCATTGCTATTCTGTGTTGTGCACAAGCATCCAGATCTTTCGTCTGACTTCATTAAGCCCTAACCGAAATTAGTAGCCTGTGTTGCATGTCATTAGCCTGATATGCGTTAATGACTGGGCACACTGTGAAAAGGGTGTAGTCCAGAGTAGTGAGCACCCATAGGCCTAGGGAATTATCTGCAGAATGGGGAGATGGGCTTGGTTGGGTGGGTGGATTAGAGGGAAGCCACACATTGGTACACTGTTCTAACTGTTCTATTTCTTATTCATATTGTTACATGGATGAAATTGTAGGCTGAAAGGGGTATTTGTAGTCTTAACACCATATCTATTTGGACAGTGAATCTAAACATTTGTATTTGTCTCTACTCCAGCATTTTGGATTTGAGATTTAAATGTTTCATATGAGGCAACATCACAGATTGTCATCTTTTATTTGAGGGTATTTCCATACATATCGGTTTTACCGTTTGGAAATTATGAAATCACTTTATCTAGTCCCCCCATTTAAAGAAGCCATAAGTATTTGGAGAAATTCACTTATAGTGTGTTAAAGTAGTCAAGTTTAGTATTTGGACCCATATTCCCAGCACGCATGACTACTCCAAGCTTGTGACTCTACAAACTTGTTGGATGCATTTGTCGTTTGTTTTGTTTCCGATTTATGTTTTGCCCAATTAGGAACTGAATGGTGAATAATGTATTGTCATTTTGCGGATGCTATCGTGATTACGGATAATCATGAATTAATCATTAATAAAGATCAACCCCCCCCCCCGCTAACCTCCCCTGTTATTGGTAATGGTACGGGTGTTATTATGTTTTTGTTGTAGCGTCTCACTCATCATTATTCATGATTTAATTCATGAGTGTTCAGAATCATCTTATCTACTCACTTAGAAAGAAAATTAATCCAGTCATCAATCACCATTCAGTTACTGTTGGACAAAACAACCCAAAACAAACTGCAAATGCTTCCAACAAGTTTGTAGAGTCACAAGCTTGGTGCAGTCATTGAGTGAAAGGAATATGGGCCCAAATACAAAACTTTTGACTACTTTGATACACTATAAGTTAATTTGTCCATATAATTGACATCTTCACATGGGGGGGACCAGATACATAAAGTGCTTTCATTTCCAAACGGTAAAACAGATATGTATGGAAATACCTTCAAATAAAAGATGACAATCTGTGATGTCACCTCATATGAAACATTTAAATCTAAAATCCAAAATGCTGGAGTAGAGACAAATAAAAATGTTTAGCATCACTGTCCAAAGAAATACGGTGTTAAGCCTACAAAACCCATTTTTCAGCCTACATATTTCATCCATGTAGCAATATGAATAAGAAATAGAACAGTGTACCTAAAATAAATTTTTTGGGAGTATAGAGCCAAATTAAATATTTTAGCTTCACTGTCCGAATACATACAGATGGGAGTGTATATGCCGAGGATGATTACAAAGGCTCAGCTGGTTGGCGTGTGGTGCTTGCAACAACAGGGTGGTGGGTTTGAGTCGCTTGAATTAAAAACGTCTGCTAAATAGCAATACCGTATTAATGCATAGATACCTTGATCTACAGACATTGTTCATGCACTACACTCTTATTCATAATACATAACCTAACTGGTACTATAACAGGTCATAATTTGATTAATAGTCTGAACTTCATAAAATAAACACTTGTGTCCTAGCAAGGCATCTTTCCCCTGTTTTTAGGAGTAGTGTGTGAATTATTTTAGAAGAAACATCAGAACATTTTGACTTTGCTAATAGAGGCCATTTGCAATGTTAGTTCCCTGATTTTATACCACCCCCCTGCTCCACCCCCTCTTTCTGTTGCAGTCTGTAGGGGATAATCAAGGTAGGAGTTAAAAGTGCCTTTATGTTCTCCAGCGAGTTTGTATGTTCCCGAATTACAGGTGAGTGGTGGTGGGCGCATGGGAGACGTGCTCATTTCTCTAATGTGCGTACCACAGATGTAGTGTACCCTTTTGGTCCTTTCATTTTTATAGGAGAAATGTACATCAGAAAACCAAACTAATACCCGCAGCTGTAATTTACCTTCCCTATTAGAGATGGGTAATGAAAAATCTACTTAGGCCTGGCCTCTTTGTCTGAGTTCCATGAAGATCAGCAAATGGGTTTCTCTGCCCGAGCCGGCCCTGTTTGTGTGTTTCCAAGTTGAAGATGCGCGCCAATAGGGAATAGAAATTACAGGAAAATTGGTCTCACTAAACATTTGGTACATTATTTTATCCAGACATTGATGGAATGGGAATTATTAGGATCTAGCAGAGATTGGGTTCAAGCAGAGGCAGAGCCATATCTTAACTGACTCTGGGTTCAAGAGGTGAAATTCTGTGATGTTTGTTCATCATTCTAGTACAGTATGAGTCATGCTAATGATGTGACCATCATGAGATTAGTTTTTAGGTAAACAAACAAATGTTTTTTCTAAATGAAGACAGTTTTGAGTTTATTGTTCCTAATTTCTCATATTTGCATGTTCTATGAGCATCTATGATTTATGCTTGTTTACCATCATTGGACCTGAATAGTTTTTTGTATTGACTATTAAAACAATAATAATAATATGCCATTTTGCAGACGCTTTTATCCAAAGCGACTTACAATCATGTGCGCATACATTTTTACATATGGGTGGTCCCAGGGATCGAACCCACTACCCTGGCATTACAAGCGCCATGCTCTACCAATTGAGTTACAGAGGACCACACAATGCAAACATCTGACGACTGACAAATGTATGACCATAGGACACTTGTGTCATGAGCAAAAATATTGTTGGCTATGGCAGAGCTGATTTGTTGCAATAAAGCACAGTAGGATGAAGTGTACTGCAGTATTGCCATAGAAGATGATTGAAGAACTGCTCAATAAATGGTGTACATGGCAAACTTTTGACATGAAGTCTGAAGTTTTGTGGTACAACTCACTGGAATATAGCGGTCCAAAACAAACCATCCTGCCTGAATCTCTCTCTCTCCTATGGAAACAAACAAACAAAAAATCGAAAAGGAGTGATGGTGTGGGGTGGGTGGTAAAAATTATTGAACAAAATTAATTTTGTATTTTGCTTCCATTCATTGCGGCAGTGCATAGTTAACCTTACCAGACTAATGGGAAAGCCATACCCTGGGCGCGCTGAAAGAGCTGTGACAGCACTATAATACAGAGACCTACTGGGCACAGACGACAATTCAACGTCTATTCCACGTTGGTTCCACGTCATTTCATTGACGTGGAAACAAGGTTGATTCAGCCAGTGTGTGCCCAGTGGGAATGGCTTTTCCTCCCTTACCCACTTCCAAGGCACAGTCAGTCCATTCTCACACCATATGTAATAATTACATACATTTGAAAATGTATGAAAAGATTGAGAGAATGGGTGATAAAAAAAAAAAAAAGACAGAATTCATTGGCCTCCACTTGTCCTTCTCTAAATGGGAGAGCGGTCTGTCAAGCTCATCAATTGGAGGGTAATTGAATGAAAATGGTATAAATCATGTTAAAGTTGACCTGACACCACCTCAACCCCCCTTACCTTCCCCATTCTGAATACCTGGAAGCCCTGTGTCATGTTCATTAGGCACCAAATGGAAGAAACTGACTGGATTTTGTGATTAGTTGAAAAATGTTTTTAAAGGTTTTCCGTTGCGTGCCCTAATGAACACAAACCTGTTCTCATGTGTTAGGGAGGAGGACATGATGTGATGGAGAAAAAGTGAGGGTCATAGACCTATGCAAACTGTCTTTTATTACATGGCTCCTTTAGGGAGTTGACACAGACCCCCTTACGCAACCCACTGAACTGTCCATGTAGATATTGATCAAATCTCTGAAACCAGTACCAAATTTCACGTGCGCTGGCGGCTACTTGTTTTTTTTCTGGGGGCTGAGGTGTTCAAATCAACACTGTACAGAAGCATTTGTTATGTTTGTGTGTGTTGACATGCCTATGTGTGTTTAGTGGTACTTTTTGGTGCTTATTGGTTTAGATATTGCCTTTTATTCATGGCTGTATATTAATCAAATAAAATTGTATTCGTCACTTGCGCCGAATACAACAGGTGAAATGCTTACAGTGAAATGCTTACTTACTTACATTAATGAAAAGGTAATCAGGAAACCATTGAGAAAATGATAAATTAAGGGAAACATTATACCTCAAAAGGAACAGTGTGTTAGAGAGAGGGGGCTATAGTTGACTCCAACCCTCTTCTAATTCAGTCACCTTTCCCCCCATGGTCCCTATATCTATGGTCCTTCATCTGGACTGAAGCAGGTGTGGTTGTTAACATTGTTCTTAACAGTGAGGCACCAGGAGCGGGAACATCATGTCTACGAGTGCCGCACAGCTGGAGTGTCACAAGTCACCAGAGAGCCCGCTGCTAATCACTTAATTGTCGCCACACACCAGCACTCTGTAAACAACTAGCGCTTTGGCAACAGAGGTTAGGCTGAATTATACGAACATAATTATGATCATCAGTGTCTCCCTTGGTCAGAAACACAGTCACTCTGTCTGGGGACTTGATTAGTGTTATTAATCTATTACATCGAAAATGTAATAGCTAGCAACCAATAGTCTTATCAATTAGAAGAAATTATCATATGCTTGAGAATAACTTTTAAACTACCAGTGTTTGTTTTCTTAATAGGAAATGTTGGCACATCTTGTTTAGAAAGTGGTCCCTTCTGCTGATTCAACTACTTTGGTATTTTCTGTAAGTGACACTGAAATAGAGCAGAAAGATGGTCTACTCCTGGAATGAGATGGAGAACTGCCCAAAGTCTAATTCACTGGAGAGGAGTCATTGATGATGGCCTTTAGCCCAAGCAACGGTGTTTCATCATTCCAGGTCGCTCTAATATAAATGGGACTTAATCAACCGTATATTTTGGGTTATGCCGGGGTAAGACAGTCAGTTGTACTGAGCTTATATACAAGTTAGATTCTTCAAGAATCAATGGGGATTAAAATGACCAACAGGAAATGTGCCGGATTATGCCTTTAAATGACAACCTTCAGACATGTGAGGCAGCAGGAGACAGAGCTGGATGTTGCATGGACTTCATATCAATTAGACCATGCAGGATGCTTCTCCTGTGGAAGAAGGAAACAACCAAGGGCACATGTCCTTCCAGAGGCACCAGATGCTCTTTACCAAGGCCTCGGAAAACGGAAACTAACATCTCTGATTTGAGGGAAACATCTTTGAGAAATGTTCCTTTGCAGTAATTGAGATGCCTTTCAGATGGAAATCCAATTAATAAGCTCGCCTAAAATTCCGCCCTACGGTCATAGAGGAAGAGGGGGGAAGAAAATGAACTGGCTGATTGAATGGTTGTCTGCATGTGTTCCCTGAAAAAAAGACCAAGGACGGACGCACACCCGTGTATGAGCTCAACCATGATGTCACCACACTTCTCCATCACTTCCTGGAGTTTGTGTGCGTGTGTGCCCTGTGTAACCCTGTCCTAGGGCTGAGTGGACGCATAGGCAGATCAAGGCCAGAAGTATGTAGTAGCTGCTGTATAACACCAGACAGAACAATACATTCTGTAGCCACTTCACATGCACATAGACCCAGACCTGTTAGGGTTTTAAAGATGCAGTCTGGGGCCCAGTTGCATAAAACATCTCAAGTTAATTTTCCCATTATCATTTCCCTTAAGGTTTCCTTAACTATAAGTATGTTGCACAAAACATTTTAAGTCGAATTTCCCCCTTAAATTAAGTGAAAACGTTAAGGGTGCCCATGAGGTCCCTTACGTGCTTCATTCAGTATAGATATCAATGTAAACAGCATTTGTGGAGGTGAATGTTGCTTTCCTCTGCCCTGGTTTCAAAAGGAAAACATCCTCCAACTAGCTAGCTACTGTAGCTAGCTATCTACAGAACTTTGCTAAACAATGGAAGGTGCACCCTGCACAATCCATGACTACAAAGCTAGCTGGTTAGCTAGCTACCTACTCTGTAAGTTAGCTTGATGTGCTAGAAAGTAATAGAAACAAGTTAAGAAAAAAGTAACTAAAATAAAGTGTTTTATTATCTTCTGAATCAATTTGTTTCTCCTGTCTTGAATGTAGAGGTTCTATTCTGCCATCTTCCAAAATACACGAGATCTCTTTGACAAGAAGTTCAGTCAGTGAGTCACATCGTCTCCATGGTAACCAGAGACTCTTTCTGCCATACATGCCTTCAAACTACCATAAAACCCTTAAATGATGCCCTTACCTACATAAATGTTTGAGGGGAACACCCTTAAACAATTCCTTTAGGTAAGGGAAAATTATTCCTTAAGGGGAACACTTAAGATGTTTTATGCAAGCTGGCCCGGGACCTTAAGCACAACAAATTCGTAGCATATTGTACGAATTGGATTCGTAACATATCAAACGAATTGCAATTTTTTAAATATATATATATAAACTCAGCAAAAAAAGAAACGTCCTCTCACTGTCAACTGCGTTTATTTTCAGCAAATATTTGTATGAACATAACAAGATTCAACAACTGAGACATAAACTGAACAAGTTCCACAGACATGTGACTAACAGAAATTGAATAATGTGTCCCTGAACAAAGAGGGGGTCAAAATCAAAAGTAACAGTCAGTATCTGGTGTTGCCACCAGCTGCATTAAGTACTGCAGTGCATCTCTGTAGCTCAATTGGTAGAGCATGGCGCTCGTAACGCCAGGGTAGTGGGTTCGATCCCTGGGACCACCCATACGTAAAAATTTATGCACACATGACTGTAAGTCGCTTTGGATAACAGCGTTTGCTAAATGGCATATTATTATATTATTATTATTATTATTATTATCTCCTCCACATGGACTGCACCAGATTTGCCAGTTCTTGCTGTGAGATGTTACCCCACTCTTCCACCAAGGCACCTGCAAGTTCCCAGACATTTCTGGGGGGAATGGCCCTAGCCCTCACCCTCCGATCCAACAGGTCCCAGACGTGCTCAATGGGATTGAGATCCGGGCTCTTCGCTGGCGATGGCAGAACACTGACATTCCTGTCTTGCAGGAAATCACTCACAGAATGAGCAGTATGGCTGGTGGCATTGTCATGCTGGAGGGTCATGTCAGGATGAGCCTGCAGGAAGGGTACCACATGAGGGAGGAGGATGTCTTCCCTGTAACACACAGCGTTGAGATTGCCAGCAATGACAACAAGCTCAGTCCGATGATGCTGTGACACACCACCCCAGACCATGACGGACCCTCCACCTCCAAATCGATCCCACTCCAGAGTACAGGCCTCGGTGTAACGCTCATTCCTTAGACGATAAACGCGAATCCGACCATCACCCCTGGTGAGACAAAACCGCGACTCGTCAGTGAAGAGCACTTTTTGCCAGTCCTGTCTGGTCCAGCGACGGTGGGTTTGTGCCCATAGGTGACATTGTTGCAGGTGATGTCTGGTGAGGACCTGCCTTACAACAGGCCTACAAGCCCTTAGTCCAGCCTCTCTCAGCCTATTGCGACCAGTCTGAGCACTGATGGAGAGATTGTGCGTTCCTGGTGTAACTCGGGCAGTTGTTGTTGCCATCCTGTACCTGTCCCGCAGGTGTGATGTTCGGATGTACCGATCCTGTGCAGGTGTTGTTACACGTGGTCTGCCACTGCGAGGACGATCAGCTGTCTGTCCTGTCTCCCTGTAGCGTTGTCTTGGGTGAATTTTGGCCCATTCCTCCTGACAGAGCTGGTGTAACTGAGTCAGGTTTGTAGGCCTCCTTGCTCGCACACGCTTTTTCAGTTCTGCCCACAAATGTCCTATAGAATTGAGGTCAGGGCTTTGTGATGGCCACTCCAATACCTTGACTTTGTTGTCCTTAAGCCATTTTGCCACAACTTTGGAAGTATTTATTTATTTATGCTTGGGGTCATTGTCCATTTGGATGACCCATTTGCGACCAAGCTTTAACTTCCTGACTGATGTCTTGAGATGTTGCTTCAATATATCCACATAATTTTCCTTCCTCATGATGCCATCTATTTTGTGAAGTGCACCAGTCCCTCCTGTAGCAAAGCACCCCTACAGCATGATGCTGCCACCCCCATGCTTCACGGTTGGGATGGTGTTCTTCGGCTTGCAAGCTCCTTCTTTTTCCTCCAAACATAACGATGGTCATAATGGCCAAACAGTTCTATTTTTGTTTCATCAGACCAGAGGACATTTCTCCAAAAAGTACGATCTTTGTCCCCATGTTCAGTTGCAAACCGTAGTCTGCCTTTTTTATGGCGGTATTGGAGCAGTGGCTTCTTCCTTGCTGAGCGGCCTTTCAGGTTATGTCGATACAGGACTCGTTTTACTGTGGATATAGCTACTTTTATATCGGTTTCCTCCAGCATCTTCACAAGGTCCTTTGCTGTTGTTCTGGGATTGATTTGCACTTTTCGCACTAAAGTACGTTCATCTCTAGGAGACAGAACGCGTCTCCTTCCTGAGCGGTATGACGGCTGCGTGGTCCCATGGTGTTTATACTTGCGTACTATTGTTTGTACAGATGAACGTGGTACCTTCAGGCGTTTGGAAATTGCTCCCAAGGATGAACCAGACTTGTGGAGGTCTACAATTTTTTTTCTGAGGTCTTGGCTGATTTCTTTTAGTTTTCCCATGATGTCAAGCAAAGAGGCAGTGAGTTTGAAGGTAAGCCTTGAAATACATCCACAAGTACACCTCCAATTACTCAAATGATGTCAATTAGCCTATCAGAAGCTTTTAAAGACATGACATGTTCTGGAATTTTCCAAGCTGTTTAAAGACACAGTCAACTTAGTTTATGTAAACTTCTGACCCACTGGAATTGTGATACAGTGAATTATAAGTGAAATAATATGTCTGTAAACAATTGTTGGAAAAATTACTTGTGTCATGCACAATGCAGATTTCCTTACTGACTTGCCAAAACTATGGTTTGTTAACAAGACATTTGTGGAGTGGTTGAAAAACGAGTTTTAATGACTCCAACCTAAGTGTATGTAAACTTCCGACTTCAACTGTAGGTGAATGTCCACATTTACCATTAAAAAGCTCTTTAAACATTTGTAAATATCTGGAATAACTGAATGTACCCATGTGCGCTGTGAAATGCTTTAAAAAAAATATTAAACCGACATCTCCCAATACTTCATGAAGGAAAGTATAGGCCTACTTTTACACCAACTCGACTTGCAGTGCCCTTTGTAAAAATGTAACAAACAAAAAAACATCAACAACCAGTAGGTTGGATCTGTCTAATGTAGGCCTAGGGCCAAAGTAAAGATGTGATATAAATTCACCATCAATTAAAAGCACTTAGTATAGTGCTCTGGGTTGAAGAGTGCATGCAATCTAAAAACAATGAACAAACCAACTGGTTAGGCCTCGAGAATTAGTGAAACAGAGAACAACTAATGCATTTCCGAGAGATTGTGCGGGCTAGAGCAGGAACATTAATGCTAAAAGGGAAATAAACAATGATTTAGGGTTAGACGCCACTCCTCTGTTCTGCACACAGCATGTGGCCAACCAGGCCCCCCACTTATCCCGGGGAAACGTATATGAGCTCACAGTGGGAAGCTGAGCGCCCGTGCATTTATAGGTAGTCAGACACTCGGCTTGCCAGAACCCGGATTTTGGAATAAACACTTCTAATCTAAGGTGATACAGGGAATTGCAAGTGCCACACGGTTCCCAGAACAAACAAGCAACACGAATATGCATGGGGCCAAATAAATGAAAAGAATACACATTTTATATGAATTTACAGTGGGGGAAAAAAGTATTTAGTCAGCCACCAATTGTGCAAGTTCTCCCACTTAAAAAGATGAGAGAGGCCTGTAATTTTCATCATAGGTACACGTCAACTATGACAGACAAAATGAGAAATAAAAATCCAGAAAATCACATTGTAGGATTTTTAATGAATTTATTTGCAAATTATGGTGGAAAATAAGTATTTGGTCAATAACAAAAGTTTCTCAATACTTTGTTATATACCCTTTGTTGGCAATGACACAGGTCAAACGTTTTCTGTAAGTCTTCACAAGGTTTTCACACACTGTTGCTGGTATTTTGGCCCATTCCTCCATGCAGATCTCCTCTAGAGCAGTGATGTTTTGGGGCTGTCGCTGGGCAACACAGACTTTCAACTCCCTCCAAAGATTTTCTATGGGGTTGAGATCTGGAGACTGGCTAGGCCACTCCAGGACCTTGAAATGCTTCTTACAAAGCCACTCCTTCATTGCCCGGGCGGTGTGTTTGGGATCATTGTCATGCTGAAAGACGCAGCCACGTTTCATTTTCAATGCCCTTGCTGATGGAAGGAGGTTTTCACTCAAAATCTCACGATACATGGCCCCATTCATTCTTTCCTTTACACGGATCAGTCGTCCTGGTCCCTTTGCAGAAAAACAGCCCCAAAGCATGATGTTTCCACCCCCATGCTTCACAGTAGGTATGGTGTTCTTTGGATGCAACTCAGCATTCTTTGTCCTCCAAACACGACGAGTTGAGTTTTTACCAAAAAGTTATATTTTGGTTTCATCTGACCATACGACATTCTCCCAATCCTCTTCTGGATCATCCAAATGCACTCTAGCAAACTTCAGACGGGCCTGGACATGTACTGGCTTAAGCAGGGGGACACGTCTGGCACTGCAGGATTTGAGTCCCTGGCGGCGTAGTGTGTTACTGATGGTAGGCTTTGTTACTTTGGTCCCAGCTCTCTGCAGGTCATTCACTAGGTCCCCCCGTGTGGTTCTGGGATTTTTGCTCACCGTTCGGATGATCATTTTGACCCCACGGGGTAGGATCTTGCGTGGAGCCCCAGATCGAGGGAGATTATCAGTGGTCTTGTATGTCTTCCATTTCCTAATAATTGCTCCCACAGTTGATTTCTTCAAACCAAGCTGCTTACCTATTGCAGATTCAGTCTTCCCAGCCTGGTGCAGGTCTACAATTTTGTTTCTGGTGTCCTTTGACAGCTCTTTGGTCTTGGCCATAGTGGAGTTCGGAGTGTGACTGTTTGAGGTTGTGGACAGGTGTCTTTTATACTGATAACAAGTTCAAACAGGTGCCATTAATACAGGTAACGAGTGGAGGACAGAGGAGCCTCTTAAAGAAGAAGTTACAGGTCTGTGAGAGCCAGAAATCTTGCTTGTTTGTAGGTGACCAAATACTTATTTTCCACCATAATTTGCAAATAAATTCATAAAAAATCCTACAATGTGATTTTCTGGATTTTTTTTCCTCAATTTGTCTGTCATAGTTGACGTGTACCTATGATGAAAATTACAGGCCTCTCATCTTTTTAAGTGGGAGAACTTGCACAATTGGTGGCTGACTAAATACTTTTTTCCCCCACTGTATATGCATCAATATTGGCTGTCCAATGCATTTCCCCCCATTGGCGCAATAAAGTTGATCTTATTTTAAAATTAGAATGAATTTGTCTGAAATGTGCCATAAAAATTATAGATAATCATGACCCTGAACTAACTTGTAGAAAAGGATCTCATTTTCGGACACTTTTTAGTTATCTGTATCTTTTATTTGCACTTCTTAGTTAACGGTCCCTTTAATTGCAGGCGCCTCTGAGCCCAATAGGTGTATAGAGATCGCTATGTATCAGACTCAATGGCGCTGCCCATGTTATACAAGCTTTTGGGCACTAGAGACATCTCTATGATTTGAGCGCACCTGCAACCCATTCACTTGTTAAATACCTTCATTTTGTTTATTAGTTCAGTGCCAAACAACCCATGCAGGTGTGAAGAACTCTCCCGCAAGTATCCTTTTATTTCTGTGTGTCACAGTATCCGAAGAGTGTAACCCAAAATATTGTTTAAATTTTCCTTAATTTGTCATGCATATAGATGCACATTTCAAGATGCGCTGTTGTATAATTAGCGGTAGGATGTTGAGTTGTTGCCACGTGTGGATATGAAAAGGAATGTTTCCATATGTATTGAAATGATCTGATTTATAAATTTATGAATATATTTTGTAAATGTTTAGGAAAGAATTTAGGTTATGTGAAATACTGTATGTATGACGACGAATATGTTTTGAAGTAAAATATCCTAATGAAAATATGTTGTATTTTTAGCACACACTTATGGAAATGAAATGGCTAATTGAAAAGACAAAATAAATGGGAGATGCAACTCTCTAAACTCTCTTCCCTACCCTTGTCCTCTAAACTCTCTGCCCTACCCTTGTCCTCTAAACTCTCTGCCCTACCCTTGTCCTCTAAACTCTCTGCCCTACCCTTGTCCTCTAAACTCTCTGCCCTACCCTTGTCCTCTAAACTCTCTGCCCTACCCTTGTCCTCTAACTGGGACACATGCTCTTGTGTCAGCTCCTACCTCGCCCAGTGCATTCAGAATAGACAACCTGCCATAACAAACTAGACTCTGTTTTGAATTAAACCCATCCTTCTGTTTAGGCATATGGGTTTCTCCAATATAATTTAATATTAAGCACCAATTCCACTGAAAACTGCCATGCAATTAAGTGTTAAATGTTTCCGTTTTTAAGCATGTTTTCTGCAGTAACACACATTTTGCCATAAGGCAGAGAAACATTTTAGTAATTTTCTAACACATTTCATGCAATTCTACAAATGTTGCCATGTTAATGATATCTGTGTGAGAGTGACTAACAAAATCAATGTGGGCCTCCTGGAGGTCAGGGCACGTGCCTGGTCAGTATTCGGCCATGATTACTACAAGTTTAGATAATTGACTAGACCAACTTACCAATCAAAATTGTTAGCTGACGTGGCTAATTGATTGACTGTCAGTATGTCTGTTATGCCTGGAGCCGGCCCTGGGTTAAGCGCTAGAAGTAATAGGCCCTACAAAAATGATTGGATTATTTATCAAGAGTTTAATCTTCTAGACAAATACAAACGAGTGAAGAGAACTAAAAAGGTATTTACAATATGCCTACATAAATGTAGCCTATATAAATGTCTATTTGCATTAGTCACCTCACTTGCCCATATCATTTTGTATTACAGCAATGCAGCAGTATTAACAAAAAAGCTGTATACTTGTTTAACCAAATGCTGTGTTTGTAATTAAAGGTAACACCAAAGAGTCACAGTTTGGTAAAACATTTAAATGGTAGGCCACTCATGGCTTCACACTTTGCAATAATGGCACCAAGAGCTCAATTTGCATGTTTAGTTGTATACTTGTGGCAGGTTGCAAGTGAACTTTAAAAATCATGTTTAACAGTGCATACCAAAATAGCCTATACAGCAGATGTCAGGGTGATACCATGATACAGATGTAGGATCTTAATATTTGAGCCAGTTTGCTACAGCAGGAAAACAATCCTGCAGCAACAGGAAATGTGGATTATAATTAATGGCCATTTTTGTAGGGGATGATACATTTTTCGTAAGAGAAAATGAAGTCTGATATTTCAAAGTGGACATTTACATTTCAGAAGCCTTTTTAAAACTCAAATACACTACACGTTTTAAAATTCCTGCATTGCAGGAGAGTTCTCATGCAACAGGGTGTTCAAATTTAAGATCATACATCTGTATTGTCCTTCCTAGACCATGTACGTTTGTACCATCCCAACCTCTCTTTCGTGTGTGTGTATACATTGAACAAAAATATAAATGCAACATGTAAAGTGTTGGTTTCATGAGATGAAATAAGAAGCCGATTAAACAGCATGATCATTACACAGGTGCACCTTGTGCCTTATGATAAGCTGTAGACCACACTATTTACCAAGAGAGTTTTCATCTATATTTTTCATAGCTGTCTATTTACCACCACAAACCAATGCTGGCATTAAGATTGCACTCAATGAGCTGTATAAGGCCATAACTAAACAGAAAAACGCTCATCCAGAGGCAGTACTCCTAGTGGCCAGGGACTTTAATGCAGGGAAACTTAAATCCGTTCTACCTAATTTCTACCAGCATGTTAAATGTGCAACCAGAGGGGAAATAAAACTCTAGACCACCTTTACTCCACACACAGAGACGCATACAAAGCTCGCCCTCCATTTGGTAAATCTGACCATAACTCTATCTTCCTGCTTATAAGCAAAAACTAAAGCAGGAAGCACCAGTGACTTGGTTAATAAAAAAAGTGGTCAGATGATGCAGATGCTAAGCTACAGGACTGTTTTGCTAGCACAGACTGGAAAATGTTCTGGGATTCTTCAGATAGCATTGAGGAGTACACCACATCAGTCACTGGCTTCATCAATAAGTGCATCGATGACGTCGTCCCCACAGTGACCGTACGTACATACCCCAACCAGAAGCCATGGATTACAGGCAACATCCGCACTGAGCTAAAGGTTAGAGCTGCCACTTTCAAGGAGCGGGACTCTAACCCAGACGCTTATAAGAAATCCCGCTATGCCCTCCGACGAACCATCAAACAGGCAAAGAGTCAATACAGGACTAAGATTGAATCGTACTACACCGGCTCTGACGCTCGTCGGATGTGGCAGGGCTTGAAAACTATTACAGACTACAAGGGGAAGCACAGCCGCGAGCTGCCCAGTGACACAAGCCTACCAGACGAGCTAAACCACTTCTATGCTCGCTTCGAGGCAAGCAACACTGAAGCATGCATGAGAGCACCAGCTGTTCCAGATGACTATATGATCACGCTCTCCGTAGCCGATGTGAGTAAGACTTTTAAGCAGGTCAACATTCACAAGGCCGCAGGGCCAGACGGATTACCAGGACGTGTACTCCGAGCATGTGCTGACCAACTGGCAAGTGTCTTCACTGACATTTTCAACATGTCCCTGACTGAGTCTGTAATAACAACATGTTACAATCAGACCACCATAGTCCCTGTGCCCAAGGACACTAAGATAACCTGCCTAAATGACTACCGACCCGTAGCACTGACGTCTGTAGCCATGAAGTGCTTTGAAAGGCTGGTCATGACTCACATCAACACCATTATCCCAGAAACCCTAGACCCACTCCAATTTGCATACCGCCCCAACAGATCCACAGATGATGCAATCTCTATTGCACTCCACACTGCCCTTTCCCACCTGGACAAGAGGAACACCTATGTGAGAATGCTATTCATTGACTACAGCTCAGCGTTCAACACCATAGTGCCCTCAAAGCTCATCACTAAGCTAAGGATCCTGGGACTAAACACCTCCCTCTGCAACTGTATCCTGGACTTCCTGACGGGCCGCCCCCAGGTGGTAAGGGTAGGTAACAACACATCTGCCACGCTGATCCTCAACACGGGGGCCCCTCCTGTACTCCATGACTGCATGGCCAGGCACGACTCCAACACCATCAAGTTTGCCAACGACACAAGTGGTAGGCCTGATCACCGACAACGATGAGATAGCCTATATGGAGAAGGTCAGAGACCTGGCTGTGTGGTGCCAGGATAACAACCTCTCCCTCAATGTGACCAAGACAAAGGAGATGATTGTGGACTACAGGGAAAAAAAGAGGGCTGAGCACGCCCCATTCTCATCGACAGGGCTGTAGTGGAACAGGTTGAGAGCTTCAAGTTCCTTGGTGTCCACATCACCAACGAACTATCATGGTCCAAACACATCAAGACAGTCGTGAAGAGCACACGACAAAGCCTATTCCCCCTCAGGAGACTGAAAACATTTGGCATGAGTCCTCAGATCCTCAAAAAGTTATACAGCTGCACCATCGAGAGCATCCTGACTGGTTGCATCACCGCCTGGTATGGCAACTGCTCGGCCTCCGACCGCAAGGCACTACAGAGGGTAGTGCGTACGGCCCAGTACATCACTGGGGCCAAGCTTCCTGCCATCCAGGACCTCTACACCAGGCGGTGTCAGAGGAAGGCCCTCAAAATTGTCAAAGACTCCAGCCACCCTAGTCATAGACTGTTCTCTCTGCTACCGCACGGCAAGCGGTACCGGAGCGCCAAGTCTAGGTCCAAAAGGCTTCTCAACAGCTTCTACCCCCAAGCCATAAGATTCCTGAACAGCTAATCAAATCAAATAAAATCAAATCAAATCAAATTTTATTGGTCACATGCGCCGAATACAACAGGTGCAGACATTACAGTGAAATGCTTACTTACAGCCCTTAACCAACAGTGCATTTATTTTAAACAAAAAAGTAAGAATAAAACAACAACAAAAAAGTGTTGAGAAAAAAAGAGCAGAAGTAAAATAGTGACAGTAGGGAGGCTATATATACAGTAAAATAAAGTGACAGTAGGGAGGCTATATATACAGGGGGGTACCGTTGCATAGTCAATGTGCGGGGGCACCGGCTAGTTGAGGTAGTTGAGGTAATATGTACATGTGGGTAGAGTTAAAGTGACTATGCATAAATACTTAACAGAGTAGCAGCAGCGTAAAAAGGATGGGGTGGGGGGGCAGTGCAAATAGTCCGGGTAGCCATGATTAGCTGTTCAGGAGTCTTATGGCTTGGGGGTAGAAGCTGTTGAGAAGTCTTTTGGACCTAGACTTGGCACTCCGGTACCACTTGCCGTGCGGTAGCAGAGAGAACAGGCTATGACTAGGGTGGCTGGAGTCTTTGACAATTTTGAGGGCCTTCCTCTGACACCGCCTGGTATAGAGGTCCTGGATGGCAGGAATCATGGCTACCCGGACTATTTGCACCCCCACCCCATCTTTTTACGCTGCTGCTACTCTGTTAATTATTTATGCATAGTCACTTTAAATCTACCAACATATACATATTACCTCAACTACCTCAACTAGCTGGTGCCCCTGCACATTGACTCTGTACCAGTACCCCCCCCTGTATATAGCCTCCCTACTGTTCTTTTATTTTACTTCTGCTCTTTTTTTCTCAACACTTTTTTTGTTTTATTTTACTTTTTCATTAAGAAATAAATGCATTGTTGGTTAAGGGCTGTAAGTAAGCATTTCACGGTAATGTATACATCTGTTGTATTCGGCGCATGTGGCAAATACAATTTGATTTGATTTGCTGGGGACAATTAAAGGCCACTCAAATGTGCAGTTTTGTCACACAACACAATGCCACAGATGTCTCAAGTTTTGAGGGAGCGTGCAATTAGTATACTGACTGCAGGAATGTCCACCAGAGCTGTTGCCAGAGAATTTGATGTTCATTTCTCTACAATAAGCCGCCTCCATCGTTTTAGAAAATATGGCAGTACGTCCAAATAGCCTCTCAAGCACAGACCACATATAACCACTCCAGCCCAGGAGCTCCACATCCAGTTTCTTCACCAGCAAGATCGTCTGAGACCAGCCATCCGGACAGCTAATGAAACTGTGGGTTTGCACAAACCGTCTCAGGGAAGCTCATCTGCGTACTCGTCATCCTCACCAGGGTCTTTACCTGACTGCAGTTCGGCATCGTAACAGACTTGAATGGGCAAATGCTCACCTTCGATGGCCATTGGCACGCTGGAGAAGTGTACTCTTCACGGATGAATCCCGGTTTTAACTGTACCGGGCAGATGGTAGACAGCGTGTGGGCGAGCGGTTTGCTGATGTCAACGTTGTGAACAGATTGCCCCATGGTGGGGTTATTGTATGGACAGGCATAAGCTACGGACAACGAACACAATTGATGGCAATTTGATTGCACAGAGATACCATGACGAGATCCTGAGGCCCATTGTCCATTGTTGTGCCATTCATCCGACGCCATCACCTCATGTTTCAGCATAATGCAAGGCCCCATGTCGCAAGGATCTGTACACAATTCCTTGAAGCTAAAAATGTCCCAGTTCTTCCATGGCCTGCATAATCACCAGACATGTCACCCATTGAGCATGTTTGGGATGCTTTGGATCGACGTGTACAACAGCGTGTTCCAGTTCCCGCCAATATCCAGCAACTTCTCACAGCCATTGAAGAGGAGTGGGACAACATTACACAATCAACAGCCTGATCAACTCTATGCGAAGGAGATGTGTTACGCTGCATGAGGCAAATGGTGGTCACACCATATACTGACTGGTTTTCTGATCCACGCCACTACTTTAAAAAAAGGTATCTGTGACCAACAGATGCATATCTGTATTCCCAGTCATGTCAAATCCATATATTAGGGCCTAATTAATTTATTTAAATTGCCGGATTTTCTTATGAACTGAAATTGTTGCGTTTTATATTTTTGTTCAATGTAATATTGGCTTCTCTCTGTTCTCTAGCTTTCTTTATCCCTGTTCCCTTCCTTCCTTCCTCTCTCCAAACTATTCTGCTTTTGCTGTCTGCATGCACACACATCTGAACTTCAGGAAGTGATGGAGGTGAATAGTAGAATGTTCTTTGACCCAGGTAAAAAAGCCTGGCCATTGGGGATGGACAGACAGACACCTGGTCAGCTGAATCGGCATGGAAACTTGCATGTATACCAAAAGAGAATACTGTAGTGCCCCCTTGTGGTCACAAGCTATATAGGTCTCAGGAAACTAACTAATAGAAAGAGTATTAAAAATAATCTAAAAACAGCAGCACTAATTAAATCAATATGAAAATTATGGAACATACACTTTCAATGCTTTAAAATATCTTTACATTTAGATAAATATACATTTCATTACTAACTTCCTCAATTGAAAACTATATCAGAATTTCTACACCTGTGACAAGAAAGAGGTCAGGGTCCTTCCCCTCTCTATGTCCCTCTTTCTCTCAATCTTCTCTCCATTCTCTTCTCTTGCCTCTCAGGGGTAGACCAGGCTGCAGTTGACGTGTGGGAAGGAAAGGGTGGGGCAACAGCCATTGAGCGAAGCCGTACTGAATCATCCTCCCAGAGTCACGTTAGAGGGGCTAACCACTACACTGGGACAACACACACACACACACACACACACACACACACACACACACACACACACACACACAGTGACATTTAGCAAGGTTGATAGGACATGGACACACACAAACACACCCTGCCCCCCACAAACACACACACTGGTGGTACCTGTGGCAGATCTCAAGTCTTCGCAGCAGCTCTGGGATATTCGGCATACCTGGGAACACACACACATACAACCATGATGTCACCACCAAGGATAATCCATAATGATGACAAGATATACACAGAGTATACCAAACATTAGTAACACATTCCTAATATTGAGTTGCCCCCCCCCCCCGATACACACAGGAAACTGTGTGAAAAACCCAGCAGCGTTGCAGTTCTTGGCACAAACCGATGCGCCTGGCAACAACTACCATACCCCGTTTAAAGGCACTTAAATATTTTGTCTTGCCCATTCACCCTCTGAATGGCACATATACAAAAGCCATATCTCAATTGTCTTGAGGCTTAAGTATCCTTATTTAACCTTTCTCCTCCCCTTCATCTACACTGATTTGAAGTGGATTTAACAAGAGACATCAATAAGGGATCACAGCTTTCACCTGGTCAATCTGTCATGGAAAGAGCAGGTGTACTTAATATTTTGTATACTCAGAGTATATCACACACACTGTTTGGAAAGATACCTGCGATGCGTGCAGTAATGAAGCATGCAAATGCGCCTGAGATAAAAGCTCTGATGGCACACCTGGAAATATCACTCCTCCGCTCTGGGGCCATAGCCGCTATAGCAGTAGAACTTTACATCAGCCAGTACAGCCACAACAAACCAATATACAGAGACACAGCGTTACAGCAGAACACAATTGAAATGGTTTAGCATACAGTAACATAATAGCGACATTCTAAGAACCTCACTAATGACACATTGTTGCAACATTACAGTGATGTCGCAACAACACTTATCTCAATAGGATAAAACAGACTAAATTGGGCATTAGGTTACACTTTATTTGGATAGTCCCCTATAGATGACAGTAGTTAAATATCTACTGAACATCTACAAACCATCTATACTAAACAAAAATATAAACGCAACATGTAAAGTGTTGGTTTCATGAGCTGAAATAAAAGATCCCAGAAATGTTCCATACAAAAAGCTTATTTCTCTAAAATGTTGTGCACAAATGTGTTTAAATCCCTGTTAGTGAGCATTTCTCCTTTGCAAAGAGAATCCATCCACCTGACAGGTGATTAAACAGCATGATCATTACACAGGTGCAGCTTGTGCTGAGGACAATAAAAGGTCACTTTAAAATGTGCAGTTATGTCACACAACACAATGCCACAGATTGAAGTGTGCAATTGGCATGCTGACTGCAGGAATACCCACCAGAACTGTTCATTTCTCTACCATAAGCCACCTCCAATGTTGTTTTAGAGAATTTGGCAGTCCAACCGGCCTCACAACCGCAGACCATGTATAACCACGCCAGCCCAGGAACTCCACATCCGGCTTCTTCACCTTTGGGATCGTCTGAGACCAGCCACCCGGACAGCTGATGAAACTGGAGAGTATTTATGTCTGTAATAAAGCCCTATTGTGGGGAAAAACTAATTCTGATTGGCTGGGCCTGGCTCCCAAGTGATATGGGCCTATGCCCTCCCAGGCCCACCCATGGCTGCACCCCTGCCCAGTCATGTGAAATCCATAGACTAGGGCCTAATGAATTTATTTCAATTAACTGGTTTCCTTATATAAACTGTAACTGTATATTTTTGTTCAGTATACTTGGGGCTATCCAAATAAAGGGTTACCTGGGGGAGATTTCATTATGTCATGAAAAGCGCTATAAAAGTTTAATCAATTATTATTATTATTATTATTATTATCCTTGCTACAGAGAGCACTCGTTATATCAGATATGACCTGATAATATCAGAACTGATTTAGAGAGGGTATGATTCAATGTTCCAAAAATATTCCCCCCATTTATGTAGTTTGATGTACCTTGAGGATGAGCCACTGCATGAAGTCAAGGTAGTAGAGCGTAGTGTTGACAGTGCTGGAGAACACTACAATAGGCAGAACCTGAAGAGAGAGAGAGAAAAGACGACTGTTATGTTTCTCTTCTTTCCTCTTTATCTCATTTTCTCACAGTCTCACGTATACAGACATGCTCATATGATCCTCTACCTTGAATGCAAATAAGTGATCTGTGTATTTGTCGCCAAAGACAAACTGAGAGCTTGTTAGTGTAGGACAGAAACACCTGGGTGAGAGAGGAGAGATGTTTCATCACAGACTGAAGTATTGAGGGCAGTCTTTCCTAACAGGTCAACTCTACTGTTTGTCTGCTGAGTGTACTTGGATAAGGGACTGGGGACTGCAGACAGGGGACAGAGAAATGTGATTATGCTGATGAGAGTGACATTAGCTATATGGTCCAAATAAAAACAAGGGCTTTTGTGCTGGCTATTATTTGCAATATCAGTGATACAATAGTTTTACATTTTGCCTTTTGTCTGAGTTTCCCTGTATAGTATACAGTACCTACACTTGATGGCCCAGCCAGTCTAGAGCAGTGAATCATGCTTTGGTTCTGAGGATGATGAATCCAAATAAGAACTGCAGTGCCACACCCCACAGTAAAGTTAGCACTGACACCTACACACAGTTAAACGCACAGACTTGCAGGGACACGTGTACGCACAAGATCTGTCAGGACTACAGCGAATGGTCTTTGGAACCATACAGAGTTGAAGCATCAGGGTGTGTGTGTGTTCTCACTTTGCCATACACTGAAGGGGTTCCTTGAGAACACCAGCATGAGCAGTACAAAGCAGGCGAGACCGGAGAAAGAGACTAGCTGCCATGTTCCCTGTTTGGCCGTGTCAAAGACCAGCCAGCACACCACTGCCACCAATCGCAGCATACACATCACCCTGCACGCACACACAGACAGACAATCAAAGAAAGAAAGAAAGAAAGAAAGAAAGAAAGAAAGAAAGAAAGAAAGAAAGAAAGAAAGAAAGAAAGAAAGAAAGAAAGAAAGAAAGAAAGAAAGACAGACAGACAGACAGACAGACAGACAGACAGACAGACAGACGAGGTAGAGGCAGAGGAACAATAATTGGAATCACCAAGAAGGATGACAAAATACAGGAGAAATGTGATATTATACAAAGAAGAGTGAGTGAGAAAGAGAGAAAATGCAGCTCTCTCCCCATTTGAGCCAGACCCTTTGTGTGCTAAGGGTGCTCCTGGCAGGTTGCAGGGTGTCCCAGAGGCGGGGTCTGTAGCGACCCATCAGCTAGTCCCACAGCAGGAAGATCACAGCCAACAGGGCCAGAGCCCGCTGCAAGTTCAGCACGCGCGCTGCAATCACCACGGCAACGTAACCTGAAACAAACACAGGCTGTGTTCGAAATGGCACCCTATTCCCTATCTAGTGTACTCATTTTGACCAGGCCCACTTCGGACAATCCCACAGACATTGCTGTATGAAACCTAGACAGCTGCAAAGTCACACAGACATATGCACATACAGGGAGGTAAGAGAAGGCATCAACTGTGAAGAATATCTGTTGAGATAGGAGGAAGGTGTTGGATATAAACATAAGTACAGACAAATACTCACAGTTGTGATGGTGATGGAATGGACACAGTCAGCCATGACCCACATCCCTGAGATAGCAGATATATGCGTAGTCTGTTGAGGCTCTCAACCAATCCTTACCTTTGACCTGCTCTACCAGGAAGGAAATTAATTTCAGGGTCATGTTCATTAGGTACCCAATGGATGTAAACATAAACACTTATTTTCAAATCACACCCACCCTCAGTGAAGGAAAACCCACTCACCCTGATAACCTCTGCAAACACTAGGTTAATTATCACATGTGGGGGTGAATTGAATCACCAAGCGTTCACTAGTCAGCCGCTCAAATGAATGCAAAGGGGAGGGGTGACAGTGAACTGGGGACACTGCACAGACTACTGAGACTCTTGTGGTCCTGTGTGAAGTTGGTAGATCATGGCGCTAGCAACACCAGGGTTGTGGGTTCAATCCCCTAAAACACCAATGACGTAGAAACAAACATTTCACTCTTATCAGAGTGGGCTGATGTAAATGGAGTCATTCAAACACTTAAGATACATGTCAGTGAACTTACAGTAGTGAGTGCATACATTTACATACTGGTCCCCCGTGGGAATCAAACCCACAAACCTGGTGTTGCAAGCGCCATGCTCTACCAACTGAGCTACACGGGACCACTTGGGCTCTCCTTGTCTATTCATATTCTGTATTATGTCATGTTTCATGTTTTGTGTGGACCCCAGGAAGAGTAGCTGCGCTTTTGCAACAGCTAATGGGGATCCTTATAAAATAAAATAAAAATTCCAAATACAGTGGACTGGTCACTGACACAGCCCTCTGGAAACTGCAGTTACAATATTTCAGTAAAAGTAGATACAAACCAACAATGACTGTTGCAGGAAACACACCCAATCTGAACTTATATACATGATAGAAATTCACCCCCTTGTAGTTACAGGAAATGTCATCATCAAACACCAAATGCAGTATCCGGTAATACCTATACTGTATTAACAGCTCATCACATGTCGGACTGATCAGAGGCCTGTATTTATTGTGGTCATTTACATGCAACCAAGACAAGGCCCAACAATCAATCAATCAATCAATTTTATTTTATATAGCCCTTCTTACATCAGCTAATATCTCGAAGTCTGATTGTAGACATGTGTTCTTCCAGATATCGGTGGACACCGTCCATTTTCTTTTCCAAGAACCTGGAGGGATATCACACAGTGCACACACAGTCAGCTGACTGAATTTTTAGGAATTGCTGGAAAATGAATGACAGTTGATAAAACCAGAACTTTTCTTTAGCTCCTCTGTGAACGCTGCATCTTCTGATGGTGGATGAGCAGCTTCCACATCAATGCAGACAGTGTCATGTGACAGACAGACATACAGACAGACAGACAGACATACGGTGAGTTTAATTTGATGTTTATTAATTATTAATCTGTTCAAGCAAAACGTCAATGTTTGTTTTTCATCTTTATCCATTGATGATGTCCAGCAACTTTGAATGTAGAGAGTGCCTCACCTTCTGTCTACATTCAGAACCCACATATGTTAGGCAGAAGTTTCTCTGCTTGGGCTGCTCTACTCAATGACGAGACATGAGAGAGCACTTGTGAGCTGTTAGCTACTTTTCCTCACTCTAAAATCCGACAAAACTCAAGGAACATTATTATTTTCTGGAAATAATCTCTCCTGTCTTCTATTTGACGAGGTTGAAGCACTTCTGACACCATGTTATGATCTTAGTCAGATATGACTGTAGTGCGCAGCAGAGCACGAGCAAATGGCTCAGCTTCAAAATGTTAGTGATCAATTTAGTGATACCCGAGCCCTACCCGTACCCTAGTTATTGATGAAAAAACAGGCCCAACCGGCCCTAACCCAATGTATAATGTCGGGGCTCGGGTCGAGTAGCAGAGCTATACTATTGTTTGAAGAAAAAAAACATGTACCTCTCTTATCAGAGTTTTATCTCTTTGAAATGCCATTGGTTTCAGGCAGTGAATGGAGAGTAAACAATTGAAAGTGTAAGAAAGAGTGTATGAAAAACTGAATTTGAGCACTAGTAAATTATACTGAATGAAAGAAAGGGTCAGCAAGTGAGGCGACATTCAAGTCTACAGCGAGTGCGTATAGAGAATTTGGATTGTGTATTTGTCGGTAGGCTTGTGTGTGTACCTGTGTATCTACCTGTGTATGTGTGTGTCTAATGTCTATGTGTGTGTGTGTCGAGTATGAGGATGTGTGTACCGTCCTTACCTGAGAGTCGAAGGCCTGGTTGTCCAGTCCATTCCTCTGGCTCTTCTCTGGTAAACCATTCAGCTCCATAGTAAACACTGACTGACTGCCAGGCCGGAAGCTCTCCTATAGGAGATCTGCTCTTCACCTGCTACAGACTGGATAATCTTTCATGCGAACAGGGAGGTGTTTACCCTACACACTCATCTACACTCAACCAATGACTCGGTCCTCTGTTCCAGTGAAGTGCTATTTCACTGCCGTCTGCTTCTCTGTCATTGGGTTAAAGGGTTAAAGGTAATTTTGGGATTAGTTCAAACACTAACCTCTCACATAGGTGGACTGAGGCTGGGGAGGGTGAGGGACCTGCGGTCAGGTAGCGCTATGCTATCTCTTTGGGCACGTGCAAGTGTTTAGATTATATTGTTTTGTGTGAGACTTTTGATATTATGTTTAGAATATAATAGATTAGAATAAAGACATCTATTTTACTAATGACTGTTTTCAGTAACACACAAAAGCAAACATAAAACGCTTCTCTCTTGGTTGTCTTTCTGTTTTCCTGGTAGCATATTGCTCTTTTTTAAGCCATATTTTCAGACTGTGTTTTACTTTCCATGTCTCTCTGTTGCTTTGTGACAACTGGGTTGTGTACATTAGGCATCAAATGGAAGAAAGTGGACTGAAACGGTGAGGGACTTCCTGGTATTGTCCAATACGAATCATTAATTTTCTTAAATATGTTGCAAAATGTTTAAAAACATTTTCAGTTGTGTGCTCTTATGAACACTGCCCTGATCTGAAGGGATTAGAGAGGCAAAAGCAATATGTCTGAGATCCAGCTAGTCGTTGGTTTCTCCATTTCAGAGGCCAGGAAAGGAAGATTGAGACAGCCATATCTTAGGTGGCATGGGACCCAGTCAGGCAAACCTTGACAAATATTGGTCTGCAGTGTCATGAGTAGTTATACATAAATCCTATACATACTAACCTAGATGGTAAGTACAGAGGGATTGTGGGAATCGAACCCACAATCCTGGCGTTGCAAACGCCATGCTCTACCAAATGAGCTACACGGTATTCATCTCCCTTGGCGTTTTTCCTATTTTTAATAAATAAATTGATTTTTATTTGGATTTCATGTAATGGACATACACAAAATAGTCCAAATTGGTGAAGTGAAATGAAAAAAATTACTTGTTTCAAGAAATTCAAAAAAATTAATAACGGAAATGTGGTGCATGCATATGTATTCACCTCCTTTGCTATGAAGCCCCTAAATAAGATCTGGTGCAACCAATTACCTTCAGAAGTCACATAATTAGTTAAATAAAGTCCACCTGTGTGCATTTTAAGTGTCACATGATCTGTCACATGATCTCAGTATATATACACCTGTTCTGAAAGGCCCCAGAGTCTGCAACACCACTAAGCAAGGGGCACCACCAAGCAAGCGGCACCATGAAGACCAAGGAGCTCTCCAAACAGGTCAGAGACAAAGTTGTGGAGAAGTACAGATCAGGGTTGGGTTATAAAAAAATATCAGAAACCTTGAACATCCCACGGAGTACCATTTAAATTCATTATTAAAAAATTGAAAGAATATGGCACCACAACAAACCTGCCAAGAGAGGGCCGCCCACCAAAACTCACGGACAAGACAAGGAGGGCATTAATCAGAGAGACCACAAAGAGACCAAAGATAACCCTGAAGGAGCTGCAAAGCTCCACAGCGGAGATGGGATTATCTGTCCATAGGACCACTTTAAGCCGTACACTCCACAGAGCTGGGCTTTACGGAAGAGTGGCCAGAAAAAAGCCATTGCTTAAAGAAAAAAATAAGCAAACACGTTTGGTGTTCGCCAAAAGGCATGTGGGAGACTCCCCAAACATATGGAAGAAGGTAATCTGGTCAGATGAGACTAAAATTGAGCTTTTTGACCATCAAGGAAAACGCTATGTCTGGCGCAAACCCAACACCTCTCATCACCCCGAGAACACATCCCCACAGTGAAGCATGGTGTTGGCAGCATCATGCTGTGGGGATGTTTTTCATCGGCAGGGACTGGGAAACTGGTCAGAATTGAAGGAATGATGGATGCCGCTAAATACAGGGAAATTCCTGAGGGAAACCTATTTCAGTCTTCCAGACATTTGAGACTGGGACGGAGGTTCACCTTCCAGCAGGACAATGACCCTAAGCATACTGCTAAAGCAACACTCGACTGGTTTAAGGGGAAACATTTAAATGTCTTGGAATGGCCTAGTCAAAGCCCAGACCTCAATCCAATTGAGAATCTGTGGTATGACTTAAAGATTGCTGTACATCAGCGGAACCCATCCAACTTGAAGGAGCTGGAGCAGTTTTGCCAAAAATCCCAGTGGCTAGATGTGCCAAGCTTATAGAGACATACCCCAAGAGACTTGCAGCTGTAATTGCTGCAAAAGGTGGCTCTACAAAGTATTGACTTTGGGGGGGTTTCTTCAGGTTGTAAGGCAACAAAATAGGAAAAATGCCAAGGAGGGTGAATACTTTCGCAAGCCACTGTATATATATAAAGACAATTGAGGCGAGAGCATTGGAAATGCTTTTGGCGATTGACCTGCTTCTGTTTTGTGGGTGGCACTGTGTGCTGTTTTCAAAGGATTGGTCCTGGCCTCTCAGGGGGCCTAGGGATCCGGGGGGACGGGGGTGGTATGCCGATCACTGGGATGACAACCCAACTTGGGATACGGAGGGGCTTTAGCAGGGGGAATAGTGGAGAACAATTGGAGGGTTACTTAGTAGCAATGCAAATATCATGGCACAGCTATATGGACACTCAATCACTATGGTACTTTTTATTGGTAAATTTACAGACATATATTATGATAAATAGATTTGAAACCTGTATCTCATTATGGTAAGTGGTGAAATAAGTATAGACAGTTATAATTGTAATGGCTTAGCAGATAATAACAAAAGAAGAACAATATTTACAAGAGAATGAATATAATATCTATTGATTACAGGAAACATATTCAACAATTCTAGATGAAGTTGTGTGGGAGAAGGACTGGGGTGCCGAAATATACTCAAAAGGGGTGATGATATTAATTAACAGTCATTTTGATCCGAATGTGCAAATTGTCCAAACAGATCCGCAAGGTAGATGGATGATTTTAAATATGTTATTGGACCATAAACAGATATGGCTCATTAACCTTTACGGACAAAATAATGATGATCCATGCTTCTTTGACAATATATATAATAAATTATCAACCCTGCAAGCAATGCAAGACTCTATTATTATGGTGGGAGATTATAATACTGTTTTAAATAGCTCAATGGACCGTAAAGGAAATCACACTACAAACTATCACCCTTATGCTCTTAAGGAAATCATGAATGTCGTGGATACATTAGAACTAGTGGATATATGGAGGCGTAAATATCCTGACCTAGTGAGATATACATGGCGGAGACTCAATCAAGCTAGTCGTCTTGACTTCTTTCTTATGTAATTCTCGTTGGCACCAAAAGTTTAAAAAGTGTTGATAGGGGACAGAATGCGGTCGGACCATCATATAATTGGCATTTACATTACTCTTGCTGAATTTCCACGTGGGCGAGTATATTGGAAATTTAATCAAAGCCTATTGGATGATAACTTGTCTTTAACTAGGACAGATGAATTTACACAGTGGCTTGCGAAAGTATTCACCCCCCTTGGCATTTTTCCTATTTTGTTGCCTTACAACCTGGAATTAAAATTGATTTTTGGGGGGTTTGTATCATTTGATTTACACAACATGCCTACCACTTTGAAGATGCAAAATATTTTTTGGGTAAAACAAACAAGAAATAAGACAAAATAACGTACTACTTTGTAGAGCCACCTTTTGCAGCAATTACAGCTGCAAGTCTCTTGGGGTATGTCTCTATAAGCTTGGCACATTTAGCCACTGGGATTTTTGCCCATTCTTCAAGGCAAAACTGCTCCAGCTCCTTCAAGTTGGATGGGTTCTGCTGGTGTACAGCAATCTTTAAGTCATACCACAGATTCTCAACTGGATTGAGGTCTGGGCTTTGACTAGGCCATTCCAATACATTTAAATGTTTCCCCTTAAACCACTCAAGTGTTGCTTTAGCAGTATGCTTAGGGTCATTGTCCTGCTGGAAGGTGAACCTCCGTCCCAGTCTCAAATGTCTGGAAGACTGAAACAGGTTTCCCTCAAGAATTTCCCTGTATTTAGTGCCATCCATCATTCCTTCAATTCTGACCAGTTTCCCAGTCCCTCCCGATGAAAAACATCCCCACAGCATGATGCTGCCAACACCATGCTTCACTGTGGGGATGGTGTTCTCTGGGTGATGAGAGGTGTTGGGTTTGCACCAGACATAGCGTTTTCCTTGGTGGCCAAAAAGCTCAATTTTAGTCTCATCTGACCAGAGTACCTTCTTCCATATGTTTGGGGAGTCTCCCACATGCCTTTTGGCGAACACCAAACGTGTTTGCTTATTTTCTTCTTTAAGCAAGGCGTTTTTCTGGCCACTCTTCCGTAAAGCCCAGCTCTGTGGAGTGTACGGCTTAAAGTGGTCCTATGGACAGATACTCCCATCTCCGCTGTGGAGCTTTGCAGCTCCTTCAGGGTTATCTTTGGTCTCTTTGTTGCCTCTCTGATTAATGCCCTCCTTGCCTGGTCTGTGAGTTTTGGTGGGCGGCCCTCTCTTGGCAGGTTTGTTGTGGTGCCATATTCTTTCCATTTTTTTATAATGGATTGAATGGTGCTCCGTGGATGTTCAAAGTTTCTGATATTTTTTTATAACCCAACCCTGATCTGTACTTCTCCACAACTTTGTCACTGACCTGTTTGGAGAGCTCCTTGGCCTTCATGGTGCTGCTTGCTTGGTGGTTCCCCTTGCTTAGTGGTGTTGCAGACTCTGGGGCCTTTCAGAACAGGTGTATATATACTGAGATCATGTGACAGATCATGTGACACTTAGATTGCACACAGATGGACTTTATTTAACTAATTATGTGACTTCTGAAGGTAATTGGTTGCACCATATCTTATTTAGGGGCTTCATAGCAAAGGGGGTGAATACATACAGTGGGGAGAACAAGTATTTGATACACTGCCGATTTTGCAGGTTTTCCTACTTACAAAGCATGTAGAGGTCTGTAATTTTTATCATAGGTACACTTCAACTGTGAGAGACTGAATCTAAAACAAAAATCCAGAAAATCACATTGTATGATTTTTAAGTAATTAATTTGCATTTTAATGCATGACATAAGTATTTGATCACCTACCAACCAGTAAGAATTCCGGCTCTCACAGACCTGTTAGTTTTTATTTAAGAAGCCCTCCAGTTCTCCACTCATTACCTGTATTAACTGCACCTGTTTGAACTCGTTACCTGTATAAAAGACACCTGTCCACACACTCAATCAAACAGACTCCAACCTCTCCACAATGGCCAAGACCAGAGAGCTGTGTAAGGACATCAGGGATAAAATGGTAGACCTGCACAAGGCTGGGATGGGCTACATGACAATAGGCAAGCAGCTTGGTGAGAAGGCAACAACTGTTGGCGCAATTATTAGAAAATGGAAGAAGTTCAAGATGACGGTCAATCACCTTCGGTCTGGGGCTCCATGCAAGATCTCACCTCGTGGGGCATCAATGGTCATGAGGAAGGTGAGGGATCAGCCCAGAACTACACGGCAGGACCTGGTCAATGACCTGAAGAGAGCTGGGTCCACAGTCTCAAAGAAAACCATTAGTTACACACTACGCCGTCATGGATTAAAATCGCACCCAAGGTCCCCCTGCTCAAGCCAGCGCATGTCCAGGCCCGTCTGAAATTTGCCAATGACCACCTGGATGATCCAGAGGAGGAATGGGAGAAGGTCATGTGGTCTGATGAGACAAAAATATAGCTTTTTGGTCTAAACTCCACTCGCCGTGTTTGGAGGAAGAAGAAGGATGAGTACAACCCCAAGAACACCATCCCAACGTGAAGCATGGAGGTGGAAACATCATTCTTTGGGGATGCTTTTCTGCAAAGGGGACAGGACGACTGCACCGTATTGAGGGGAGGATGGATGGGGCCATGTATCGCGAGATCTTGGCCAACAACCTCCTTCCCTCAGTAAGAGCATTGAAGATGGGTTGTGACTGGGTCTTCCAGCATGACAACGACCCGAAACACACAGCCAGGGCAACTAAGGAGTGGCTCCGTAAGAAGCATCTCAAGGTCCTGGAGTGGCCTAGCCAGTCTCCAGACCTGAACCCAATAGAAAATCTTTGGATGGAACTGAAAGTCCGTATTGCCCAGCGACAGCCCCGAAACCTGAAGGATCTGGAGAAGGTCTGTATGGAGGAGTGGGCCAAAATCCCTGCTGCAGTGTGTGCAAACCTGGTCAAGACCTACAGGAAACGTATGATCTCTGTAATTGCAAACAAAGGTTTCTGTACCAAATATTAAGTTCTGCTTTTCTGATGTATCAAATACTTATGTCATGCAATAAAATGCAAATTAATTACTTAAAAATCATACAACGTGATTTTCTGGATGTTTGTTTTAGATTCTGTCTCTCACAGTTGAAGTGTACCTATGATAAACATTACAGACCTCTACATGCTTTGTAAGTAGGAAAACCTGCAAAATCGGCAGTGTTTCAAATACTTGTTCTCCCCACTGTATATATACCACTTTTCCATAATTAATTTTTTTGAAATTTTTTGAAACAAGTTATTTTTTTCATTTCACTTCACCAATTAGGACTATTTTGTGTATGTCCATTACATGAAATCCAAATAAAAATCAATTTAAATTACAGGTTGTAATGCAACAAAATAGGAAAAATGCCAAGGGGGAATACACTGTAACTGAATTTTTCCAACATAACATAGGTACAGCAAATTTTTATTGTTTGGGACACTTTTAAATGTGCCTTTAGTGGCCATGCAATTCAGTACTCATCTCGAAAACAAAAGCAATTTAGGTCAAAAGAGTCCATACTAACGAAGGAAATAGAAGGTCTAACAGAACAGATAGACAGCAATAAAAACTGTAACATAGAGGCTCAGAATAAATTACAGGAAAAACAAAAAGAAATTGAGAAACTTATTCAAGAAAGATCAAGTGTAATATGTTATCAAAATAAAGCAAACTGGATGGAATATGGGGAAAAATGCACCAAATTCGTTTTAAATCTTCAACATAGAAATGCTACCAACAATAATTTACTGAAACTGGTTACAAATGACAATCACCCATGATTCACCAAATTATATTTTGAAGGAGGAAGCAAAGTACTTTAAGCATATGTTTTCGTTTCAGTCGCCTCCATCTCCTCTAACTGAAGCTAATTGTAGGGATTGTTTTTCTATTGAGAATGTAAAATTAACAGCCATACAGAAAGAATCATGTGAAGGTTAAATTACAGAGGAGGAATTTCTGGATGCAATTAAAGACTTTAAGTCTGGGAAAACTCCAGGGTTGGATGGCATACCAGTTGAGGTATACCAAACCTTTTTTGATATACTCAGTGGACCGTTATTAGCATGTTTTAACCACTCCTATGTAAATGGTAGATTATCAGACACTCAAGAAGAAGGTCTGATTTCATTATTACTGAAACAGGATACAAGTGGAAAATATAAAGATCCAGTCCATTAAACAAATTGGAGGCCCCTTACACTTCAGTGTTGTGATGCAAAAATTCTAGCAAAATGTATAGCGCATAGAATTAAAAAGGTATTGTCGGACATTATTCATTCTAATCAGACAGGTTTTTTTACATGGACAATACATTAGAGATAATATAAGGCAAGTACTGGAAACAATAGAACACTATGAAAAATCTGGGAAACCAGGCCTGCTATTCATAGCTGACTTTGAAAAGGCATTTGATAAAGTACGACTGGAGTTTATATATAAATGCCTGGAGCGTTTCAATTTTGGAGAATCTCTTATAAAATGGGTTAAAGTTATGTATAGTAACCCTAGGTGTAAAATAGTAAATAATGGCTATTTTTCCGAAAGTTTTAAACTGTCAAGAGGAGTAAAACAAGGTTGTCCACTATCGGCATATCTATTTATTATGGCCATCGAGATGTTAGCTATTAAAATCAGATCCAACAATAATATCAAGGGATTATAAATCCAGGGCTTAAAAACAAAGGTGTCATTGTACGCTGATGATTCATGTTTTCTTTTAAATCCACAACTTGAATCCCTCCACAGCCTCATAGAGGATCTAGATACATTTTCTAACCGCTCTAGATTACAACCAAATTATGATAAATGTACTATATTATGTATTGGGTCACTAGTAGTCCCGTGTAGCTCAGTTGGTAGAGCATGGCATTTGCAACGCCAGGGTTGTGGGTTCGTTTCCCACGGGGGACCAGTATGAAAAAATAAATACAAAAATAATTGTATGCACTCACTAACTGTAAGTTGCTCTGGATAAGAGCGTCTGCTAAATGTCTAAAAAATACAATTTATACATTAACGTGTAGTTTACCAACAAAATGGTCTGATGGTGATGTGGATATACTCAGAATACATATTCCAAATGAAATAAATGATCTCACTCCAATAAAATTAAATTGACAGTTAGCAAAAATAGATAAGATCTTGCTACCATGGAACGATAAATACCTGTCTATTTGTGGAAAAATCACCCTGATTAACTCTTTAGTATTAACCCAGTTTACCTATTTGCTTATGGTCTTGCCTACCCCTAGCGAACAGTTTTTGAAATTATATGAGAAAAAAAAGATTCCATTTTATTTGGAACGGCAAGCCAGACAAAATTAAACGGGCCTATTTACAGTGGGGAAAAAAAGTATTTAGTCAGCCACCAATTGTGCAAGTTCTCCCACTTAAAAAGATGAGAGAGGCCTGTAATTTTCATCATAGGTACACGTCAACTATGACAGACAAAATGAGAAAAGAAAATACTGAAAATCACATTGTAGGATTTTTAATGAATTTATTTGCAAATTATGGTGGAAAATAAGTATTTGGTCAATAACAAAAGTTTCTCAATACTTTGTTATATACACTTTGTTGGCAATGACACAGGTCAAACGTTTTCTGTAAGTCTTCACAAGGTTTTCACACACTGTTGCTGGTATTTTGGCCCATTCCTCCATGCAGATCTCCTCTAGAGCAGTGATGTTTTGGGGCTGTCGCTGGGCAACACAGACTTTCAACTCCCTCCAAAGATTTTCTATGGGGTTGAGATCTGGAGACTGGCTAGGCCACTCCAGGACCTTGAAATGCTTCTTACGAAGCCACTCCTTCGTTGCCAGGGCGGTGTGTTTGGGATCATTGTCATGCTGAAAGACCCAGCCACGTTTCATCTTCAATGCCCTTGCTGATGGAAGGAGGTTTTCACTAAAAATCTCACGATACATGGCCCCATTCATTCTTTCCTTTACACGGATCAGTCGTCCTGGTCCCTTTGCAGAAAAACAGCCCCAAAGCATGATGTTTCCACCCCCATGCTTCACAGTAGGTATGGTGTTCTTTGGATGCAACTCAGCATTCTTTGTCCTCCAAACACGACGAGTTGAGTTTTTACCAAAAAGTTCTATTTTGGTTTCATCTGACCATATGACATTCTCCCAATCCTCTTCTGGATCATCCGAATGCACTCTAGCAAACTTCAGACGGGCCTGGACATGTACTGGCTTAAGCAGGGGGACACGTCTGGCACTACAGGATTTGAGTCCCTGGCGGCGTAGTGTGTTACTGATGGTAGGCTTTGTTACTTTGGTCCCAGCTCTCTGCAGGTCATTCATTAGGTCCCCCCGTGTGGTTCTGGGATTTTTGCTCACCGTTCTTGTGATCATTTTGACCCCACGGGGTGAGATCTTGCGTGGAGCCCCAGATCGAGGGAGATTATCAGTGGTCTTGTATGTCTTCCATTTCCTAATAATTGCTCCCACAGTTGATTTCTTCAAACCAAGCTGCTTACCTATTGCAGATTCAGTCTTCCCAGCCTGGTGAAGGTCTACAATGTTGTTTCTGGTGTCCTTTGACAGCTCTTTGGTCTTGGCCATAGTGGAGTTTGGAGTGTGACTGTTTAAGGTTGTGGACAGGTGTCTTTTATACTGATAACAAGTTCAAACAGGTGCCATTAATACAGGTAACGAGTGGAGGACAGAGGAGCCTCTTAAAGAAGAAGTTACAGGTCTGTGAGAGCCAGAAATCTTGCTTGTTTGTAGGTGACCAAATACTTATTTTCCACCATAATTTGCAAATAAATTCATTAAAAATCCTACAATGTGATCTGGATTTTCTTTTCTCAATTTGTCTGTCATAGTTGACGTGTACCTATGATGAAAATTACAGGCCTCTCTCATCTTTTTAAGTGGGAGAACTTGCACAATTGGTGGCTGACTAAATACTTTTTTTCCCCAATGTATATAATGAATATGAATTCGGAGGACAGAAATAATTAAATATTAAAGCGTTAGACCTATCACTAAAAGCTTCAGTCATACAAAAGTTATACTTAAATCCGAACTGGTTCTCTAGCAAATTAGTAAGATTGTCTCACCCCATGTTCAAGAATGGCCTTTTTCCCTTTACTCAGATTACAACCTCTCACTTTCAGTTATTTCAAAAGGAGATAATCTCCCAAATATCACTATTTCTAAAACAAGCCATAGGAAGTTGGTTGCAATTTAATCCTCCAGAAACTACAGAACAAATAATGCAACAAATATTGTGGTTAAACTCAAATACACTAATTGATAAAAAACCATTATTTTTTAAACAAATGTTTAACAAAGGTATAATCTTCATAAATGACATCATAGGTGGGACTGGTGGAGTTATGTCGCACATGCAGCTAACAAAAAAGTATGGAAATGTCTGCTCTACCCAAAATTACAACCAAATAATTGCAGCATTACCGCAGAAATGGAAGAGGAAAGTGGAAGGGGGAAAAAGTAAGGAACTTGTCTGTTGGCCCTGCATTAAAGACCATAATTGGTTAAAGAAAATTGTGATAAATAAAAAAAACTATACCTGTTTCATTTAAGGACCATAGGATTGACAGCTGTCCCATATAGATTGCAAAATAGTTGGGAAGACATTTTTGACGTACTGATTCCATTGCAAATTGTTTTTGAACTGATACGCAAAACGACGCCGCATTCAAAACTTAGAATTTTTCTATTTAAATTATTATACAAAATTCTTGCTACCAATAGAATGTTATTTATATGGGGGATACAATCAACACAGCTCTCCAGATTTTGCTGCGAAGAGACAGAATCATTAGATCATTTGTTTTGGTACTGTCCATTTGTAGCTTGTTTTTGGTCACAGGTCCAGGAGTGGCTGAAGGATTGCAATATTTACCTGGAGATAACCCTGCAGATAGCACTACTGTGTGATCTGAAAAGTCATAGTCAATCGATCAATAATATAATAATACTTTTAGCAAAAATGTTTATTTTCAATTTACAATCTGTAGAAACAATGAGAATAAAAAGGTTCAGAACTTTTGTGAAACATCACAGTACAGCTGAAAAATATATGGCAAATAGAAATCCAATATGGATGGTGTTGGGAGATAGATGGGAGGTGTTGAATTGAGCTGAAGGATGGGACTAATAACAACAAACAGTTACATTGATGGAAGTTACAATCTATCTGCAATATTAAAGATGGTAGATCAGCTTTAATATTGCAGATAAATTGTGGCTTCTATCAATGTAATTGTCCGCATCATTTCCAATCCCCCATATATTTTTTTGGTTAATATATAGTTTATTCTGAAAGTATTCAGCATTCACTTTTTCCACATTTTGTTACGTTACAGCTTTATTCTAAAATGGATTAAATTGTTTATTTTCCTCATCAATCTACACACAATACCCCATAATGACAAAGCAAAAACGGGTTTTCAGAAATTTTTGCAAATGTATAGAAAATAATAATAAACGGAATTATGCCATTTACAAAAGCATTCAGACCCTTTACTCACTACTTTGTTGAAGCACCTTTGGCAGCGATTACAGCCTCTGGGTATGACACTACAAGCTTGGCACACCTGTATTTGGGGAGTTTCTCCCATTCTTCTCTACAGATCCTCTCAAGCTCTGTCAGGTTGGATGGGGAGCTCTGTCAGGTTGGATGTTCGATCGGGTTCAAGTCCAGTCTCTAGCTGGGCCACTCAAGGACATTCAGAGACTTGTCCGGAAGCCACTCCTGCATTGTCTTGGCTGTGTGCTTAGGGTTATTGTCCTGTTGGAAGGTGAACCTTCACCCCAGTCTGAGATGCTGAGCGCTCTGAAGCAGGTTTTCATGAAGGATCACTCTGTACTTTGCTCCGTTCATCTTTCCCTCGATCCTGACTAGTCTCCCAGTCCCTGCCGCTGAAAAACATCCCCACAGCATATTGCTGCCACCACCATGCTTCACCATAGGGATAGTGCCAGGTTTCCTCCAGACATGCGCTTGGCGTCTGCTAAATGACGTAAATGTAAATGTAAATGTAGAGTGGCCAGAGAATCTTGTTTCTCATGGTCTGAGAGTCCTTTAGGTGCCTTTTGGTAATCTCCAAGCAGGCTGTCATGTGCCTTTTACTGAGGAGTGGCTTCCGTCTGGCCACTCTACCATAAAGGCCTGATTGGTGGAGTGCTGTAGAGATTGTTGTCCTTCTGGAAGGTCTTGCTGCATGACCCAGCTGCACTTCAGCTTCAGCTCACAGACGGATGGTCTGACATTCTCCTGTAGAATTCTCTGATACAGAGCAGAATTCATGGTTCCTTCTATTAAGGCAAGTCATCCAGGTCCTGAGGCAGCAAAGCATCCCCAAACCATCACACCACCACCACCATGCTTGACTTTGGTATGATGTTCTTACTGTGGAATGCAGTGTTCGGTTTTCACCAGGCATAATGGGACCCATCTCGTCCAAAAAGTTGACTCAAGTTTGCCAAAAAGCACCTGGATGATCATCAAGACTATTGGAAGAACATTCTATGGACAGATGATTCAAAAGTATAACTTTTTGGACGACATGGTTCCAGTAATGCCTGGCAAAAACCAAACTCTGCATTCCACAGTAAGAACATCATACCAAAGGTCAAGCATGGTGGTGGTGGTGTGATGGTTTGGGGATGCTTTGCTGCCTCAGGACCTGGACGACTTGCCTTAATAGAAGGAACCATGAATTTTGCTCTGTATCAGAGAATTCTACAGGAGAATGTCAGACCATCCGTCTGTGAGCTGAAGCTGAAGCGCAGCTGGAACATGCAGCAAGACAATGATCCAAAACACACAATCAAGTCTACATGAAAATTGCTAAAAAGCAACAAATTGGAAGTTTTGGAATGGCCTATTCAAAGTCCAGACCTAATCCCAATTGAGATGTTGTGGCAGGACTTGAAACGAGCAGTTAATGCTTGAAAACCCACACGTCACTGAGTTAAAGCAGTTCTGCATGGAAGAGTGGGCCAAAATTCTTCCACAGCGACGTGAGAGACTGATCAACAACTACAGGAAGCATTTGGTTGGAGTCATTGCAGCTAAAGGTGGCACAACCAGTTATTGAGTGTAAGGGGGCAATTACTTTTTCACACAGGGGAATTGGGTGTTGCATAACTTTGTTTATGAAATAAATGAAATAAATATGTAATTGTTGTGTTATTTGTTCACTTATGTTCCCTTTATCTAATATTAGGTTTTGGTTGAAGATCTGATAACATTCAGTATCACAAATATGCAAAAGTAGAGACAATTAGAAAGGGGGCAAATACTTTTTCATAGCACTGTATATTTTCCTTTATTATTTTCCCCTAACCCTACCACCCCTCCCGTAATTGGAGTAAACAAATGGACAACAACACTTAGGCTTCTACTTCCAGCTTATAGTATATTTTACATTAGTTATCTTTTGTTTGTTTTTAGTCCCATCCTTCAGCTACCCACAACCTCTCCCATCTATCTCTGAAGACCATCCAGTTTTGATTTCTATTTGTCATATATTTTTCAACTGTGCTGTGATGTTTCACAAAAGTTCTGAACCTATATACATTTTACGGACACAGTATATTTTACATTAGTTATCTTGTTTATTTAAATGTTTTGTCCCACCCTTCAGCTCCCCTCAACCCCTTCCATCTATCGCTGAACACCATCTAGTTATGATTTCAATTTGCCATATATGTTTCAACTGTGCTGTGATGTTTCACAAAAGTTATGAACTTTCTATTCTCATTGTTTCTACAGATTGTAAATTAAAGATAAACATTTTTGCTAAGAGTATTATTATATTATTGATCAATTGACTATGACTTTTCAAATCATCCAGCAGTGCCATTTGCAGAGTTAGCTTCAGGTAATTGTTGCAATTCCTCAGCCATTCTTGAACCTGCGACCAAAAACAAGCAACAGAGGGACAGTACCAAAACAAATGATCTAATGTTTCTGTATCTTTGCAGCAAAATCTGCAGAGCTGGGATGGTTGTATCCCCCATATACAGTACCAGTCAAAAGTTTGTACACACCTACTCATTCAAGGGTTTTTCTTTATTTGTACTATTTTCTACATTGTAGAATAATAGTGAAGACATCAAAACTATGAAATAACACATATGGAATCATGTAGTAACCAAAAAAGTTTTAAACAAATCAAAATATGTTTTATATTTGAGATTCTTCAAATAGCCACCATTTGCCTTGATGACAGCTTTGCACACTCTTGGCATTCTCTCAACCAGTTTCACCTGGAATGCTTTTCCAACAGTCTTGAAGGAGATCGCACATATGCTGAGCATTTGTTGGCTGCTTTTCCTTCACTCTGCCGTCTGACTCAATTGGGTTGAGATCGGGGGATTGTGGAGGCCAGGTCATCTGATGCAGCACTCCATCACTCTCCTTCTTGGTCAAATAGCCCTTACACAGCCTGGAGGTGTGTGGGGTCATTGTCCTGTTGAAAAACAAATGATAGTCCCACCAAACCAGATGGGATGGCGTATCGCTGCAGAATGCTGTGGTATCCATGTTGGTTAAGTATGCCTTGAAATATAAATAAATCACAGACAGTGTCACCAGCAAAGCACCCCCACACCATAACACCTCCTCCTCCATGCTTTACGGTGGGAACTACTCATACGGAGATCATCCGTTCACCCACACCGCGTCTCACAAAGACACGGCGGTTTGAACCAAAAATCTCTAATTTGGACTCTAGACCAAAGGACAAATTTCCACCAGTCTAATGTCCATTGCTCGTGTTTCTTGGCCCAAGCAGGTCTCTTCTTCTTATTGGTGTCCTTTATTAGTGGTTTCTTTGCAGAAATTCGACCATGAAGGCCTGATTCACACAGTTCCCTCTGAACAGTTGATGTTGAGATGTGTCTGTGACTTAAACTTTGTGAAGCATTTATTTGGGCTGCAATTTCTGAGGCTGGTAACTCTAATGAACTTATCCTCTGCAGCAGAGGTAACTCTGGGTCTTCCATTCCTGTGGCGGTCCTCATGAGAGCCAGTTTCATCATAGCGCTTGATGGTTTTTGCGACTGCACTTGAAGAAACTTTAAAAGTTCTTGAAATGTTCCATATTGACTGACCTTCATGTCTTCAAGTAATGATGGATTGTAATTTCTCTTTGCTTATTTGAGCTGTTCTTGCAATAATATGAACTTGGTCTTTTACCAAATAGGGCTATCTTCTGTATACCCCCCCCCCCCCACCCCCACCCACCCCACCTTGTCACAACACAACTGATTGGCTCAACCGCATTAAGAAGGAAAGAAATTCCGCAAATTAACTTTTAAGAAGGCACACCTGTTAATTGAAATGCATTCCAGGTGACTACCTCATGAAGCTGGTTGAGAGAATGCCAAGAGTGTGCAAAGCTATCATCAAGGCAAAGGGTGGCAATTTGAAGAATCTCAAATATAAAATATATTTTGATTTGTTTAACACTTTTTTGGTTACTACACGATTCCATATGTGTTATTTCATAGTTTTGATATCTTCACTGTTATTCTACAATGTAAAAAATAGTAAAAATAAAGAAAAACCCTTGAATGAGTAGGCGTGTCCAAACTGTTGACTGGTAGTGTATATAACATTCTATTGGTTGCAAGAATTTTGTAGAATAATTTAAATTGAAAAACTAGTTTTGAATGCAGGGTGGTTTTGTGTATCAGTTCATAAACCATGTGCCATGGAATCGGTACATCGAAAATCTCTTCCCAAATATTTTGCAATCTGTATGGCACAGCTGTCAATTTATTGGTCCTAAAATGAAACTGGTATACTTTTTTAGTTATCACAATTTTCTTTAACCAATTTTGGTCTTTAATGCAGGGCTGACAGACAAATTCCTTAATTAATCCCCCTTCCATTTTTGCAGTAATGCTGCAATTAGTTGGTTGTAATTTTGAATAGAGCAGACATGTCCATATATTTTTCTTAGCTGCATTTGTGACATAACTCCACTAGTCCTATTTATGATATAATTTACAAAGATTATACCGTTTTTATAATTGAGTTTAACCATAATATTTGTTGTAATATTTGTTCTGTCTTTTCTGATGGATTAAACTGAAATTGCAACCAACTTTCTATGGCTTGTTTTAAAAAATAGCAATATTTTGGAGATTATTTCATTTTCAAATAACCGAAAGTGAGAGGTTGTAATCTGAATAAAGGGAAAAAGGCCTTTCTTGAACATGGGGTGAGCCATTCTTACTAATCTGCTAGAGAACCCGTTCAGATTTAAGTATAGCTTTTGTATGACTGAAGCCTTTAGTGAGAGGTCTGTTTGCATTAAATTTACTACAATGGATAATTGGGCAATGTCAAAAATATTCAAATTCATAGTCTGCATAGTAGAAATTAAGGACTCTGAATTAATTAAACAAACAATAAAACAAGATGTTCATCATTTAGCTTAAAGTGCATTTATGAACCATGAACATAGATATTGAGAGCGTATGATCTAAAACATATTTTATCTATTTGTTAATCATGTCAGATATGTATTTTTGTAAAACGTTTATATATATTTTTTATATACAGCCACAGTTTGGCCACAGCCACAGCCACAAGGTATTTTCTAGTCCCCAGTGATCCACTTTGTGGGCATGTGTACTTGCTAAATGGCCACAGAGGAGCAGTACATGATTGGTAATGTCTTTAGTACCGTGGCGATAAGCTACAGTACCTTTGCCAGTCCAAGCTGTAGGCCTAATTTGGGGATAATACCACAGATTAAGGGATAGTTAGTTATAAGCAGAGTCATATATGGATTTGGTTATGGCCTAAGTGTTTTTTTTTTTTTTTTTTTTTTTTTGGGGGGGGGGGGTCCCCCCGTAGGCCCAGATAACATATGAACACATCATAAGCAGGACTTTTTTATTTTTTATTACAGGAAATTAGCTTTAAAACTGCTACATTTTCTCTCAGCCTTATGGCAAAATGTGTAGAATAGCAGGGAATTAGATCAGGGATTCTTGAAACTTAATTTGTATAGTGGATTGTCTTTCATTCTGTTGCATTATTTGAGCTTTACATTTACATGTAGGGGAATTTTATAAGGGAAAATGTATATATTTTTTATTTTTTTTAATACTTTCAATATTATTCAGTTCCATATCGACTCTATGCCTGGAAATGCCACTGTCCGGAGCAAAGGATCCCAATGTCAAACTCTCAACAAAAAAAAGTGTTAAAATGTATTTATCTAAAAACTTTGAGTCCTAAAAGATGTCTGGAGATTTTGTTAACTTTGTCAGATTTGTCTAAAATCCTAAATTAATCAGATATGAGCAGGATTGGCTATACCATAAGGATCCTTTATTCATGTCCTCATTACATGTAGTGCAACAAGACCACTGATGGTTTGTAAAGTTCTCTAGTTTTGATAGATTTAAACAAACAATATTGGAATAACCCTGGTCACAACCATAAACTGTCAACTCCATCTGCCTGACAGATTAAAATAGAATATGAATTTTGATTCAAATATGTTACATTAAATTAGGTTTCAGAGTCATAAAGCAACTGAAGAAAAACTAAATTGCTGCTGTGTATACCACTTGAATGAAGAAGAAAAATGACATTTTTGTCAACTCTGTAAAACATCAACGCCGTCAGATTTTTGTCTAACATCAACTCCGTCAGAGTGCTGAAAGACCTGATAGAATGGTTATTTTTTATTGGGGATTTTCAAAAGAATACATTTCCATATTTTACAAATGTTTGTATTGAACTTGTATTTTTAGAGGCAAAAATATGTCTGTTTTGAGTGTCTGTTGTCAACTCCGTCAGTGGCTTGTCAACTCCGTCACTGATGGCTAACCCCCTCAAGATTGATTTTCCTTGTAAATATTTAGAAAAATATTGTAATCACTATTCTGCAACATAATGCTTAAACGATTGAAGTATTTGCTGTGCTAGACCTAAGGGATAATGTTTGCTTTATAAACGATGTTTTATGATCTAAATCTAGAAAAACATGCCAAAATGCTAATGAAATTAGCCCTGGAGCATTTAATAGTGCTATGAAACAAAACAAAAAGACGTTTGGAGATTTGTATTACATATTTGAATGATCTAATGTTAGAATTAAACTATCAAGGCCTTTAAACACTTGTTGGACAACAATTCAATCTGTAAAACTGAAGCGTTTTATTCTAACATTATTCTATTTTATTCTAAAGTTTCATCCATTTTAGAATAAGGCTGTAAGTTAACAAAATGTGGAAAAAGTCAAGGGGTCTGAATACTTGGTCTGAATACTTTCTGAATACTTTCTGAATGCACAATAGCCTACACCGTACTGTGCCCAGCCCCAAGTTGGAGACACCCCTATAGATTTGTAGAGACAGATTCAGCTCAGCTAACCTAACGTAGCAGGCGTAGAAAGACACCTGAGCGGAGTTCCCCCTTCCGGATGTTAGCATTTTCTGTCGACTCCTCATTGGCTACAGCTCAGTTTGTGTAAACTCCTCAATTCAGACGAAGGCTACATCTTGTGCGTCACTGCGTACGTCACATCGTGTCTGACATGGGAGAGCGCGCGACTCAGAACTGGTGTGTGTGTGTGTGTGTGTGTGCGTGTGCGTGTGCGTGTGAGTGTGTGTGGCGGGAAGGAGCCAAGGAGGCAGATTTATGACTCCATTTGTAATGAGTCCAGCGGGTGAATAACATCCCTCCGCTGCAGTCAGGATTGATTCAGTGCATATGCTGGCGAAAAATGTTGATCGTTATGAAATACAGACTAATGATTTAATAAGGTGATGGAGGTTGGTATACAGCAGCTAAAGAGGGAATGATTGGTGACTGAGAGTAGGCTAGTGCCCCCATGCCCCGCTGTTCCAGTGGGTTAAGTCAAATGGGATTTTAGCAGATGCACACCTGGGTGCGCTGTCATTTAGTTTTTTTTATTAACACACGACATTCTATTCGCATACACTCAGGCTGTAAACCCAGCCCCATATCTGTCATGTTCCAGGTTATGCTATTTGTCCGTTATACAAGGACACAAGGCTAAAGACAAGGCATCAGGTGAATGACGCGGAGGAGAAGAGAGCGCTTTAACCCTTGACCATCTGGAACAATCGCAGTAGAATTAGAACGACGGCTGGAGGGCGTATTCCTGACGGCGTCGACGATCTATAACATATGCGTTGACGCTGGTACCCGCGCCGCCTCTTCCTCAGTGCACTGACTGAACAACGCGACAATAGCCTAAACGGTGTGTGCTTTCGGCTCCATAGTCTCTGTTGGTTATCTATTCATCCACGGCTCTGAATCTGGCAGACCTGCACAGGACATGGTGTTTTGTGTGGAATTAGGCCTATCAATGTCATCTGTTTGAGAGGCGGGAGAGAGAGAGAGCGGGAGAGAGAGCGAGAGACGGCGCAAAGGAATCCTTGGCATACACACACGTCGGTGTCTCAATGTGATTTTGAGTGACTGGCTGCATTCTTGTGGAGACGAGCGGAACGGATAAACCCATTTTCGCCGTCTCACCCATTTGCGCGGATAGCGGCTGGTGCATGCCCGTCTGGGTTGAGCATCTGACCGCGTCTCTTTCTGCTGGAGCTTGGCTGATCCGAGCTGTCCTGGGTCGGGCGTGGAGGGAGCCGAGATGAGCGCCTTTCGGAGGAGTAGCGGGGTGTCTCTATTGGGGTTGTGTTGGGTATTAATGGGACTGTGGAGGCTCGGGGCCGCCTGCCCCGCGTCCTGCTTCTGCAGCGGGACCAGGATCGCCTGTGTGGAACAGGAGCGGGGCATCATGGCTTTCCCAGTGCTGCAGTCTGAGCTGGAGATGGACAACATCACCGACATGTGAGTCACTGTCAATGATCCATCATCAACGGACCCACCAAATATGACAGACATAGCCTGCCTGCCTTATTGACACACAATAATGAGGTGAAAAAAGGCTATGCGTTTTAGGCTATCAAAATGAGTAAAATTGAATGTTCAATCGAATGGTCAATTCTCAGTCAGCAATTAGGCTATTTGAATTGGCTAATAAAACCTATTGTATAGTTTTTCAGGAGTGATCTTTGGAAAATAAATAAACAAAAATACATAATTATGGACTGTGTGTGTGTGTGTGTGTGTGTGTGTGTGTGTACAATCGGAACCGATTGACACTCCACAGTGGCCCCGGGAAGTCACAACGGAGTGTGGAGAGGTGTTGTCCTCCTCCAGCAGAAACCCAGACAGTAGCCTAATCCAAATATTAGCAAAAGACTACTACCCCCCCAGACGCTTGGCTCCGATAATGGGCCCAAAAGCCTAGAAAGCCTAGAATGTTCTATTCTGAGAAATGTATATAGCCTAGGCCATTTTGCTTCTATTGTGAACTAAAACTAATAGGCCTAGACTAAATTAATCTCCACCCACGTTTCAGAGCTGTTCAGATTTAGCATAGCCTAATTGAAGACAATCGGAGAATCATCTGGGTTATTTTAGGGCTACAGCATTTAGAATGCATGATGTTAGGAGGACATGATGGGAGCTTCTCTTTCTCAAGACCATAGCCGACCCTTTGATATACATAGCCTACTGTAAACGTTATAGGATTATAAAGATACAATACAATAAAAGTAGCCTAACAATGTTTATTTTGTTTACATAATAGTCGACTGTTAAAAATGACAACAATTAGAGGACTTGAGTATGGGTCTATAGGAAGGATCCTGTGTATTTCCAAACGAACTTGACATAAATCTTTAAACAAAAACTCCCGTCAGTGTAGGCCTACTACTTACTATTCTCTAACCTTTTTTCCCAATTTAATTTTAACAGATATATTGCAAATCAGAGTAGCTTCTCATCCATCAATGACAAAGACCTGCATTATTACCGGAACCTCACGAATCTGTAAGTCTGTTATGTTATGTGATATCTTATATTTGTGGTCATGATGGAGCCCAGATTGGATTGGTGTCAGCATCCTAGTGCAATATGATGATGTTATAGTGTATATTTGCATTGCAGAACTGTGACTAACAGCAGGCTTACCTATGTGTCTCGACTGGCCTTCCAGAACAACCTCAAACTTCAGTATCTGTGAGTGGCTTTTATAAGGCAAAATTCATCTCAATGTGAAGGTCAAACTACAGTTCTTACAAAAATAATTATATCTTGTAAGACAGACAGGAACAGTTGCTGGAATGGTTGTACAGTTTAGCATTTCTTTTGGATATGCTGTATATGTCTTTCAACTAATTATCGATAATAATGTTCATTCTGATTGACAGGAATCTGAAAGACAACAACTTGTCATCTCTGTATTGGAGGATATTTCGACATTTAAACATATCAAATCTGTGAGTTGCTTTTCAAATCAACTTTATTCACTCTGTCTGTCTGTCTGTCTGTCTGTCTGTCTGTCTGTCTGTCTGTCTGTCTGTCTGTCTGTCTGTCTGTCTGTCTGTCTCTCTCTCTCTCTCTCTCTCTCTCTCTCTCTCTCTCTCTCTCTCTCTCTCTCTCTCTCTCTCTCTTCCTCTCTCGCTCTCTCTCTCTCTCTCTCTCTCTCTCTCTCTCTCTCTCTCTCTCTCTCTCTCTCTCTCTCTCTCTCTCTCTTTATTTCAGTGTTTTATGCACCCCTGACTGACAATGTGTCATCATAGATTTAAAAAAAACATTAGTGCATGTGTGCGCATCTGTATGTGCGCATACCTGCATACATGTGTGTGTTTGTGTCAGTGTGTGATTCAATATTCAACACTTTGTTTCTCTGTGTGTGTAGGATTCTTTCAGGGAACCCGCTGCACTGTTCCTGTGAGAACATGTGGATGAAGCTGTGGCTGGGAGAGGAGGCTGATGCTCAGGGGCTCAAATGTATAGAGGAGGGTGGTGGGAGGAAACCTCTGACCAAGCTCAACCCCCCTCACTGTGGTAATGGCCCCAAAATACACACACACATGCACGCTCATACACACACGCACATCTCCCAATGATCCTCAAAACACACACCATGGATCTTATTTTTTTCCCTAAACCACTCCATTAGGCTGCTATTTTCGCCATCGCCATGGTTACGTGCGGGCCCCTGGAGAGACGGCAGGGGGACCCCTGTGTGAGTGACATATGAAGACGACTCACGGGAGAGGCGTGTGTACGATGCCCCAGGCCTGCCAGGCAGCAATGAGAACCTTGCAAACCCCCTTTTTCTCTGTCATTCTCTCTCTCTCTCTCTCTCTGAACTTCTCTTTTTCAGGGTATCTCTTTGTCTTTCTTTCTCTGTTCATATCTCCCTCTCTCTCTCTGTCATCCTGTACTATATGAAATCCACAGCTCAGTGCTGTAGTTTTCATGTGTTGGAAACAGAAGTTATCTGAGACTAAGCTATGACCTTCACTGCTGCCGACCAATATTTATATTGGAGATGTTGATGCTGTAGGTTTTAGTGTCTAAAACTGATTACAACCAGTAAACAACCATTGCAACCAGATTAGCCCACGGGCTGTGCTGTTAATGATGGACACATTGTAAAGGCATACTGTGCTTTACTAGTGTACTGTAGCTTTGTTGAGTGGGTAGGGTTAACACTGCAGCTGGCAGTGCTTGTAAGAGAGTAACTGAGACTGCTCAAGCTGTAATGGTTGATTTACTAAAGGTGTTTAAGATGGTATGGTCTGAGTGCTGAAATTAATAGTTTTCTGGGTTCTAGAATCATTGAGAGCGTTGCCATGCTGATAAGAGTCTTGGCGATGTCTATTAGTGGAGATAAGAGATCTGTCCATTTTATCAGCCAGGACTGTCGACACTGGCCCTTCCTCGCCAGACGCTCCCATGCCCTTGGCTGCGGCTAAGAGGCAGCCAAGCTTCTGAATGGACACATGTGGGTCACCTTCAGGTCACAGTCCCATCCCCTCCACCTTTGGTTGTGTTGTTGTCTCCTCTTAGAGAGGCTCCAAATTGTGTCTAATCAATTTTATCTGAGTTGCGAGACACATGGAGTTGTAATCTGTGTGTGACCACCGCTGTGTGTGTGCTGTGATTTTTAACTAAGATTGCATTGAATCTCCCCTTCGTTGTCGTTGGCAGTGGTTCCCATGGCAACTCTGAGCCCATCCAAGGTGATGGTGCAGGAGGGTGCTGATGTGGTGTTGACATGCAACACCTCCGGAGCGCCCTCTCCTGAGCTCATCTGGAACATGACCCCACTCGTCTCCTACAATGAGGTCAGTCACCACCGTCGCCCACCACCAAAAAGCCCATGGCTGCATCTCAAATGGCACCCTATTCATTGTATATTGGGAATAGAATGCCGTTTTAGATGCACCCATGAGTAGGGCCAGGAGTTTTACTGACCACGTGACCTGATCCGGAAAAACTCTGTGCCCATGTTACTAGGGCCTCTAACTTGGGCCCAGAGTTGGTTCTGCTCATGTAAGACTCCTGGACCTACCCATCAGCAACAACACTAATCCACCAGTTAAAGGCACATTCCTTCTGTTAAAGGGCGACTGCACTTCCTGATTTGGCCTCGTTTTAGATTTGGTTCATTAAGAAATGCTATGACTGATTTCAAACGTGAGTTGGTTTCGGGGTGTGGTTTGATGTGGTGGGAAGAGTTAGCCAAATTATTGGTGTGCGACCGTGGCAAAGTTGGTTTGACTTTGGATAGATCTGGGGATAGTTAGGGACCGTCCATAAATTACACAATGTAAATGGGACAACATTTTCATGTTGCACATCTTTTAGTTTCCTCATTAAATGATTTCAATATTAGTATATGAAGTTCTACAATTTTTAGTTGGTTTGAAGTTTTTAAGTGATTAAAATTGGGAGCTATTGACCATTTAAAAATATTGTCCCATGTACATTGTGTTATTTACTGATGGTCCCTAACTAGCCCCATAGGGATATCGAATGTCAAACCAAATTGACCATGGGCATTATGATCAGGTCGTGTGCAGCTGTGCTCCTAATTGATGATTACTTCATAGGTGCTGCCAGCTGTGGGCATGTGGGCAGGATTAAAATAAACCCAACCCAAGGAAACTGTTATGGTACCCTTCATTCCTTGACACCATTTTTTCAGATCATCTCGCAAATCTCAATTTTGGACGAGACTGACTTTATGACCAAAATTATACTATTTACACTTTGTAGTCAATTTTGAAAATAGAATAAATTTTTCTAACTCATATCGATGCCACATGGACCATTTTCAAAACGAGAAGTTGCTTTTTAGGGGCAGTCGCTCTTTAAGACAGAGGACCTGGCAGCCTGTTTAGTCAGAGGTGCAGATGTAAAAATAAGTAGGATATACAAATGCAGAAAGATTAAGATAAAAAATAATAATAATAATGAACTTGAAAAACATACTTACTTGGCCAATAGCAGAATTACCTCAGCTCGAGGAGGACTAAGGCAAAACGCCTATAAACTCACACGTCTGAGTATATGGTAGAGCTATAGCATCAGCATGTTGCCTAGACAAGCAGCTCTCCCTGAATGAGGTGAACAGGGATCCTAAAAGGACCTACCCTTACCTGGAATAAACCATTCACACCTTTAAACAGGTACATTCTTAATGAACAGTGATAATATACACTTTAACGGCAATACTGTTTCACACTATATATATATATATTTTACAACGGCCATGGCCAGCTGTATATAATGCAGATATTTTAACACTGAGGCTTTTAACACCAATTATTCACCAGCTTTGGCCTATAATGCTACTTGCTAATCTAGGCGTAGCTCCATTTGTTTAGCATAGGCGCTCATACAGAAGAACCAGCACAATGCCAAAAATGAACAAGACACTAGGGAAGGATATCTGGATAGAAATGGTTAACAATAATCTTACAATAGCACTAAAAAACAGCAATAGGTCTTGTGTTTGCAAAATAGTAGCAAAATAGTAGTGGATGTGTAAAAGCATTGGTAATGTGGATGAGGTGGGTGCTTGACTCACTGTGTCTCTGTGTGGTCCTCTGCAGATTGAGGCCTCAGGGCAGGTGTCTGAGCTCCATCTCTATAACCTCTCCTCACTGGACAACAACTGTAAGATCACCTGCAGCGCTGAGAACATTGTGGGCGAGAATGAGTCCTCAGTCTTCCTCGACATCCTCTGTGAGTTCCAAACATTACTCTCTAGACAAGGAGGGGATAGGATGAGAATAATACCGTTGTCTTAACTAGTTCCCTCTTCTAATGTTTTTTTTCCGGACTTTGGCTTCTCCCTCAATCTTTGTCACTCACTCACCCGTTCACTCCCTCCCTCCCTCCCTCTCTCTCTCTCTCTCTCTCTCTCTCTCTCTCTCTCTCTCTCTCTCTCTCTCTCTCTCTCTCTCTCTCTCTCTCTCTCTCTCTCTCTCTCTCTCTCTCTCTCTCTCTCTCTCTCTCTCTCTCTCTCTCTCTCTCTCTCTCTCTCTCTCTCTCTCTCTCTCTCTCTCTCTCTCTCTCGCTCTCTCCCAGTTCCCCCTAACATCAGCAAGTTGAGTGATGCCTACTCGGACCACCACTGGTGCATCCCATTCAGTTTGTCTGGGAACCCAAAGCCCGAGCTCCGCTGGCTGTTAAACGGGGAGCCGGTAAATGAGGGACCCTACATCATGACTATGATCCATGACTTCTCTGAGAGGGAGTATCACGGCTGCCTGCAGCTGGACAGCCCCACACACATCAACAACGGACCGTACACCCTGCTGGCCAGCAACAAGTACGGACAAGACCGCAAGACCGTCGAGGCTCACTTCATGCTTGACCCCTTTGATGGAGGTATGTGGTGTGTAGTGTGACCACTCTCTGAATACCAATTCAACCCCTATCCCACTTGTGTCAATATGAGAGGATTGGATAGTCTGCAATATGGCAACAATTCCACCTGGCCTATCAAAGGGCAAGATGGAGCTATTACCATATTGCTAACACTTATCTGTCCAATCCTCTCAGATCTACTCAAGTGCTTAGGGGGTAGGGGCTAGGGATCGAATTGCACTTAGGACAGGGGTGTCAAACTCAAATCCTAGAGGGCTGTGTGTCTGCTCATTTCTGTTAATTATTTTCAATTGGTGTCCAATTAGACCTAGACAACCAGGTGATGGGAGTTCCTAACTAATCTATGACCTTTATTTCTCAATCAAGTACTTTTTGTATTTTACTCAACAGGAACAGTGACAGAACCACTTTACTATGGTGAGTGGCTCTTCAAATATTTACATGCAACATTGACTGTCTGAATCACTCATTGAACTGTTGAGAATTATACAGTGTTCTTTACTTTTATGAATACCAGATGTCCTGACACTAAAGATGATTGACTTGAGAAATACTTTGAAGACTGATTTCTGAGGTTTGCTTTTTGTGTTATTGAGTGTTAATAGTTTATTTTCTCTTCCCTCTCCTCATGTCACACTGGACCTGGGCACCACAGACCCAACTACAGGTGTAGTGACTGTCCCTTCACATTACCCAATCACACATCAGAGCTTAAAAAGCACATAGGCCTATGTCACTCTGACACACTCATAGAGTGAACACTTTACTTGAAAGGTACCTATATAAGGACTTCATAACACATTCATTACCCAACCCATATATACTGCATTCATAAGCAGCAAATGCTTATGTCAACAACCGCAAGACATAATACAAATATTGTTATGAAGTGCTTATGTAGGTACCCCTCAAGTAACGTGTTACCCACAGGGACACACATTTGATCAACTTCATTATAAATGAGGGATACTGTAGCATCTGCTGTCTTCTCTGCTCTTTGAAAGCAGAGGACACACCTCTAGAGCCACCGGAAGACAGAGTTGCTGTAAGTCACACTCTTAAGTCACCTCTTTATGTGTATGTTTTGTGTTTGTGGGAGCCTGTAAATGTTGTGGGAGCAGTGCTTATAACATTTTGTTTATGTTTTTATACAGTATGTTTTACCACTACTTATATTAGTCGTACTACTATATAGTATGTTTATAGTTGAAAGTGTGTTTGTTTTATATTTAATGTTTTTATATGGTAGGTGTCATGTATCTTGGTGGTAGTAAGCTACACACTGTGACACATTGTATTTTCGAGTGGTAGTGGTGGTCCTAGCTCAACACCTATGTCATTCTTTCAGGTATATGTGGTCGTAGGGATTGTAGCAGTAGCCTTCGTGGGTTTTCTATTGATGCTGGTCATCCTGAAATTCGGGGGTAACTCAAAGTTTGGAATCAAAGGTAAGTCCCTTTACACAGTACGCTACTGTAGTCAATCATTAGCATAGAAAGACAGGGGCTTTCTCTCAAATCTGAAATGGCACCCTATTTCCTAAATAGTGCACTTATTTTGGCACTGGCACAGTATAAGAAGTAGGGTACCATTTGGGATAAAACCATAGAGTGGGGTCTGAATGGTGGTAAAGAGGTACTCAGTCGTTTCTAGTGAATAACATGCATGTGGATCTCCGTCTCAATGTCTCATTATACCTTGTTCCACACTAATAACCCCACAACCCTGTATTGTGCGTCGCCCATGCAGGTAACGCTGCACTGTAGCCCATCACTGTCTTTACTGATGCTGCTGTTGTTTAACGCAGAGGTACTTAAGAGGATTTAGATACTAACCGATATTAGGAATAACAATAGAGGTGTAAACTGACTCACTCAAATCGCTTATGTTGTATTGTTTGTACTAATAATTCACCATACTGGGAAATGATATGAGGATCAAAGTGTGACTATGCCTTCTAAAATACCTTTTGAACGCTATCCTGAAATCCTCTATCTGCAATGGATTGAATTCCGACCTGAGTGTGTATGAGTGTGTGTATTTTGGATCAGATTGTGTGTGTAGGAATTTGGGAGGGCTGCCTCAGTGTGGTCAGTTATTTTGGTACTGATTGATTTATTGCCCCTCTGAGGGGGACGGTTGTGACAGAAAGAGGGAGAGGGGGAGAAGTGGTTTCTCCTTTCCTCTGCGGAAGTGGAGGATGAGGTTCCACTGGAGGCGTCAATTCCTCTCCTTCCTCTGTACGTGTATGTGTGTGCTTTTCTGTGCGCATGCGCGCACGTGTGTGTATCTGAGTAGGAAGTTAGCTTGAGTTTCCGCATTGTCTGCAGGAACGTTCATAACGAGTTTCTGTCTATTCACTACATTTTATATTATTTCCTTTCTGATGGAGGAAGTGACACTCCTGTCTCTCAAAATCATGATCCACACTAAAAGCAAAAGTCTATGTGAGACTTGAAATGCTCAAGACACTCACTTTTACTTTTAAGACACACATACCGCATCCTTATAAAGACACATTGGAGCCAAGTAAAGACTGAGTAGCCTATGACTGATCTCGTACTGTGTATGGCTACAGAAGTGCTGCCTACACAAGGGGCTTGCTCGCTTCGAGGCAAGCAACACTGAAGCATACATGAGAGCACCAGCTATTCCGGATGACTATGTGATCACGCTCTTCGTAGCCGATGTGAGTAAGACTTTTAAGCAGGTCAACATTCACAAGGCCGCAGGGCCAGACGGATTACCAGGACGTGTACTCCGAGCATGTGCTGACCAACTGGTAAGTGTCTTCACTGACATTTTCAACATGTCCCTGACTGAGTCTGTAATACCAACATGTTTCAAGCAGACCACCAAGGACACTAAGATAACCTGCCTAAATGACTACCGACCCGTAGCACTGACGTCTGTAGCCATGAAGTGCTTTGAAAGGCTGGTTATGGCTCACATCAACACCATTATCCCAGAAACCCTAGACCCACTCCAATTTGCATACCGCCCCAACAGATCCACAGATGATGCAATCTCTATTGCACTCCACACTGCCCTTTCCCACCTGGACAAGAGGAACACCTACGTGAGAATGCTATTCAGACAACTAGACAACTAGACACACTTTCTCTGGATGCCTCGGTGCACAACCCACACACACATACTACCGCCAGTGTTCAACACCATAGTGCCCTCAAAGCTCATCACTAAGCTAAGGATCCTGGGACTAAACACCTCCCTCTGCAACTGGATCCTGGACTTCCTGACGGGCCGTCCCCAGGTGGTAAGGGTAGGTAACAACACATCTGCCACGCTGATCCTCAACACGGGGGCCCCTCAGGAGTGCGTGCTCAGTCCCCTCCTGTACTCCCTGTTCACCCATTACTGCATGGCCAGGCACGACTCCAACACAATCATTAAGTTTGCCGACGACACAACAGTGGTAGGCCTGATCACCGACAACGATGAGATAGCATATAGGGAGGAGGTCAGAGACCTGGCCGTGTGGTGCCAGGATAACAACCTCTCCCTCAACGTGACCAAGACAAAGGAGATGATTGTGGACTACAGGGAAAAAAAGAGGGCTGAGCACGCCCCATTCTCATCGACAGGGCTGTAGTGGAACAGGTTGAGAGCTTCAAGTTCCTTGGTGTCCACATCACCAACGAACTATCATGGTCCAAACACACCAAGACAGTTGTGAAGAGCACACGACAAAGCCTATTCCCCCTCAGGAGACTGAAAACATTTGGCATGGGTCCTCAGATCCTCAAAAAGTTCTACAGCTGCACCATCGAGAGCATCCTGACTGGTTGCATCACCGCCTGGTATGGCAACTGCTCGGCCTCCGACCGCAAGGCACTACAGAGGGTAGTGCGTACGGCCCAGTACATCACTGGGGCCAAGCTTCCTGCCATCCAGGACCTCTATACCAGGCAGTGTCAGAGGAAGGCCCTCAAAATTGTCAAAGACTCCAGCCACCCTAGTCATAGACTGTTCTCTCTGCTACCGCACGGCAAGCGGTACCAGAGCGCCAAGTCTAGGTCCAAAAGGCTTCTCAACAGTTTCTACCCCCAAGCCATAAGACTCCTGAACAGCTAATCATGGCTACCCGGACTATTTGCACTGCCCCCCCATCCCCACCCCATCTTTTTACGCTGCTGCTACTCTGTTAATGATTTATGCATAGTCACTTTAACTCTACCCACATGTACATATTACCTCAACTACCTCAACTACCTCAACTAGCCGGTGCCCCCCGCACATTGACTCTGCACCGGTAACCCCCGTATATAGCCTCCCTACTGTTATTTTATTTTACTTCTGCTCTTTTTTTCTCAACACTTTTTTGTTGTTGTTGTTTTATTTTACTTTTTTATTAAAAAATAAATGCATTGTTGGTTAAGGGCTGTAAGTAAGCTTTTCACGGTAATGTCTACACCTGTTGTATTCGGCGCATGTGGCAAATAAAATTTGATTTGATTTGTATTTGTTCTCACCGCAGTCCTTGTAGGTAATGTAGCCTGCTCATAGGCTGGTGTACAGAAGTGTAAATAAAAATACTCTCCCAATCTACTAACATTTAGCTAATACACACACACACACATACACAGATAGATAGGGCAGTATGGGCGATACAAAAGGTGTGAAGAGACCGTAGTGAGCCCTGTTCTGTTTGTGCTCACTCAACTGTTCAGGAGCATGTGAGACAACTAGACACACTTTCTCTGGATGCCTCGGTGCACAACCCACACACACACACAAACACACACATACAGTAAAAGAGTGGAATACATAATAAAATAATAAATTTTAAAAATTAATATCAGCCTGCTACTGCTCTACTGTCATCAATAAGACGTAGAGTACAGTAAGGATCGGAGGTTACTCTTTTTTTACTCGACACTGTCTTATGTGCGTGTAGATTTAAGTTGTTCATGTATTTTACACTTTGTGAGAGTCAATATGAATGTGTGCGTGCGTGCGTGTGTGTGTATGTGTGTGTCCAGAGAGTTAAGGAGGCAGATTTCTGTGTTACTAATTCAGAAAATGTTAGTCTATGTATAGAATAAGTTCAAAATCATTTTCTGTGATGGGCGTCAGAGAAAAAAAAGTTTGTCAGGTATTGGTCAAATGTTCTAAATCTGTGTTTGTTTGCCAAGATACATTTTAATTAGAGTATCTGTCTAAATTGGTCTTTACAAATATGTTGTTACATGACAAACAGACTTTAACCTGTTCCTCTGAACCTTAAATGCCCAGTGCTGTCAAATATGTGATTTTCCTGTGTTTTATATACACTGGGTGTACAAAACATTAGGAACACCTTCCTAATATTGAGTTGCACCCACTTTTTCCCTCAGAACATTCTCGATTCGTCGGGGCATGGACTCTACAAGGTGTCGAAAGCATTCCACAGAGATGCTGGCCAATGTTGACTGCAATGCTTCCCACAGTTGTGGCAAGTTGGCTGGATGTCCTTTGGGAGGTGGACCATTCTTGATACACACGAGAAACTGTTGAGCGTGAAAAACCCAGCAGCGTTGCAGTTTTTGACTCAAACCGGTGCGCCTGGCACCTACTACCATACCCCGTTCAAAGGCACTTGTATCTTTTGTCTTGCCCATTCACCCTCTGAATGGCACACATACACAATCCATGTCTCAATTGTCTCAAGGCTTAAAAATCCTTCTTTAACCTGTCTCCTCCCCTTCATCTACACTGATTGAAGTGGAATTAACAAGTGACATCAAAAAGGGATCATAGCTTTCGCCTGGATTCACCTGGTCAGTCTATGTCATGTTCATAATGTTTTGTACACTCAGTGTATATTTCCACACTATAAGGTTGGAATAACACTGTGACATTTTGGTGGGATGGAGTTTTGGCCTTCCATGGTGACATCACCAAGCAGTAAATTAGATAATAGACCAATAAGAAATAGAGTTCAAACCTCTCTGCCAATAACAGCTAGTTTTCAGTTTTCCCCTCCCCACTCAGACCATTCCCAGACATTCCTAGTAAAATACTTGCTTGAGAAAGTAAGGTACTTAATTGTTACCCAGAAATGATTTGATACTGAGATAAAAAACAGCTGCATTGGACCTTTAAAACAATCTTGGTTGGTTTGATAATGAACTTTTCTTTGGAATGGCAAAAAAGAGAGAGAAGAGAGAGGGAGCACTGTATGCTTATCAATGATTCAGGAAGGCAGGTATCAGTTTTCTCTGGGTTTGGAAGAGTGCTGGATGATCAATACATCTCTCTCAAGGTCAGAAGTATCTCTGATAGGACTCGACAGACTATGCTCACGCTGCGTGTTCTCCTCCTCCTGCAGAGCACACTTAGGCCCCGTTCCATTCCTGCCTTCATGGACCTCCCTCGCTCCCTGCACTACCTTTGTGGGGATCTGTACAGAACAGGGCCCATGGTTCCATAGGTCTCCAGAGGACCACAGGCACATATAGTGGAGGTGGTTCAGTGAACTACGCAGGCACTACGGCGATGAGTAACCTTGCCATAGACCGGAAGACTTGTGCTCCCAGAGCTGATGTAGGCTTTAGCTCAATGGGCTATCCGTATGGAAGTACGCAGATTACCTAGGTTCAATGCCTGGGAGGACACAAGCATGATGCAGGGACACACACACAAACACACACACACTCTTCCCTCTGAGTGCTTGAGACATGTGTGGAATGCTTTTGTGACAGCCTGTGGGAGTTTGACGTCACTCGTCTCTCCTTGGTCAATCACAGATAAAGTGCCCACTTGAGGGGTCAGAGGTCAATGTGTGTGTGAGAGATGTGCCGACTGGACAGACAACAGCAGATCTCTTCCCTCTCCCAAAGCGACAGGAAATGTATTGTTGTCGCTGAGTGTGTTAGAGTATTAACTCATGGCCTAGTCACAACCTTCTCTTCCTTTTCCTAGAGCAATTTGTCCTGCTCAGGCCACATGGGAAGGATAAACTCCTGGCTCTATGACATGCTGGGGCCATATTTGCGAACATTAGAAAAGGTTTACGTTTAACCTGGACCTCCGTCTCAAAATGCGCATCAGCCAATTTAAATTGACGTAGTTTGGCGTGATCCAACGCTATATGTCAACTTTTCCCATAAGATAACCTGGCAGACTTAGCCCTGTGATTGTATCCGGTTTAAATTCCGTATCAGCCAATTAAAATCACAGACGTAGTTGGACGTGATCCAACACTTGTTTATGAAAGCACACATAACAGAAGTCCAACGGTACGTTCGGGTACTAGATCACATGTTTAACTGACTGGTCATATACACGTGAGTGTACAAAACAGCTGTTCTTAATGTTTTGTACACTCACCGCCTAGATCCTCGTATTTGTCGCAGATTGTGGCAAGGGTTCAAATCCCACATTAGTTTTTTCCCCCTTTGAAATGTAGAATTACATTTATTGTATTAGTGTGTTGAGAAGAAAATAATACATTTAATGAGGAGCTTCTTGTTGGAGTCCCTCTTGCAGACTGACACGGAGGCTACTGGCACTGCTATATAAATAATTGTCGCTACTATAGGCTATATTAAATAGACGTGTAGGCTACACTTACATTTATATGTATTATTATAATCATCCACTTAGTCACATATGTGTTATTTTAATCAAGCATCGAGGACCAGCAGTGAACAGTGTTTTCCTTAACGAAAATGCTTAATGCGAGGGGGGCTCGAACCCACAGTTAATGTGCACTGTCTTTTTAAAGTCAACTGCTTTAGCAGTGTGTGTTACCAGGAAGCAATGATAAAGATGGTACAGTGGGGAAAAAAAGTATTTAGTCAGCCACCAATTGTGCAAGTTCTCCCACTTAAAAAGATGAGAGAGGCCTGTAATTTTCATCATAGGTACACGTCAACTATGACAGACAAAATGAGGAAAAGAAATCCAGAAAATCAAATTGTAGGATTTTTAATGAATTTATTTGCAAATTATGGTGGAAAATAAGTATTTGGTCAATAACAAAAGTTTCTCAATACTTTGTTATATACCCTTTGTTGGCAATTACACAGGTTTTCACACACTGTTGCTGGTATTTTGCAGATCTCCTCTAGAGCAGTGATGTTTTGGGGCTGTCGCTGGGCAACACAGACTTTCAACTCCCTCCAAAGATGTTCTATGGGGTTGAGATCTGGAGACTGGCTAGGCCACTCCAGGACCTTGAAATGCTTCTTACGAAGCCACTCCTTCATTGCCCGGGCGGTGTGTTTGGGATCATTGTCATGCTGAAAGACCCAGCCACGTTTCATCTTCAATGCCCTTGCTGATGGAAGGAGGTTTTCACTAAAAATCTCACGATACATGGCCCCATTCATTCTTTCCTTTACACGGATCAGTCATCCTGGTCCCTTTGCAGAAAAACAGCCCCAAAGCATGATGTTTCCACCCCCATGCTTCACAGTAGGTATGGTGTTCTTTGGATGCAACTCAGCATTCTTTGTCCTCCAAACACGACGAGTTCAGTTTTTACCAAAAAGTTCTATTTTGGTTTCATCTGACCATATGACATTCTCCCAATCCTCTTCTGGATCATCCAAATGCACTCTAGTAAACTTCAGACGGGCCTGGACATGTACTGGCTTAAGCAGGGGGACACGTCTGGCACTGCAGGATTTGAGTCCCTGGCGGCGTAGTGTGTTACTGATGGTAGGCTTTGTTACTTTGGTCCCAGCTCTCTGCAGGTCATTCACTAGGACCCCCCGTGTGGTTCTGGGATTTTTGCTCACCGTTCTTGTGATCATTTTGACCCCACGGGGTGAGATCTTGCGTGGAGCCCCAGATCAAGGGAGATTATCAGTGGTCTTGTATGTCTTCCATTTCCTAATAATTGCTCCCACAGTTGATTTCTTCAAACCAAGCTGCTTACCTATTGCAGATTCAGTCTTCCCAGCCTGGTGCAGGTCTACAATTTTGTTTCTGGTGTCCTTTGACAGCTCTTTGGTCTTGGCCATAGTGGAGTTTGGAGTGTGACTGTTTGAGGTTGTGGACAGGTGTCTTTTATACTGATAACAAGTTCAAACAGGTGCCATTAAATCAGGTAACGAGTGGAGGACAGAGGAGCCTCTTAAAGAAGAAGTTACAGGTCTGTGAGAGCCAGAAATCTTGCTTGTTTGTAGGTGACCAAATACTTATTTTCCACCATAATTTGCAAATAAATTCATTAAAAATCCTACAATGTGATTTTCTGGATTTTTTTTCTCAATTTGTCTGTCATAGTTGACGTGTACCTATGATGAAAATTACAGGCCTCTCTCATCTTTTTAAGTGGGAGAACTTGCACAATTGGTGGCTGACTAAATACTTTTTTCCCCCACTGTACATGACAGCTATTTGACAAGTCCATAAGGCTTTTTGACGTAAAAAATAAATAATATTATGATGTACGACAAACTTAATGTTGTATAGACCTCCTTTATCTTTTTTTCCGTAAAGGCACATGGATGTGTGTGAAACGGATGAGCAAAAACATGGGATTTTGTCATATATGCAAAAACGTGCCTTTTTGAATTTTGTCTAAGGTTAGTAGCTAGTAGCCTAGTCAAGGATGCATCATCATGCAATATTGTCACTCTACACTGGAGACAGAACAAGTGGAACAAAAGTAAACCTTGAATTTGGAGGTTTAAAATATCCATCTGGTGGCCAAGTTGAGGCCAAGTTGACCTATTCTAAGAAATGCCATTGGTTGGTGGATATAAAGTCTAAGATCTTTGATAGGCTGATGCGGAATTTGTTACAGGAAATAATAATGGTCAGCTGGTGAGGTTAGCATAGGGCTAACGTGTGCCAGGTTATCTGATGGGACCAGCTACAATGTAGCATTCTATCACGTGCAACTATGTCAACGATTGTAATTGGCTGATGCGCAGGTTAAATACATTTTAAAAATCGAATGTTCGCAAGTATGGACCCCATCAGTTTTACTTGGGCTCATCTAGGGCTGTGGCGGTCACGAAATTTCGTCAGCCGGTGATTGTCAAGCAAATAACTGTCGGTCTCACGGTAATTGACTGTTAATTAACATAAACACATTTAGCATCTCCTGGCTTCCACACATAGCCTACAAGCCACTGATGTAGTCCTTTGGAACATCTACATTTTAAAAAGTCACATAAATCCATGTAATATAGCCTACACCTTCTCAATAAATCCATTATTTATTTTAGACAGGTCTAAAGAAGCATGATATGAAGAAAATGTAGTCTATTTCAGAAGAAAAGAATAGCATACATATGTTAGGTCCTGATGTGCTTAATATTAGGAAAGTAGAGAAATAAATATAGTAGGCCTAGTCTATAGAAAGCTGATGGGATCCTCCTCTTTTTAGTAGAGGCCATCACTCTGTTTTCTCCCTCAATTGCATAGCCTATAGAAATGTTGCGCAACATGAGCTTATGGGCTCTCATGAAGTGTTTGATTAGATATTCGATTACATTTGCATTGATGTCAGAGTGATTAGAGGGACAATAGAGTGCTGAGTACCAGGCAGTTAGCAAGTTTGGTAGGCTACTAATGACCATCAGCAGCATCAGAGCTTGGAGAAGCCTAATTACCGTGACTAAACGGTCACGTGGAATTTGACTGCCTTCATGACTCCTGACCGCCGGTGTGGCGGTAATACGGTCACCGCAACAGCTCTAGGCTCACCCCTATTGCTGCCCCTTTGCATCAATGCTTTTATTTTGGACCTTGATCATTTTCAGCAATGTAAATGTCCTGTAATTCAGTCCATGTTAATTAGTTAGTATTTATGGAGCAGCTGTGTGTCATGCTGCTCTGAGGTACTCCTCTGTCCACGTCTCTGTGCAGTCACAGCTCTATACAGCGCACTGGGCTGTGCTATTGGGAACTGCACTACAGTAGATAAAGCTTAATTTATCGACTGATCTCAGGCCTGTCTGTCTGAAGCAGATGCCTCTCAGGCCTATTGAGTCTTGGGCCTTCACATCACACTGTTTCGCTAAGGTCAGCAGCTCTGTTCAGGCGCTCAGTCACAGTGTGTGTGCGTGTGTGTGTGTGGTGTTCTAGTACTGAGTGTTCCCTAGTGGGGAGAAATCAGCTGCAGTTAGTTGCGTTCAGTGAAGGGACTATTGAATACTAAGTAGTAATTAGTGTAAACTGGGACAGATGTCTACCAATTGACTGAAATACTAATTTGTGTTGATGAGTATCAAAGTATTCAGTGTTGTTGAGTTGTGTTGATCAGGATCCGGTGTTTCTGAGTTGTGTGTAGTAGTGTTGAGTTCTATTGGATGTTATTGAGTTGCATCGAGCAGTGTTGAGTGGCATTGAGTAGTTTTCAGGAGGACTGCAATATGACATAGAAGGGGGACGGCCCCAGTAGCCCACTGCATGCTGTTGCCATGGATACGCATGTCATCACCAACGTTGCTCCAAATATGAATCATTATTGCTGGCCAAGCTTAAAGAGTGACTCACCATCACACACGCTCACACACACACACGATTAGTGGAGATGGATACAGGTGTGATGAGTTGGCAAGGAAGGACCGTGGCCAGAGAGTGATGTTCAGAAGATTTTGATGGGACTGCCGTGAGCCATTAGGACACCTAGGTTGTGTAACATGTTTGTGTGAGTGTGCAGCAGACAGTTGATGGTTTCGACACAAGGAACAAAAAACATTCCAATCCCTTCTTACTGTTCCAGATGGCAATGAGGGGATTGTTTTTGGCTGTCTCCTTGCCCTCTACTCCTCCACTCCCTGACAGATGGAAAATAATAATGATAATCTGTCAGCTCCCATTCTGCCACTTCGATTCATTTCCAATAACAAGCCAGGGGGCAACCGTTGTGTGTCAGCCATAAAAGTCTGAGAAGAACAATGTTGTGTTGTTTTCTGGGGTGTGATGACACAGTGTGTCTTTACATGTCGTGGTTAAGCCTTGGGTGAGAGGGAAAACAGTTGAAGGTGGATGTGTGTAACTACCTGAATGTGTACGTCTCTAAATTGCCTTGAATACTTGCACCATGCTTATAGTACTGTTTAGCTCTGCGCTGTAAACCCTTTAACATTCACATCCTTACTGTATATATACACTACCGTTTAAAAGTTTGGGGTCACTTAGAAATGTCCTTGTTTTCGAAAGAAAATTATTTATTTTGTCCATTAAAATAACATCAAATTGATCAGAAATACAGTGTAGACATTGTTAATGTTGTAAATGGCTATTGTAGCTGGAAAGGGCTTATTTTTAATGGAATATCTGCATAGGCATACAGAGGTCCATTATCAGCAACCATCAGTCCTGTGTTCCAATGGCATGTTGTGTTTGCTAATCCAAGTTTATCATTTTAAAAGGCTAATTGATCATTAGAAAACCCTTTTGCAATTATGTTAGCACAGCTGAAAACTGTTGTGCTGATTAAAGAAGCAATAAAACTGGCCTTCTTGAGACTAGTTGAGGATCTGGATCGTCAGCAATTGTGGGTTCGATTACAGGCTCAAAATGGCCAGAAACAAATAACTTTCTTCTGAAACTCGTCAGTCTATTCTTGTTCTGAGAAATGAAGGCTATTCCATGCAAGAAATTGCCAAGAAACGAAAGATCTCGTACAACGCTGTGTACTACTCCCTTCACAGAACAGCGCAAACTGGCTCTAACCAGAATAGAAAGAGGAGTGGGAGGCCCCGGTGCACAACTGAGCAAGAGGACAAATACATTAGAGTGTCTAGTTTGAGAAACAGACGCCTCACAGGTCCTCAACTGGCAGCTTCATTAAATAGTACCCGCAAAACACCATTCTCAACGTCAACAGTGAAGAGGTGACTCCGGGATGCTGACCTTCTAGGCAGAGTTGCAAAGAAAAAGCCATATCTCAGACTGCCCATCTTAATCTTTTATTTTTATTGCCCAGTCTGAGATATGGCTTTTTCTTTGCAACTCTGCCTAGAAGGTCAGCATCCCGGAGTTGCCTTTTCACTGTTGACGTTGAGACTGGTGTTTTGCGGGTACTATTTAATGAAGCTGCCAGTTGAGGACCTGTGAGGCGTCTGTTTCTCAAACTAGACACTAATGTATTTGTCCTCTTGCTCAGTTGGGCCTCCCACTCCTCTTTCTGTTCTGGTTAGAGCCAGTTTGCGCTGTTCTGTGAAGGGAGTAGTACACAGCGTTGTACGAGATCTTAAGTTTCTTGGCAATGTCTCGCATGGAATATCCTTCATTTCTCAGAACAAGAATAGACTAACGAGTTTCAGAAGAAAGTTATTTGTTTCTGGCCATTTTGAGCCTGTAATCGAACCCACAATTGCTGATGCTCCAGATACTCAACTAGTCTCAAGAAGGCCAGTTTTATTGCTTCTTTAATCAGCACAACCGTTTTCAGCTGTGCTAACATAATTGCAAAAGGGTTTTCTAATGATCAATTGGCCTTTTTAAATGATAAACTTGGATTAGCAAACACAATGTGCCATTGGAACACAGGACTGATGGTTGCTGATAATGGGCCTCTGTACGCCTATATAGATATTCCTTAAAAAACCAGCCGTTTTCAGCTACAATAGCCATTTACAACATTAACAATGTCTACACTGTATTTCTGATCAATTTGATGTTATTTTAATGGACAAAATAAATAATTTTCTTTCGAAAACAAGGACATTTCTAAGTGACCCCAAACTTTTGAACGGTAGTGTATATCTATATGTACTGTTTCTTTCCACCTGCCTCTGCACTGGACTAATTCACTAAGCGACCTTAACCCACCACTCAGTGCTGTTGATCCCACTAACTCTACTAAGCACTGATGTCTACCAGCAACTGGGACCTACTTTCTACTTTTGGGGGATGTTTTACAATTAGGTATGCGTAGAATGTATAATTTCTGATCACACATGATTTGTTTTATTATTTTGATCACTGTCATGATTATGATGTCATTTATGTTGCTGCTCATTTTAGTTATTTTGTTTGTGTTTTCCTTCAGGCTTTGTGTTATTTCATAACGTTCCCATGGAGGTGGTTGGGCGCTAGGAGAGATGGAGTCCCAAACACACAGAGAGACACAGAGAGAGAGAGAGAGAGAGAGAGAGAGAGAGAGAGAGAGAGAGAGAGAGAGAGAGAGAGAGAGAGAGAGAGAGAGAGAGAGAGAGAGAGAGAGAGAGAGAGAGAGAGAGAGAGAGAGAGAGAGAGAGAGAGAGAGAGAGAGAGAGAGAGAGAGAGAGAGAGAGAGAGAGAGAGAGAGAGAGAGAGAGAGAGAGAGAGAGAGAGAGAGAGAGAGAACTAGCAGGAAGGTGTCATGTAAATACAGTTTGATGGTTGAGGTGTACACTGCACAGTAAAGGTGAGCTATAGGTCCAGTAGAGGTGCCGGCCGTCCAATCAGGAGGAGGTTTGGTGGTGAGACCCTTAAAGCCTCTCTGTAGATGAATAATGCAGAGCACAGGGGTTGAGATGAGACAGCCATTAACCTACATCTGGTCCACATCCACACACCACCACCACCCACCCTGGAAGACTGCGTGTTAAATTAATTATCAAAGTAGAATTCCCCCAGCATGCATACACACACACATACACACACACACTTACAGTGCAAACAAACATAGCACACACATACTACTTTACACATTTACAAACATAGAAAACACACACACTTACATGTACCCATATAGTACACACCTAGCCATGCATACTGTATATTCTATACATATCTCCACATGCTAACACATGATCTAAAACATACAGGGTCATACCTACATCTCATCACCCATAATACTTTCATCATACATAAAAGTGTAAAACACACACGCTCATTAAAACTTCAGTTCAAATGGAAGTCAGGTTTGATGTATGGAGAGTATTTAATTGAGGATGTTACAGGGTCACTGTTGAGACACTTTTATCAGACAACTTCCATGAAATACAGTTACAAACCATTACACTTCAATAGGAAAACCATTAACCTTCTTTTACCAGGACATATAGTATATCAACATGTATTGCACATATTTGTACATATTTAAGTGCTATATTTTTTGGAAGAGAAATTAGATAATCATTCTAACACTGGGAAAGTGAAATACTGTATTAACTAACGTTTATTAAACTGGAAGTGCATCTTAAAATTGTTTTTCTATTGGCATATGTGTATACACTCCAATATGCAATATAAAATGTGTTTTTATACTTGCTGGAATATCCAGGGTCAAGAGCCTCTTGTGAGTGTTTTATGTGGTTGTGCTATACATGATGGGATTGATTGCTGTAGTGTTTTACGTCATATCCTAGAGGCATATTGAGGCTCACTCATAGACAATAAAAACAATTGGAACACATTGAATACAATTGAAGTGAAAGCTTTTTTCTGGAGTGTCCTCCCTCTCTGTCGTTCCTCCTCCTGTTCAGAGTGTGTGTGAGTTTTGGTTTTGTAGAAGCTCATCCACACATTCTGACCACACACTGACCCTGAGCGATGCAGTGACATTACACACACACACGCATGCGCGCACACACACACACACACTTGCTGAAATGGGGCATTTAAAGCCCTCAATGACCATCGGACTGGACTGTCAAAATGTAATCCGTCCACTCCTACGTGTGAATTAAAGTTGCCAGTCAACATGCGGCACATCATGGAACCTACAGAGTGCAACACCACACACAGCCTTTCATTCCCAAGACAAACAATGGACGGCTAATAGTAGGAGGAGAAACTATGTATGTTCTTTGTCTGTTTCTCTTTCTCTTTCCTTCTCATTATTCCTCCTCTCCTTTTCTCTCGTCACCTTCGCATGTTTTAAGTGAGAGGAGGTGAGCCGGTCTCCCTGGCGTCACATGAAAAGTTGAATGGGGTTTGTTTATTAAAAATAGAAAAGCACTGACAGAGAGAGTGAGAGAGTGTGAGAGAGAGAGAGAGAGAGAGATAATCTATATTTTTACATGGAGGGGGAGGTCAGTTAGGAATCTGATATGCTGCAGACTGCGGCTAGGTCCTGTTCTGTCAGGTAGTGAGAGGGCTGGATTCAGAGCCTGTCATTAAATTGCAGTGTAAATGAAATTGTATCCTTCCTTCCATCTCCATTAGTCTTCATCCCTTCATCCTTCTCTCTCCCCTGTTCAATTCATTAATCTGTCCATCGACCCCCTCCTCATCTCCTTTCCCCCCATCTCTCCATGCTCATAACCTTCCTTTCTCTCCCCCTCTCCTCTCATTCCTCCATACGTTTTTCTCTCTCTTCCTATCCCTCCATCCCTCCTTTCCTCTGTGTCTGTGAGCTCAATAGATCACTTCATGTGTTCAGCGAGGTTAGCTGCTGGAGGGCAAGGGGACGGGGGCGGGGGCGGCTCACTGGGCCAGAGGGATGACAGGACATTTAACCGGTCATCACTGCCGGTTAGCACTGAGCGTGTCTGAAGTGGACGAGAAACACATTGTTCCTCCTGCCTTCGTTTACATATCTATCTCAAATACGTGGTCCTCTGTAGCTCAGCTGGTAGAGCACGGCGCTTGTAACGCCAAGGTTGTGGGTTCGATCCCCGGGACCACCCATACACAAATAAATGTATGCACGCATGACTGTAAGTCGCTTTGGATAAAAGCGTCTGCTAAATGGCATATTATTATTATACGTCGTACCCCTGCACACTGATCTGGTACTCCCTGTACATATCTCTATTCTTGTGTATTGTATTCCTCTATTGTGTACATATTTTTATTTTTATTATAATTTTATAAGCAAGCATTTCACAATCAAGTCTACACCTGTTGTATTTGGCACGTGGCAAATAAAATGTTATTTGATTTCCTCACACCAGGGTTTAAGAGATCATCTGCATCTCACCTCGTTTTAACGACACTGATAGACATGATGTCCTTTTAAGCCGTTTAATACACTCCACATGTCCATAACCCCAGCAGCCCTTAAACCCCATGTCCAATAAATGGTATGCTGCTGTCAGTCTGTCTGTCTGTCTTTCTTAAGGAGGAGCGCCCAGCGAGCCAGAGGAGATCAATATAGTAACAGAGTCTCCAAACCCCAGCCCACCCCTGCATTAGAGCAGCTCTGTCTGTTAAAGTGTGTTAGGTCAGGACCTGACCCCACTTATGACCTCCGTGGCCCACCGACCTGTAGTGTTTATAATGATCTGACCCTAGACCTCACCGCTAATGATGAGTCCCCCCGACACACACACTTACAGACAATAACCTGCTTGGGATGCAGTGTGTGTGCGTGTGCGTGCAAGCGTGCGTGTGTGTGTGAAATAAATACACATTTTAACCACATGCCCTCTCTCTAATGTCATGGCTGAAAACCATAAAGCGCTAGTTACTGTAGTATCTGGTGTTTGATTGAGATACAGGACTAAGAGAAGTTGAATGCTCCCAGAATGTGTCAGGCCTAGAGTGTGTTTCTGTGATGTTCAGAGAGGTGTGTCTGTAGGCCGCCTGACGTCACTGTCTCTGGTAAGTCATTTACGGTACATCACCTAACTGTCTGTTGTCTACCAGACTGTCTGCACTGCAGGTCAACCTGATTAGACTAGCCATTCTCGCTGGATCACTGCTCTCAGTCAGAGAAAATCCATACATATGTCTCTTTTTACACTGCCCAGAACAGTGGAGTCCAGTCAGATGGACGCCTCTCCGGTCTCCACAATGCATTGCAGTGCAGCCACTACTGTACAGTGCGGCTGCATCATGGCTCTTCCAGAGGAGGTGGAGGAGGAGGTGTAATGGTGGCACATAATTTGAGCACCCACGGGGGAGAGAGAAGCCTGTTTGCGGCGAAACCACTCAGTCATTATCGGTGGAGAATCAAAGAGCTCCCCTGTATAGCTCTACTGTCAGTGCGCCGCTTGAAACTCCACGGACGGTAGCCACTGCAAATAAAAGCAGACCAGGACTGGACGAAAAGAGGTCCGATGTTTTGAGATTGTAAAGTTTAGATGGATTATCAAATCACCAGGAGGCAAGCCTCACTGTTTTTCATGAACTAGGACCCCATAGAGGTTTTCCTGGTCAGGTCTCATGGGAAGGAAAAAACTCCAGGCCCTAGTCAATAAGAAATAAGGTAAATCATACCACTAGGTAGTTCTTCCAATAGTTAACTCGTTAACCACTGCTCCACTAGGGTTAGCCCTCTTGAGGGAGATTGTAACTAGCCTACCTTGGTAAGGGTCACTACAATACTTTTCATGAGTCTTGTAGTCATTTGTCAGAGGTTGTGTTGCTTCCTTTCAATACAATGCTGGAGGTCATGGGAGCTAGTTTGGACAGATATGTCCTTTGACTTCATTATACATGTTTCACCACAATCCGGTGATCAGGATGCATGTCAGCATCCACCCACACTGTCACACACACACACACACACACACACACACACACACACACACACACACACACACACACACACACACACACACACACACACACACACACACACACACACACACACACACACACTCTCTTATAAGCCTACTGAGAGACAATCCCTCTTTGTTTCTCTGTCCTGTTCTTCCTGCTTAGGAATGCACTACTGCTATTCCTCTACTGCTCCAAAACAACACTGTGGTGTGTGTGAGTGCGTGCGTGGGTGTTTAGAGATTGAGACTGTGTGTATGAGAATAAAATATTAATTGTTTATTTTGGGGTGGAAGCGGAAACCAGAGAAGAAACAACATTTGGTCCATAGATAAATGATAAACATAAAGGAATGAGCTCAGGCTCAGAGTCCGACCGTCACTCTCTCCGCATTCACAAAGTACTGTATCAACACATTCTTTCTCATCGTGATCTAAACTACTATTGTACATTCATTACCCCTGAGGGGATACAATTGAATGACATGTATTGAGAGAGTTTGGTGTCACGCCCTGGCTCTGGGACTCTTAAATGTTGAGCCAGGGTGTGGATTTGCTATGTTTAGTTTTTCTATGTTTTTGTTCTAGATCGTTTGATCTATGTTGGCCAGGGTGGTTCCCAATCAGAGGCAGCTGTAGCTCGTTGTCTCTGATTGGGGACCATACTTAGGCAGCCTGTTTTGCACTAGTCTTTGTGGGATCTTGATCCGTAAAGGTTTGTTGTGTTATAACCTCAGGACTTCACGTATCGTTTGTTTGTTGTTTTTGTCGTTAAGTACGTTAAATAAAAGTATGTACGCTTATCACGCTGCGCCTTGGTCCGTGTCTTCAGTCAACGATCGTGACATTTGGTCCCTAACTTCCACCAGTTTAAAGACCATGTTTCTGTTCGTGGGACAGATGAGAAAGACGCAATCCTTGACATTAACAAAAATGTACTCAAACATACCTTATTTAACAATATTTGAGTATTACCTGTGGTAACATTGCATATAAAATGCCGTTATACCCATATTGCGTACTTTGGATATGGGTTTTGACATGCACATCTACAGACGGATATAGTGTCTTAGGTTAGGGAGGTTTTTTAGGGACGTATAATGTGTTCTTCTTGGAGTAGCCCGTTGATAATATCATGATGAATGAAAAAAAATAAAAATAATGATAAGAGCGTCTGATAAATGACTAAAATGTAAAATGTAATGATGATAATGTGATCAGTGATACCTCATATCTCAGAAACTCATGAACAAGGAAGGATATGGTGATTGGTATGGAACTGAGCTTCATACTTTTTGTAAAAACAAAAACATGCCTCTTCCATTTATTTTTATTTCATTCTTCCACCTTAATTTTCCTCAAACACCACTTCTTCTCTTCTCTTCTCTTCTCTTCTCTTCTCTTCTCTTCTCTTCTCTTCTCTTCTCTTCTCTTCTCTTCTCTTCTCTTCTCTTCTCTTCTCTTCTCTTCTCTTCTCTCCTATCCTCTCTTTCTCTCTTCCTCTCCCTTTTACTTTCACTCACACTTAATTCCTCTCCTCTCTCCTCTCCTCTCTCCTCTCTCCTTTCCTCTCTCCTCTCCTCTCTCCTCTCCTCTCCTCTCCTCTCTCCTCTCCTCTCTCCTCTCTCCTCTCCTCTCTCTCAGGTGCGTCGTCGGTGATCAGTAACGATGACGACTCAGCCTCTCCTCTCCACCACGTGTCCAATGGCAGTAACACTCCATCCTCCTCTGAGATGGGCCTAGACGCGGTCATCATCGGCATGACCAAGATCCCCGTTATCGAGAACCCTCAGTACTTCCGCAGCAACAGCATGCTCAAATCAGACACTTGTGAGTACAACAAGACCATGGCTTAGACACACACGCACAGACACACACACACGCATGTATACACTCACACAACACACATACAAATGGCTTTCTTTTACCAACAGTTCCTTTTAATGGGTAACAAGACATAGCCTACTAGGCTGTAGCAAAGAAGAATAGTTTGCAAACTAGGAGATCTCAGAGGATCTGAGTGCTGACGTCACCATGAATCTGTTGCACCAACACATAGACGCCATCTAAGAACCCACACCAGAATGTACGTATGTGCTGGTTGCCTTAGCAACACTCTCTCCGCTGCTATGGAAATGGCACTGGAGCTGCTGATAAAATGTGTTGAGTGGGACAGGCAGCGCTCCGTGTGTGTGTTTGTGTGTGTCAATCCCACTTGTCAGCTGTGTAGTTGTATCTATCTAATCCATCAAATTGAAGGTCATGCCTCTTAAAGAGGACACAAGTTCCTGAGCAGATGATTTGCAGAGGCCTCTACAATAGGAATGTGTCTCTGTGTAGGTCTGAGTTACACACAGTGTGTGTCTCCGCTGTCTTCTCCTGTCTGGGCCAATGGTGAGAGAGCTGTGGTCTGACTTGTGTCTGCAGCAAATCACCAAAAGAGATTTATGAGCCCCAGAAAAACATAAAATGTCAGTCAATACTGTACAGCTGTGTGTGTGTGTGTGTGTGTGTGTGTGTGTGTGTGTGTGTGTGTGTGTGTGTGTGTGTGTGTGTGTGTAAATGTCGTATTCAGTTTGATGAAGAAGAGGGAAACAGTGTAGGTAAGGTATTATGTCAGGGGAGTGGGTGTGACTCTAATATCTTAGAAACAGATCAATAGCCTCCATTAGTTTGTCCACTCCATTAGAGTGGACAAAGCTCATTAAGAACGAGAGATACACGCAAACACACACACACACACACACACACACACACACACACACACACACACACACACACACACACACACACACACACAGTGCATTCGGAAAGTATTCAGACCCCTTGACTTTTTCCACATTTTGTTACGTAACAGCCTTATTCTAAAATTGATTAAATTGTTTTTTTCCCTCATCAATCTACACATAATACCCCATAATGACAAAGCAAAAATAGGTTTTTAGAAATATTTGCGAATTTATAAAAAAAATATTCAGACCCTTACATAAGTATTCAGATCCTTTACTCAGTACTTTGTTGAAGCACCTTTGGCGGTGATTACAGCCTCAAGTCTTCTTGGGTATGATGCTACAAGCTTGGCAGACCTGTATCTGGGGAGATCCTCCCATTCTTTTCTGCAGATATTCTCAAGCCCTGTCAGGTTGGATGGGGAGCGTTGCTGCACAGCTATTTTCAGGTCTCTCCAGAGATGTTAGATGGCTGGGCTGGGACATTCAGAGACTTGTCCCGAAGCCACTCCTGCGTGGTCTTGGCTGTGTGCTTAGGGTCGTTGTCCTGTTGGAAGGTGAACCTTCTCTCCAGTCTGAGGTTCTGAGCGCTCTGGAGCAGGTTTTCATCACGGATCTCTCTGTACTTTGCACTGTTCATCTTTGCCTCGATCCTGACTAGTCTCCCAGTCCCTGCCGCTGAAAAACATCCCCACAGCATGATGCTGCCACCACCGAGCTTCACCCTAGGGATGGTGCCAGGTTTAGTCCAGACGTGACACTTGCCATTCAGGCCAATGAGTTCCATCTCGGTTTCATCAGACCAGAGAATCTTGTTTCTCATGGTCTGAGAGTCTTAAGGTGCCTTTTGGCAAACTCCAAGCGGGCTGTCATGTGCCTTTTACTGAGGAGTGGCTTCCGTCTGGCCACTCTACCATAAAGGCCTGATTGGTGGAGTGCTGCAGAGATGGTTGTCCTTCTGGAAGGTTCTCCCATCTCCACAGAGGAACTCTGGAGCTCTGTCACTGACCATCGGGTTCTTGGTCACCTCCCTGACCAAGGCCCTTCTCCCCCGATTGCTTAGTTTGGCCGGGCGGCCAGCTCTAGGAAGAGTCTTGGTGGTTCCAAACTTCTTCCATTTAAGAATGATGGAGGCCACTGTGTTCTTGGGGACCTTCAATGCTGCAGACATTTTTTGGTAACCTTCCCCAGATCTGTGCCTCGACACAATCCTGTCTCGGAGCTCTATGGACAATTCCTTCGACCTCATGGCTTGGTTAGTGCAGCTCGATGCAGCTTCAAAGTCTAGCCCTCCACAATACAATAGCCTGAGTGGTGAGCATTTTTGTGTATGAGTGGTGAGCTGCACAGAGTGGTCCTCTGTAGCTCAGCTGGTAGAGCACGGCGCTTGTAACGCCAAGGTAGTGGGTTCGATCCCCGGGACCACCCATACACAAAAATGTATGCACGCATGACTGTAAGTCGCTTTGGATAAAAGCGTCTGCTAAATGGCATATTATATTATTATATTATTATTATATGGTGAGCTTTTCTTCAAATGCATTTCTTAATCAGATCAGAAATAAATCTTGACGGTTTGTGTCCTGTTTCTCTCTGAAGACAGTAACCTACTGATTAATATGTTTTGGTGTTCTCCACTGTCCTTGCGCTATAGAGGGAGCACTGGGTTGAGTTAAGTGGGTACAGAGCATCTGTCTGCATGAAAACAACTCTGGGACAAAGCACTGTGAGAATCCCACTACTCTATCACCACCAGCCAGATTTCAGCATTTGTTCAGTCAAAAATCGCTATTTCAAATAGACTTTCAAACATCTATTTCTGACGATTCCCACTTGATAGCTATTACACATGCTGAGAGACAAAGCTGAGCTAGCGCTGTACAACATGATGTTACTATAATCACAATAAAAAGACAGAACACAAAACTAATAGTGAAACTTTCACTTTCAGTTGAAAACACAGTGATAAGACAATACAGCTCATCAAGAAAACGAAATAGTAGATAGATCATTCAGTGCAACCAATGACGGCTCCCAGTCCCCTAATCCAACCATAAGACATAATCTCTTCTCATCTAAGATATATACTGATTACGGCATTCATATTAGGAAGTCACACTGATATATGTAATAACTAGGTTCTCTCTGTGTTGCAGTTGTCCAGCACATCAAGAGGCACAACATAGTGCTGAAGAGGGAGTTGGGAGAGGGGGCGTTTGGGAAGGTTTTCCTGGCCGAGTGCTACAACCTGTCTCCTGAGCTCGAAAAAATCCTGGTGGCTGTCAAGGTAACCCAGCTCTTTCAAGTCTATCACAACCCACTGTAGGCTACATCATTTGGCCAATTTCCAAATGGACCTCTAGACTCTACCCCCTAGATACTCCTGTAGGAAAATCGGCCAATGGCCTGCTTCCACCAAGAATTCCAGCATTCAAAGTATGTGGTGAAATTAGATCTTATAGGAGAGTTTTCATTAAAAAAACATGGCATGGGAGAGAACCCCTTCCCCATGACTTCCTGTCCTTCCTGTGTCCCACCACATTCTAAGTGTGAAGTGGGGCTTGAGTGGCAGGGCAGTATGTCCTGTATCTACAAGAAACCTGCCATTGAAGATGATAGATTTCCGAGTTGCTGCTTCTACGGTCTAACATACTCATATCCACTAATGGTAGTAGTTTTACAAGCAAACATTGGACAGGCATGCTGCCATATAGGCTAAGCTTCCATGTTTATGGTCAAACTCACAAGGGAGCCATCGATCACGATACGGAACAGAGTGACATTAGCTAATGCGTTGGCAGTCATGCAAAGATGCTAGCAGTCACACAGGCGATTCAATGCTCCAACGTTCCGGCGAACATACAGTGTCATAGGTAAATCACATTCAGGGGTGAGTTTCCTGAAATCTTTGTAGCTAATTTGGCACTTTTATTCCTCTGAACAACCCAGCCCCAAGAAAGTAACAATGCCAAATCAATGTTTAGCGGTCAATCTTCTATATGTGAATGAACTTCAGAATTTGTCAAAGCACTTTAATGTTCTTGTAGTGGCGTGGGTCTGGGTCGTTAAGAGAAACAAAGTACCATGTCAGCTCTGAAGCTTTTGGGAAACTCATCCATTTCCAGTTCTGTTCTGATCAAATTGACGAGTTCTGTTTCCTGAAATCTAATTGGTTGAAGATGGGGGTGGAGGAATCTATTTTTCTGCCATCTCAGCATTCTAGCTGGGGGTCAGAACAGAGGGTCATCCTTTGGCTTCCTTAGCTCTCTCCTGTTCCTATTACATTTCCTGAAACACTCTCTCTCTCTCTCTCTCTCTCTCGCCTCTGCACTTAAATCGCTATGACAGATTTCATGATTTACGATCACTAATGCAAAGATCAGAACACGAGAACTAACCACACTACTTCTGTAAATAATACTGAGCTTGCTGTACATAAGTATACAACATCTCTGCTTGGTCATTACCAATAAGCTAAAATTGTGGGCTATGGTTAAGTTCCTATAACTCACTTTTACTTTAAGAGTTACTTATGTCTGCACTTGGTGGACTTGAGCCAAAAACATCTTGTGGCAGAATATTCCCCTCCCAGTAAAAATGTATTGCCAGTAAGTAGTCTCCATGCACAGTGTGCAAAATGTTTAAGTATGATGTTTTCGGTGTCTAAAAAACTCAGTTCTGAGTAAACATAGGTAGTAACCTGTGTGCGTGTGTGTGTTTGTGAGTTCAGACCCTGAAAGAGGCCAGTGAGAATGCAAGGAAGGACTTCCACCGGGAGGCCGAGTTGCTGACCAACCTGCAGCACCAGCACATTGTCACGTTCTACGGTGTGTGTGTGGAGAGCGACCCCCTCATCATGGTGTTTGAGTATATGAAGCACGGGGACCTCAACAAGTTCCTCAGGTAAACCATTCTGTGGGCATGTTCATATTAGGGCCCAATTCAGACTTAGGCAATTTACGCCTTTCCTACGCACGCCTTTCCTACGCACTTCTCAGTAGGTGGTATTCAGACTTGCCTTATGCATGTGTGTAACGGGCTTTGCAGGCGTGGTTCCCTTGCGCACTGAAGACATTTAATTCAACTGCTGAAAACTCTCCCACTTGCTGGCCAACATATTTTCTCCTGGAGTTTTAATTCAATAGGGTTTTCAGTACATTTACCTTAAGCCATCCCTTTAAATACGGTGTATCTTTAATTTTATCGACAGACTCACTAAAATACATAGAGAGAACAGGTTCAGAATATTAGGGATCAATGAAAGAAAGCCATCTAAATATATGCATATTCATCTCAGTTTCAGCACCAACTGGTAGATTAAAAAATACTCTGATCTTGTAGATTATTTAGGCAAATTTTGGGGTTAGAAAAGAATGTATGAATCATAAAAAAAGCCTTTATGCACAAAATATATTGATGAATCCAAAATACAGTGGCTTGATTCATCCTGAAAGTTGTCATATTCAAGTTCAAACCATGAAATATTGGAAGGTAGAAAGCAGTGTACAATAAGGGTTGAACAATAGTCCTAGAAATCTACCCTATTCCTCACTAATCATGGAACTGTATGACAACGGTCCAGTCGTCGTGAACCGTGCACCAGGCTCCAGGTTTAACATTCTAGGTGTGGTTTGAGTTCCATAATGATTCAAATAGGCTACATGTCCCAAATTATTGCACAACGTTTAGCCTAATAGGATCCACTAATGCTAGCGAGCTTCAAGAACAACTACATGGACATGACAGAGGAAAGAAAGGTAAACTGAATGGACCATTATAAATGTATGTGGGTATTACTGACGGTGGCTCCCGATAGTGGCTACTATTTAACATGATACAAATTGTAAAATAAAATGGAGAAAAACCCGGGCATATAATTAAAACATTCTAAACTGCATACATCAACTTGGCAGTGTCGGCCCCACAGAAACCCATAGCTTGGATCTCCAAATTTCATCCACACAAATTATGAGGGCATACAATACAAATTCTGAATAACGGCACAGCTATTTATACCCTACTTCACTGTGGAAAAGGGGCCGCAATACATGTCATGTTGATATGATTTTCAGTTTGCTTCCATATGACTGGTTTCACATTCGTCTCCTGAGATCATAAGGAAAAATCATCTAAAACAATTGCTATGTGTATTTACAATCCACTTCTCCAAACGGATTACTCATTTACCTAGCTCTTATCAATAGCTCCTATCAATTTATAAATTGCAGTGCATGGAGAATGCTGTTACTTACAGTTGAAGTCGGAAGTTTACATACACCTTAGCCAAATACATTTAAACTCAGTTTTTCACAATTCCTGACATTTAATCCTAGTAAAGATTCCCTGTTTTAGGTCAGTTAGGATCACCACTATATTTTAAGAATGTGAAATGTCAGAATAATAGTAGAGAGAATGATTTATTTCAGCTTTAATTTTTTTCATCACATTCCCAGTGGATCAGAAGTTTACATACACTCAATTAGTATTCGGTAGCATTGTCTTTAAATTGTTTAACTTGGGTCAAACATTTCGGGTAGCCTTCCGCAAGCTTCCCACAATAAGTTGGGTGAATTTCGGCCCATTCCTCCTGACAGAGCTGGTGTAACTGAGTCAGGTTTGTAGGCCTCCTTGCTCGCACACGCTTTTTCAGTTCTGCCCACAAATGTTCTATAGGTTTGAGGTCAGGTCTTTGTGATGGCCACTCCAATACCTTGACTTTGTTGTCCTTAAGCCATTTTGCCACAACTTTGGAAGTATGCTTGGGGTCATTGTCCATTTGGAAGACCCATTTGCGACCAAGCTTTAACTTCCTGACTGATGTCTTGAGATGTTGCTTCAATATATCCACATAATTTTCCTTCCTCATGATGCCATCTATTTTGTGAAGTGCACCAGTCCCTCCTGCAACAAAGCACCCCCACAGCATGATGCTGCCACCCCCGTGCTTCACGGTTGGGATGGTGTTCTTTGGCTTGCAAGCAACCCCCTTTTTCCTCCAAACATAACGATGGTCATTATGGCCATCCACGAATAGCGGGTTAATAGCATGCTATTGTCATGCTTAAGTTAAAGGTCCGAATACGCATAGAGAGATAAATGCATAAAAGAGATATACGTTCCATTTCCGCGCGCTTAAAGCTGCACTTTGCCATTTCCTGGTTGACAAAATTCTAACAGTTTGCCTAATTTCAGTTTATGTGACAAAACAAGCAAGTATAGTGTAGAGAATCATTGTACCATTTAAACTGCTGTGAAATGTATTTTCCATAACCAAAAATATTGTATTTTTAGCTGTTTGAAGCTGGTGCACCAAACCTAAAGTACAAGACGCAAAAACGATACTTAAGAATGGGAAGCATAGAAATAACACACATAGAACAGATCTACAGCTTCTTAGACTTGCTTTCAATGAGAAAGACAGATCTATAACTCACATTTCTATGTGAATTTGGTCGGGTCGCCCAAAAAGTTAGATATTGCAGCTTTAACTCGGGTCGGAATTCCTCCCCCTACTACATAAAAGCCCAGTAAATCTCTATTGACTGAGGTTTGTCATGATCTATTTCAATGAAGCCATTACAGGAAGTGAGTTAAAACTCCCAACGCAAATGTATAAATAAAGTTGAAAATGAATGTCACCTTTCAGGTTGTGATTCGGAATTTCAATGGAATTCCTCTCCCCTCCTCTCATTCCGTAGGGCTCACGGTCCCGACTCCGTGATGATGGGTGACGGTCCGACCAATAGGCCCGTGGTGCTGACCCAGTCCCAGATGCTGCACATCGCCCAGCAGATCGCTGCAGGCATGGTCTACCTGGCCTCCCAGCACTTTGTCCACCGAGACCTGGCCACACGTAACTGTCTGGTGGGAGAGAATCTGCTGGTGAAGATCGGTGATTTCGGCATGTCCCGAGACGTGTACAGCACGGACTACTACAGGGTAAGTGTATGTGTCGCCCTCTTTTTTCTTGGCCCACTACTACTTCCCTTTGCATGGGCCTCACTCTCTCCCTGCATGGGCCTCACTCTCTCCCTGCATGGGCATGAATCGATCAGTAGGCCCTGGGCCTGGTATGTTTAATAGCTAGAAGAAGAAAGCTGCATAGAGCAGTGTTTCTCAACAGTCTATGTCTGCCTATGCCTCAGAACTGCTTCAATATTATTGAATTGGTACCAGCTAACTAACTAACCAAGTATTTAACTAACTGATTGATTGGTCGGTCAGCAACAACATCCTCTATGGACTGTCCCGAACGGGAGTTTGAGAAACACTGCAGAGGCCTTATACGTAGATGTCAGTGTATAGATGTCACAGACCCTGTCTCTTCCACACATTCTCCACCTGCTTCCCTGCCTCCCCCTCTCTTTGATTTCACTATTAGTGTGTGACAACATACAACTGCTATCCACCTCCCCACACCGCCCACACCTCCCAGACACACACACACACACCCTCTCAGTAAAGTTAACCACTGGAGGAGTCGCCATAGCAACGGGCAAAGGCAGCACAGAGCATAAGTTATATCAGACAGTCCCTATGAAAAAAAGTAATTAAAGAACTTATATTAGTATGCAGCTCCACTACTAGAGAGAGTGAGAGCGAGAGAGAGTGAGAGAGAGAGAGAGAGAGAGAGAGAGAGAGAGAGAGAGAGAGAGAGAGAGAGAGAGAGAGAGAGAGAGAGAGAGAGAGAGAGAGAGAGAGAGAGAGAGAGAGATGGGGAGATAAGGGGCAAGTGAAATAAATCAACACAAATAAAGATGCAAGAGAGGAGGGGTACAAGAGAAAAGAGAAGAGAAGGGGGGCTTCAGAGTGGAGAGGTTGAGAGAAGGAGAGTGTGGAGAGAGACATGAGAAAGGAGAGAGGAGCCAATGATAGATAGAGATATGCAGAGAAAGAGACTGAGAGCTGTTTTCCCCCAAGAGTTCGGTGAAAGAATGATGAACATTGATGTCATAGGAGGGATCAGAAGGTAGACCAGCACAAGTTGCTTCCTGTCTAGGGATGATGCCTGACAGTGGCTGCATTTGAAATGGTACCCTATTCACTATAGTGCCCAGTGATGTCACATTGCGCCCTTCCAGGGCTTTGATGGACAGCTGCGGAAACCAACCAACCATCCAACCAACCCACCCACCCACCCCAGAGCAGCCTCTTTTATAATTTATCTTTAATCCACATGAATACAAAATCTGTATGCTCTTTAACTACAGACCGACTGATAAAAAACAGGAATTCCCAGTAGAATGACCATCTCCATAGAAACACATGGAAATTCAGTTCAGTCTACTGGAACAAGGAGGAGGAGGAGTCTCCTAGTGAAACCCCTCCCACGCAGCCAGTCTAAAGCATCCCAAAAGCTCTCTTTCAAACCCGCCTGGTTGCCATGGATACCGTGGCCTCTAAACTCTTAATTCACAATTCCTCGTTTTCTTCTTCTTTGAGGTTTTCTGGCACAGACAAGCAGTGGGTTAGTTATTTATGAATATTTATAAGTCTGAGAGCAACATGATTTTACCGTCTGACTTCAATATTCAACATATTTCCAAGGGGGGATAAAAGTCAAAACTCTGCGGTTAAGTTTAGGCCTTCATTCCGACTGGTTAAGGTAAGGGTTAAGGTTGGGATAGGGTTCAAATAAAAATTTAAATAAACTAGTGCCTAGCACTGGGATTGAACCCACGATCCTCAGAGCCGTAGCTCGCATTTTAAGCCCTTCCTCTATCCCCACCTACAACGCCCTAGCAAGCCGAGAGCCTACTAGATGATATTGTTAATAGGTGCTCATGTTGCCACTAAGAATACTGAAGTGGATCTGCTGTGACCTGGCTGGAGAGAGCGAGAGAGAGAGAGATAGAGAGTTTCGGATGGTGAAAGATAGTCTCTCTGGTCACTCAGAATATTGAGCTCTAAAAACCATTGGGCCCTCTGAACAGGCTAGTAAAACTCCTTCTCTTAATATTTAATGAACTCAGGATGTTAAGAACAATTAATCAGGGGCTTTTCTACCTCACAAAGTAACACACATTCACACACAGAGAAACACAAACAAGCACACACACTGAAACACACTCACGCATGCACATATACGCACACATACATTTGGAAAGTATTCAGACCCCTTGACTTTTTCCACATTTTGTTTCGTTACAGCCTTATTCTAAAATTGATTCAATTTGTTTTTTTCCTCATCAATCTACACACAATACCCCATAATGACAAAGCAAAAATAGGTCTTTAGAATATTAAATACTGAAATATCACATTTACATTGGTATTCAGACCCTTTACTGAGTACTTTGTTGAACCACCTTTGGCAGCGATTACAGCCTCGAGTCTTCTTGTGTATGATGCTACAAGCTTGGCACACCTGTATTTGGGGAGTTTCTACCATTCTTCTCTGCAGATCCTCTCAAGCTCTGTCAGGTTGGATGGGGAGCGTCACTACCCAACTACTATTTTCAGGTCTCTCCAGAGATGTTCGATCGGGTTCAAGTCCGGGCTCTGGCTGGGCCACTCAAGGACATTCAGAGACTTGTCTCGATGCCACTCCTGCGTTGTCTTGGCTGTGTGCTTAGGGTTGTTGTCCTGTTGGAAGGTGAACCTTCGCCCCAGTCTGAGGTCCTGAGTGCTCTGAAGCAGGTTTTCATCACGTATCGCTCTGTACTTTGCTCCGTTCATCTTTCCCTGCCACTAGTCTCCCAGTCCCTGCCGCTGAAAATCATCCCCACAGCATGATGTTGCTACCACTGAGCTTCATCGTAGGGATGGTGCCAGGTTTCCTCCAGACGTGACGCTCGGCTTTCAGGCTAAAGAGTTCAATCTTGGTTTCATCAGATCAGACCAGATAATCTTGTTTCTCATGATCTGAGAGTCCTTTAGGTGCCTTTTGTCAAACTCCAAGCGGGCTGTCATGTGCCTTTTACTGAGGAGTGGCTTCCGCCTGGCCACTCTACCATAAAGGCCTGATTGGTGGAGTGCTGCAGAGATGATTGTCCTTCTGGAAGGTTCTCCCATCTCCACAGAGAAACTCTGGAGCTCTGTCAGAGTGACCATCTGGTTCTTGGTCACCTCCCTGACCAAGGCCCTTCTCTCCTGATTGCTCAGTTTGGCCGGGAGGAAGAGTCTTGGTGGTTCCAAACTTCTTCCATTTAAGAATTATGAATTTTTAATACATTTGCAAAAATGTCTAAAAACCTGTTTTTGCTTTGTTATTGTGGGGTATTTTGTGAAGATTGATGAGGAAAAACATTAATTTTATCCATTTTAGAATAAGGCTGTAACGTAACAAAATGTGGAAAAGGTAAAGGGGTCTGAATACTTTCCGAATGCACTGTACACACACACACACACACACAAACACACACACACACACACACACACACACAGAGAGAGAGACATAAACACAAGCAAGCACATACACACACACAAGCAACAAGCACACACACAAACACAAAAAGTGGAGACACTAAGATCAGGAGCGCAGCATTAATATTTCAAACTAAACCTCACTAACTAAATGAGACACTCACTGGATGTTGGCGTCAACCCCACTTGACCGTGAATCCATCGCAACAATCATACACACACAGTATCTTTCCTTGGAAACTCAAGTGGGGTTTGAGTTATGTGAAAACACTTAAAGTGAATTATGTGTTGAGGAGGAGGAAAGCGCCTTTGAGAAGGCGGACTAGAGCTAGATTGGTTTTCACAGAAAAACACACACCGGTGATGACTATCTCTTGGCTTTAATGGACTGGTAAAGTAAAGGCCACTCTGACGGAGAGAGGAAGAGACCATTCCGGGCTGAGTGGGCGGCAGACAGCAGTGGCCAGTCACAACTTCCTGTCTTGCACAGTGTCTGGGACAGTACAACTTTAGCTTCAGTCCTAGGCATTCAAAAGTCCACCTGTATTGCAGCACAGTAATAAAGTGGATGGAACTGCACCGTCAGGGTCAGGGACATATTTCAGAAATGTATTTTATTACATGGGTTATTGTTAGATGATTGCTTGTTTGTGACATTAACTATGTACCTTGCTGCAGTAAGGCATTTTGAAAAACTGAGCATAACCTTTTAGTGCTCAGAACTATATTTGTCTGTGTGTTAGACACAACAATTGGACAAACAATGTACCCTATTATTTTACCATTTGTCGTTTTAAATAACTATGTTTCTTTTATGTTTATTTTGTTTGCACTTTATTTTAGGGTACTGTTTCAATCAGGGGTTGGAACCAAAATTATTTTCCAATCATTTCGTTCTGAACAGAACCATTCTTTTTTTTTGTTCCATTCTACTGTTCCGACCAGCAAAATACAATACTGAACCGATTCGAACCAAAAAAAAGTAACGGTTTATATAATTCCTTTCTGTTCCTTTTTAACCTCTGAAATATAAATATTTTTTATTCATTTAGCTCAACATTAAATTACTTCACCAATCAGTGAGGATAGACTAGCTTTAGCTTGCTATGTAGCGGGCAAGCTATAGTTGTTTAGCCTACATGCATTGGACAGACAAATGTAGGGCGCGAGGGTGAAGGAGAAGGCTTGGCTTGAAGCGCTGGGCGTCTTGTTATGACATTCATTTTCTGAATTATCTACGGAGGAGCGGCTTCTATAAACAAACTTTGAATGTCTTTGAACTTCCGAGAGTTTGCTTAACAGTGGACCCAAGCTTGTGTGTGTAGAACGGCACCAGAATAAAAATAAAAACCTATCTTATCTTTTTGTAGTTAATAAATCCAGTGTGAAATGTGATAAATATAGTATCCTTAACTAGCATTGAAAAAGTTAATCCATTCTTCTCTAATAAAAAATCGCACTCCCTAATTTCTGAATTATGCTTGTAACTTCACTAGGCTACAGTAGCCTATGTTTCGTAGGGGGAGGGGCAGGTAGCCTGCACACACACTGGCAAGGGCTTTGCATAGGCGCTTTGTTGCGTTTTTCTGTGGGACTGGAAAACAATGCCCGGAATGTAATTTGCAGGTCATTAATGTTTAATTACCATTTTACCAAGTAGTTTCACTGAAAATATCTTGTCATTTCTGTACTGTTCAAATAAAGCGTCCAGGCTGACTGTGTGTATGTGTGTGTGTTGGTGTTGTAGGTGGGCGGTCACACCATGCTGCCCATTCGCTGGATGCCTCCAGAGAGCATCATGTACAGGAAGTTCACCACGGAGAGCGACGTGTGGAGTCTGGGCGTGGTCCTCTGGGAGATCTTCACCTACGGCAAACAGCCCTGGTACCAGCTCTCCAACAACGAGGTCTGTCTCACCTCTAAGCTAACCTTAACCCTAACCCCAACCCCAACTCCAACTCTCTGACTATACTCTACCTCCATGTAGCCTGGTTGCCAGTCTGTTTCTGTTCTCTTGCCACCACCTTACGACAGTTCCATGAGGAAGTGGCAAGAAAGGAGAACAGACTAGCATCCAGGCTACCGCTAACTGGAGTCTACCCTCACATTAATTCCTTTGACAAAGCTTTCCAACAGAATGGCCAATTATATTTTACAGTACCTTTAACCCCCAACCTTGACCCTACCCTGGTGGTGACTGGATGGAGTACAGCTACGACCGGAAGTTACTTTTCGTAGCAGGTTAGGACAACATTTTAGCTAACCCTTTTCGTTACCTTAAACTCATTCTCCTAACCTGCCACGTTAATTAGTCTAACCTGCTGCGTAAGTTTTCCTAACCTGCTACGAAAAAATAACTTCTGGTCGTAGCTGTGTTCCACCTAGTCAGAACCCCCTAACCCCTAACCCCATCTCTGGTTACTTCCCTAAAAAAAAGCTGTAACCCCCCTAACCCCAAAGCCCTTAGCTTATACCCCAAGGTATAGATCTGAAAGGCTTCCATCTGTCCTATCAGATGGCAAGATGGAGCTATTTCCATACTGCTTGTATATCAGATACTTACTGATCTATACTGAACAAAAATATAAACACAACATGTAAAGTGTTGGTCCCATGTTTCATGAGCTGAAATAAAAGATCCCAGAAATGTTCCATATGCACAAAAAGCGTATTTCTCAAAAATGTTGTGTAAAAATTTGTTCACATCCCTGTTCGTGAGCATTTCTCCTTTGCCAAGATAATCCATCCACCTGACAGGTATGGCATATCAAGAAGCTGATTAAACAGCATGATCATTACACAGGTGCACCTTGTGCTGGGGACAATAAAAGGCCACTCTAAAATGTGCAGTTTTGTCACACAACACAATGCCACAGATGTCTCAAGTTTTGAGGGCGTGTGCAATTGGAATGCTGACTGCAGAAATGTCCACCAGAGCTGTTGCCAGAGAATTGAATGTTAATTTCTCTACCATAAGCTGCCTCCAACGTTGTTTAAGAGAATTTGGCAGTATGTCCAACTGGCCTCACAACCGCAGACCACGTGTAATCACGCCAGCCCAGGACCTCCACATCCGGCTTCTTCACCTGCGGGATTGTCTGAGACCAGCCACCCGGACAGCTGATGAAACTGTGGGTTTGCACAACCGAAGAATGTCTGTACAAACTGTCAGAAACCGTCTCAGGGAAGCTCATCTGCGTATTCGTCGTCCTCACTAGGGTCTTGACCTGACTGCAGTTTGGCGTTGTAACCGACTTCAGTGGGCAAATGCTCACCTTCGATGGCCACTGGCACGCTGGAGAAGTGTGCTCTTCACAGATGAATCCCGGTTTCAGCTGTACCGGATGGCAGACAGTGTGTATGGCGTTGTGTGGGCTAGCGGTTTGCTGATGTCAACGTTGTGTACAGAGTGCCCCATGGTGGCGGTGGGGTTATGGTATGGGCAGGCATAAGCTACGGACAATGAACACAATTGCATTTTATCGATGGCAATTATCGTGACGAGATCCTGAGGCCCATTGTCGTGCCATTCATACGCCGCCATCACCTCATGTTTCAGCATGATAATGCACGACCCCATGTCGCAAGGATCTGTATACAATTCCTGGAAGCTGAAAATATCCCAGTTATTCTATGGCCTGCATACTCACCAATGTCACCCATTGAGTTTGGGATGCTCTGGATCGACGTGTACGACAGTGTGTTCCAGTTCCCGCCAATATCAAGCAACTTCTCACAGCCATTGAAAAGGAGTGGGACAACATTCCACAGGCCACAATCAACAGCCTGATCAACTCTATGCAAAGGAGATGTGTCGCGCTGCATGAGGCAAATGGTGGTCACACCAGATACTGACTGGTTTTCTGATCCACGCCCCTACCTTTTGTTGTAAGGTATCTGTGATCAACAGATGCATATCTGTATTCCCAGTCACGTGAAATCCATAGATTAGGGCCAATTTATTTATTTAAATTGACTGATTTCCTTATATGAACTGTAACTCAGTAAAATCTAAGAAATTGTTGCATTTATATTTTAGTTCAGTGTACATAAAGTGAGCCTAACCTTGTGTCTTTCTCCCCCCCCCCACACACACACACAGGTGATTGAGTGTATTACACAGGGGCGTGTCCTGCAGCGGCCTCGCACCTGTCCCAAAGAGGTGTACGACCTGATGCTGGGGTGCTGGCAGAGGGAACCCCACATGAGACACCACATCAAGGAGATCCACAGCCTACTGCTCAACCTAGCCAAGGCCTCTCCTGTCTACCTGGACATCCTCGGCTGAGTGTGTGTGTGTCTGTGTGTGTATGTGCGCATGCTTGAGTGTGTGTTTGAAGCTACAATCAAACTCTTTAAGGCAATCAGATGATTCCCCAACTATTCCCTTGTGCCCTACCCTCTCTCTCAGAAGATTCCCCAACTATTCCCTTGTGCCCTACCCTCTCTCTCAGAAGATTCCCCAACTATTCCCTTGTGCCCTACCCTCTCTCTCAGAAGATTCCCCAACTATTCCCTTGTGCCCTCCCTCTCTCTCTCTCTCTTTCTCTCTCTCTCTCCCTCCCTCTCTCTCCCTCTCTCTCCCTCTCTCTCCCTCTCTCTCTCTCTCTCCCTCTCTCTCCCTCTCCCTCTCCCTCTCTCTCTCTCTCTCTCTCTCCCTCTCTCTCTCTCACTCTCTCTCTCTCTCTCGCTCTCTCTCTCGCTCTCTCTCTCGCTCTCGCTCTCTCTCTCTCTCCCTCTCTCTCTCTCTCTCTCTCTCCCTCTCTCTCCCTCTCTCTCCCTCTCTCTCTCTCTCTCTCTCTCTCTCTCTCTCTCTCTCTCTCTCTCTCTCTCTCTCTCTCTCTCTCTCTCTCTCTCTCTCTCCCTCTCTCTCCCTCTCTCTCTCTCTCCCTCTCTCTCCCTCTCTCTCTCTCCCTCTCTCTCTCTCTCGCACTTTATTCCTACTTTTACTCTGTCTTGCATCTCTTTACCCACCATCTCTTTTCTTCCTGCTCAAGAGACATTAAGAATGGTTTGCAGTGGGAAGGCTTCTCCCATCTCTTCAAAGGCGTTTTTAACGGCGCCTAAATGGTCTACTGTAAATGGCTAAGAGGTCTGTACTGTAGTCTATACGAGCAGGCAGTGGGAGGTGCCGTTTGGTCCAATTGGTTTCTGGAAACTCCATCCTTCTGTAAATAAAACCCCTGGAGTCCAGAAGAGGGACCGCCATTTCTTCTCTGTACATACAGGACATACAGCTACCAGACATCGGAGCCCAGCGATGTCATGCAAAGACTTGAGACGCATCGCTCCATCTGAGGAGACATGGAAGCAACCAGACTATTATTTCCCCTGTCAACCAAGACATTTCCCCTCATGCTGACAAACAACAACAAATGAAATGCTATAACTCAGTGGTATTCAAAGTCAGGGCAACATTGGGGTCGCGGGGGAACTGCAGTGGGGTCGCGGGGGAACTGCAGTGGGGGTCGTCAAAATTATTATTTAATATTTGTTGTAGGAGGGAGGACAAAGGGAGGACAAAGGGAGGACAAAGGGAGGACAAAACAATTAAGAGCACAGATTATTGTATGGGACAATATACAAACGTTTTTGAGAATGATAATTTGAAAAAACAATTTTTATTCAGTATATGTATTCATTAGTTTATTTTCATTTAGGTAAGAGATGAAAATGCAATGAATTGAATGTTAATTGTTGATGTAAAAATCACAATTTTATGATTTTAAGGTTGTGTCATAAAATTTGGGGTGGTGTCGCGAGAACTTCTTAGGGAAAGAAATGGGATCCTCAGAAATTCTGACTGAAAAAATGGGGTCCCTACTGAAAAAGTTTGAATACCACTGCTATAACTGAGAGAGTTTGGGCAGGGTCTGTGTGAGATGGTCCTTTCATTGTCAGATCTCCGTTTAGGCGTGGTTGGGTCAACTGTGGTAGAATCATGACACACATCTCCAACCCCTACTACATAAACACTCAAAAGGCTTCTGAAGGAAATTTTATTGTGCATGTTTTATTATTTTAGCCCTGGCCACTGTGCTTTAGCCACACAGTCCCAGCCCCTGTCAGTAATGGTGTAATGTATATTTAATTAAGGAGCTAATGTTGGCCATTAGCAAAGTCTCCCCTCAGACATTTAAGACATTGTTTTATGGGAGGGAAAGGAGATGAGGAAGTGGAGAAGGAGAGAGAGACAGCGAGATAGAGAGGAGTGAAGAGGGCGAGGAAGCAGGCCTGAATGTCTGCAGGGAAATAGAGAGATAACATCCATCATAGTGCGGTCTGACCGGTTTTAGAACCCACAGCTCTTTACTTCACACACCTCACATTCCCCCCCCCCCCCCCCCCCCCCACACACACACACACAGACACAGATTGCATTTTATTGGTTTGGTCAAATGGCCATTACTATTGATATTTGTTTTCTTCTATTTATAATGTTTTATATATACTCTATGTTCACCATACTTATTTTGTATTTATTTTTCCAGTTTTTCTGAGACAAATCTTCTGAGGTCTAAGTCAATTCTTTGGTCTGAATCGAGGTCTGAATCAAATTCAAAGTGAGTGATGTAATTGATTATGCTGACAGTATTGTGTGTGTATGTCTGCATCCATAATAATGCACTACTTTTGACCAGGGCCCGTATTGGGCTGTGGTCAAAAGTAGTGCACTATAATGGGAATGAGTGTCATTTTAGACACAGACTGTGTGTGTCTGTTTGGGTCCTTGCACACAGTCACTGTTGCATTTTCCAGCCTGCCACATGATACATACAGTAGGTCCAATAAATACTATCCATTCCACAAAGAGAATGGATGTCCTTCTGTGCGAGAGCAAATGGAACAATGTTATACAGGTATTCAACATTGGTCATACAATGATGTTGTGCATTACAAAGCAACATTGTGTGCATGGGCCTTCGTTGTTGGTGTAGTTCGCAGTGAGAGAACTGCCAGTGTGAGAAAGAGCAGTGTGAATACGAATGTGCCATCGAACTAAGGAACCACTCTTAATGCTCTGTGTGGATCTAACCTACATGAACTGGCTAAAGTGGGACATGGTAATGGTTGCTAATGAGGGAAGGAGCTATCAGAGGACTGCAATGGAAGACGTTTCTATGTAACTCTCTTCCATCACAATGGACCCAGTCTGTCTACTGTATATCCTGGTCAAGTTACTGTTACTAATGGAGCCTTCCCAGAATCCTCTCTGTTGTAGGGTCCAACTATTTCCACCTACCGATAGGCTCTAGGCAATGGGCGGCACCAATCGCAGTGCTATCGATCTCGTTGGTCAGAAATTGACATCTCAAAAGGGACCGACAATCACAACCCTCAACAAGTGACCTGTTGTATAGTTACAAACCTCCTCTAGTTACACATCTCCATTAGTTACAACCTCTATGCTGTGTACGTGATAGTCCTAAACATTGGTCTTCAGCAGTGATATACCATATTACTTTTCTTAGATACAAGAGGACAAAATGAACAAAACTGTACAAATGTTAATACCCCCTCAGACTGTCACTCTTTAGATTGTAATCTTCTTAGTCTGACAAGGACAAGAGAGATGGACAGTTGCCATTGGCCACATGACAATGTCTTCTGTCTCACGGATATACAGTATTTTGCTTGCAAACAACCCTATACAGCCCCATACAACTCCATACATCCCTATACAACCCCATACATCCTTATTCAACCCCATACATCCTTATACAACCCCATACATCCCTATACAACCCCATACATCCCCTTACCCCACCCCCATGCATCTCTATACAACCCTCCACCAATGGAACTGAAAACTGTGACTGAGCATTATCCATATCGCTCCTCTCTCGAATGTATCTTCACTGTCCCTTTCTTTCTTCTTTCTTTGTGTGTTCTCTGCCAGCTGTTACACTGTCCAACTGTGACATCCCTGATGGGTCAGTGGGAGGAGTGTGTGTGTGTGTTTGTGTAGGCGTGAAGCAGAGCAGGCCAGTTGCAGAACAAAACGTGCTGTAGACAACCCATCTGGCTCTGATGGCTTTGGCCTCAGTGCTGTGACAGGTGTTCCATAACGTGTGTAAAAATAATGTGATCAGCTTTTCTCAATGAAACGGACGACTCTGTTGTGACACGGTGTCATTAATAAAAGTATTATGTCTTACCTCACCCTGAGCAGATCTGATGTCTGGTGTCTCTGTGTGAATGAGGGAGTGTTAGCATGATGAGTGTGTTGGGAGTGTTTGAGTACAGTAGCCTATAGAACACACTTTAAAAGATCTAGAACTTACCAACGAATGGCCTTTACAGGGCCTACACATTGATGCTTTACAAACCAGTTCTAATGTCACAAAGGATGATATAACAGGTCCTTACATCTAGAGATTTGCCAAATGTGGCATAAGCTTTATAAAACCCTTTATACTGTGACATCTGTTTACAAATAATTTGTGAAGCATGTATATATATCTGATAAAGGACTAATGAAGGCTTCATCTTTAGTTTGTTTATTAGCGTGTGTCCAGCCTCTAGATCCTGTGCTCTCACATACACAGCCAACCCAATTATAGTTATCACAATGGGGTCTGACCATGTGTGGATGAAGTTTCGAGAGAGTTTCTAAATCCCTCACACAATTAAGACATTTATATAAGTCGCTCTATTATCTTTTTACACTGAACAGAAATGAAATGAGAAACATATAAAAGGGTAAAATCATCCCCTGTATCGATGTGCATGCTGCGTGTGTGCAAGCACAAGAGTGAGGGATAGGATAATTATCTTTGGTGTGTATAACATAGTATCTCTGGACTCAGCACTCTGCCCTCATAAAGAAGACTTTTAATCAGTGCACAGAGTAGTGAGGCAGAGAGAGAGGCCATAAACGCAAATCAATGTCACAGAGACACACAGAGGAAAAGCCAACAAACTCTCACAGTCTCACTTCAAAATTAGACGTTCATCCATGTTTCATAATTCATAAGGTTAGGCATTAATGTGGAACTGACAGCATTTTAGCAACATTAAATCTTATTAAAATCTGTTCATATACACTCCCAGGAAGAATATGACACATTTAAAAACATTTTCTGACAAGCAATCACTTAGATATGGTCATTTTCATACATTCTTAGAAAGTTTGGGAATTACGTATACTAAGGCATTTGTGAAAATTCTATAACAATATAGAGTGGGAAAGCGGCCCTGTGTTTGGACAATTAATAGACACTGCAGTAAATAAAACCTAATAAAAACATCTGTCTCGTCCAGGACCGGAATCTACGCAGACCGGTGCGCCTTAGCCAATCAGAGCTACAGTAGGCCTTTCAAGCAGACCACCATAGTCCCCGTGCCCAAGGACTCTAAGATAACCTGCCTAAATGACTACCGACCCGTAGCACTGACGTCTGTAGCCATGAAGTGCTTTGAAAGGCTGGTCATGGCTCACATCAACAGCATTATCCCAGAAACCCTAGACCCACTCCAATTTGCATACCGCCCCAACAGATCCACAGATGATGCAATCTCTATTGCACTCCACACTGCCCTTTCCCACCTGGACAAGAGGAACACCTACGTGAGAATGCTATTCATTGACTACAGCTCAGCATTCAACACCATAGTGCCCTCTAAGCTCATCACTAAGCTAAGGATCCTGGGACTAAACACCTCCCTCTGCAACTGGATCCTGGACTTCCTGACGGGCCGCCCCCAGGTGGTAAGGGTAGGTAACAACACATCTGCCACACTGATCCTCAACACGGGGGCCCCTCAGGGGTATGTGCTCAGTCCCCTCCTGTACTCTCTGTTCACCCATGACTGCATGGCCAGGCACGACTCCAACACCATCATTAAGTTTGCCGACGACACAACAGTGGTAGGCCTGATCACCGACAACGATGAGACAGCCTATAGGGAGGAGGTCAGAGATCTGGCCGTGTGGTGCCAGGACAACAACCTCTCCCTCAACGTGACCAAGACAAAGGAGATGATTGTGGACTACAGGAAAAAAAAGAGGACTGAGCACGCCCCCATTCTCATCGACGGGGCTGTAGTGGAACAGGTTGAGAGCTTCAAGTTCCTTGGTGTCCACATCACCAACGAACTATCATGGTCCAAACACACCAAGACAGTCGTGAAGAGGGCACGACAAAGCCTATTCCCCCTCAGGAGACTAAAAAGATTTGGCATGGGTCCTCAGATCCTCAAAAAATTCTACAGCTGCACCATCGAGAGCATCCTGACTGGTTGCATCACCGCCTGGTATGGCAACTGCTTGGCCTCCGACCGCAAGGCACTACAGAGGGTAGTGCGTACGGCCCAGTACATCACTGGGGCAAAGCTTCCTGCCATCCAGGACCTCTATACCAGGCGGTGTCAGAGGAAGGCCCTCAAAATTGTCAAAGACTCCAGCCACCCTAGTCATAGACTGTTCTCTCTGCTACCGCACGGCAAGTGGTACCGGAGTGCCAAGTCTAGGTCCAAAAGACTTCTCAACAGCTTCTACCCCCAAGCCATAAGACTCCTGAACAGCTAATCATGGCTACCCGGACTATTTGCACTGCCCCCCCACCCCATCCTTTTTACGCTGCTGCTACTCTGTTAAATATTTATGCATAGTCACTTTAACTCTACCCACATGTACATATTACCTCAACTACCTCAACTAGCCGGTGCCCCCGCACATTGACTCTGCAACGGTACCCCCCTGTATATATAGCCTCCCTACTGTCACTTTGTTTTACTTCTGCTCTTTTTTTTCTCAACACTTTTTTTTGTTGTTGTTGTTTTATTTTTACTTTTTTTGTTTAAAATAAATGCATTGTTGGTTAAGGGCTGTAAGTAAGCATTTCACTGTAATGTCTGCACCTGTTGTATTCGGCGCATGTGACCAATAAAATTTGATTTGATTTGATTTGAAACAAGCCATTGCCACACAGAACTGCCATCATTCACTTTGAACTGGACTATGTGTTTAGAGGCAGTTGCAACAGTGCGACTTTAGATCATTAGAACGCATTCGCCAAAAACCACACAATACACCTGAATGGATTTCTGCAAATACCCTATACAGTACCTTCGGAAAGTATTCAGACCTCTTGACTTTTTCAACATTTTGTTAGGTTACAGCCTTATTCTAAAATTTATTAAATAGCTTTTCCCCCACATTTTTGCGAATGTATTAAAAATAAAAACGGAAATATCACATTTACATAAGTATTCAGACAATTTACTCAGTACTTTGTTGAAGCACCTTTGGCAACGATTACAGCCTCGAGTCTTCTTGGGTATAACGCTACAAGCTTGGCACAACTGAATTTGGGGAGTTTCTCCCATTCTTCTCTGCAGATCCTCTCAAGCTCTGTCAGGTTGGATGGGGAGCGTTGCTGCACAACTATTTTCAGGTCTCTCCAGAGATGTTCGATCAGGTTCAAGTCCGGGCTCTGGCTGGGCCACTCAAGGACATTCAGAGACTTGTCCCGAAGCCACTCCTGCATTGTCTTGGCTGTGTGCTTAGGGTTGTTATCCTGTTGGAAGGTGAACCTTCACCCCAGTCTGAGGTCCTGAGCGCTCTGGAGCAAGTTTTAATTAATAATAATATAATAATAATACGTTTTCATTAAGGATCTCTCTGTACTTTGCTCCGTTCATCTTTACCTCGATCCTGACTAGTCTCCCAGTCCCTGCCGCTGAAAAACATCCCCACAGCATGATGCTGCCACCACCATGCTTCACCGTAGGGATAATGCCAGGTTTCCTCCAGACGTGCCGCTTGGCATTCAGGCCAAAGAGTTCCATCTTGGTTTCATCAGACCAGAGAATCTTGTTTCTCATGGTCTGAGAGTCTTTAGGTGCCTTTTGGCAAACTCCAAGCGGGCTGTCATGTGCCTTTTACTGAGGAGTGGCTTCCGTATGCCCACTCTACCATAAAGGCCTGATTGGTGGAGTGCTGCAGAGATGGTTGTCCTTCTGGAAGGTTTTCCCATCTCCACAGAGGAACTCTAGAGCTCTGTCAGAGAGACCATTGGGTTCTTGGTCACCTCCCTGACCAAGGCCCTTCTCCCCCGATTGCTCAGTTTGGCCAGCTCTAGGAGGAGTCTTGGTGGTTCCAAACAGCTTCCATTTAAGAATGATGGAGGCCACTGTGTTCTTTGGGACCTTCAATGCTGCAGAATCTTTTGGTACCCTTCCCAAGATCTGTGCCTCAACACAATCCTGTCTCGGAGCTCTACGGACAATTCCTTCGACCTCATGGCTTGGTTTTTGCTCTCACATGCACTGTCAACTGTGGGACCTTATATAGACAGGTTTGTGCCTTTCCAAATCATGTCCAATCAATTTAATTTACCACAGGTGGACTCCAATCAAATTGTAGAAACATCTCAAGGATGATCAATGGAAACAGGATGCACATGAGCTCAATTTCGAGTCTCATAGCAAAGGGTCTGAATACTTATGTAAATAAGGTATTTCTGTTTTTTGTTTTATTTTTATTATCAAAAATGTATAAGAACCTGTTTTAAAGCTTTGTCATTATGGGGTATTGTGAGTAGATTGCTGATTAAATGTTTTTATTTAATCAATTTTAGAATAAGGCTGTAACATAATAAAATGTGGAAAGGTCAAGGGGTCTGAATACTTTACGAAGGCACTGTATATACAGAAGTATGTGGACATCCTTTCAAATTTATGGATTTGGCTATTCAGCCACACCCGTTGCTGACAGGTGTATAAAATCGAGCACACAGCCATGCAATCTCCATAGGGAAACATTGGCAGTAGAATGACCTTACTGAAGACCTCAGTGACTTTCAACGTGGCACCGTCATAGGATGCCACCTTTCCAACAAGTCAGTTTGTCAAATTTCTGCCCTACTAGAGCTGCCCCGGTCAACTGTAAGTGCTGTTATTATGAAGTGGAAATGTCTAGCAGCAACAACGGCTCAGCCGCGAAGTGGTAGGCTACACAAGCTCACAGAACGGGACCTCCGAATGTTTGGGGAATGCCCTTTCCTGTTTCAGCATTACAATGCCCCTGTGCACAAAGCGAGGTCCATACAGAAATGGTTTGTCGAGATCGGTGTGGAAGAACTTGACTGGCCTGCACAGAGCCCTGACCTCAACCCCATCGAACACCTTTGGGATGAATTGGAAGGCCAACCGCGAGCCAGGCCTAATCGCCCAACATCAGTGCCCGACTTCACTAATGCTCTTGTGGCTGAATGGAAGCAAGTCCCTGCAGCAATGTTCCAACATCTAGTGGAATGCCTTCCCAGAAGAGTGGAGGCTGTTATAGCAGCAAAGGGGGGACCAACTCCATATTAATGCCCATGATTTAGGAATGAGATGTTCGATGAGCAGGTGTCCACATACTTTTGGTAATGTAGTGTATGTCAATACCACGGGAGTCCTCTTCCATTTGGGGACTTTACAGTCCTATTGACCATGAAAAGGTAGGCTCTCTCCCCCTCAGTTATGCACATCAACAAGATCAACAACTAATGCTAGCCAGACCAAGATGAGCTAAAATATAACGAAGGAACATTAGATAAACCCCCTCAAACTTTTTCAGCTAGCTGACCGTCAAAATTGAGCACTGATAAACGATGGGGAATTGTAGCCTACTCGTCCTTCTGCAGCTTTCCTGCCTGGCTAACCAAGCACCCAAGCTAACTGGCTAAAGTTGGCTAGCTTGCTAGCTAGCTACTTCCATACACAAATGAGAGAACACCTCACTCTGACCATTTTACATGCCATAGCAGAGCTGGTTGACATGTTATCTAGAGTGTTCGTGACTAACTATTGTTTTGCCTACGTTTACTGACACCGGTCATATTCAGCAGGTGTTGCGTAAATTCATCAGTTATTCTGTGCTCTGGCACACTCAGACGAGAGTTCTCTGAAATCGGAGTAGATAGCCAGAGTGAATTACAAAAATCAAGAGATATGCTAATTGGATGACAGTCGTTCAAGTTCTTGCTAGCTAACCAAATGGCACCTGCATCTCAAGCTGTGTATACCCGCTGAAAAACGATATGAGGGGGAAAAGTCCGTCACTCACCCACTCCTCCAATGACATGACATCCTCCTATTGTTAGCTAGATAGCTAGCTAGCTGTTAGGCTCTGTGTTGTTAGCTTGCTACATAAATAGATATGCTAGCCTATTAGCCACGTTATGACTGACTTGTGATCATTGCCCTTGCTTGTTTGAATTTATTGACATTCCCAGCCTTAGTTACATTCGTCTGGTTTTGTCCAAAATATTAAGTCATTTAACCTCTACGGGATCGGTGTCCCTATACCGGGACAGTTGCTGCTCAATATGCGATATGTGACAAGAATGGCGTTGTAAACAACAGCCAACTTTCCGGGACATAGACATGTCTTATATGGGCAGAAAGCTTAAATTCGTGTTAATCTAACTGTAGAGTCCATTTTACAGTAACTATTACAGCAAAAAATACCATGCTATTGTTTGAGGATAGTGTACAATAACAAAACACTTTTATCACGGCAACTGGTTTGATACATTCACCTCTAAAGGTAAATAATGTACTTACATTCAGTAATCTTGCTCTGATTTGTCATCCTGAGGGTCCCAGAGATAAAATGTTGTGTAGTTTTGTTTGAAAAATCAATATTCAAATGTAGGAGCTGGGTTCTACAGTTTGACCCCACTGCTGTCTCTGGCTCCACACCCACCCCCGCCCGGCCATCTAGAGGTGTGAAGGTTAGTGTCTTTTCTGTAGGGAAGCTAATGATCCATCATGTATGACATTCCTGGGAGTGTGTAAACTTTAATTTTTTATTACCATAGCATTTTTGTATGTTCTCTATAGTTATGTACATGAAAATGTATACATTTACCAATCCTGGCAGACTTATGTAGTGTAGTGATGTAATTCTTCACTGGATCAGTCTGAAACTTTGCACACACACTGCTGCCATCTTGTGGACAACATCTAAATTACACCTAGAATCCTACATCACTATCTGGCCTTTCTCTTGCATTTCAAAGATGATAAAAAAATAAAAAAATGATAATAGAAAACGCATGTTTTTTTGTTTGTATTATCTTTTACCAGATCAAATGTGTTATATTCTCCTACATTAATTTCACATTTCCACAAACGTCAAAGTGTTTCCTTTCAAATGATATCAAGAATATGCATATCCTTGCTTCAGGTCCTGAGCTACAGGCAGTTAGATTTGGGTATGTCATTTTAGGCAAAAATTGAAAAAAAGGGTCCGATACTTAATTAAACTGAAAGTGCATCCCGAATGGAGGCGGCAAGCAATGTACCAGGCCAGATGTGATTTACAATAGCAATATCTTTTGGACTACCAATAAATGTATTGGTGAATTATATTTATCATGCATCCATCTATTCTGCCAAAAATGCCTTAGTGTACGTCATGGAATGTTGAGTTAAATATAACCTATTTTTAAAACCTTGAATAAAGTTGATTTTGTAGCATAAACTGGGAATGTGATATTTTTTTACTGATATTATGATTGTCTGTTTGTTTCATATCTGCAAAGTAGTTAAACCGCTGTCAGTTCCACTTTAACTCTGAATGGTTAAGGTAAATGTGAAGGTTTTGGGATAGGCTTAAAACAAAAATATATTTATATCGCTGGATTTGAACATGCTACCTTTGGAACCACAGGCAGATGCTAACGCCCATCCACCATCCCCATCATCCTAGCAAAACCAAAGCCTACTTGAAGGTACCAGCGCTCACTGTTGCCCCTAGTGGCCTGTTTCCATGTCAACTCCTGATGTCCTTAGACAAGGATGGACGTGGAATACTGAATTGTATCACAGGTGACCTGCCTGGGAAAAGCTATCTGTGTGTACAGGACAAGTAAATAGTCAGCACAGAGTACACACTGTCCTCACACTGCTATATCTCGATGGCACATCATCCACACCCAAATAATCATTCACCATATTAGCTCCACACACAGACATACTGTACAGTGGCTTGCAAAAGTATTCACCCCCCTTGGCATTTTTCCTATTTTGTTGCCTTACAACCTGGAATTAAAATTGATTTTTTGGGGGTTTGTGTCATTTCATTTACACATCATGCCTACCACTTTGAAGATGCAAAATATTTTTTATTGTGAAACAAACAAGAAATAAGACAAAAAAACAGAAAACTTGAGCGTGCATAACTATTCACCCCCCCAAAGTCAATACTTTGTAGAGCCATCTTTTGCAGCAATTACAGCTGCAAGTCTCTTGGCCTATGTCTCTATAAGCTTGGCACATCTAGCCACTGGAATTCTTGCCCATTCTTCAAGGCAAAACAGCTCCAGCTCCTTCAAGTTGGATGGGTTCCGCTGGTGTACAGCAATCTTTAAGTCATCCCACAGATTCTCAATTGGATTGAGGTCTGGGCTTTGACTAGGCCATTCCAAGACATTTAGTTTCCCCTTAAACCACTTGAGTGTTGCTTTAGCAGTATGCTTAGGGTCATTGGCCTGCTGGAAGGTGAACCTCCGTCCCAGTCTCAAATCTCTGGAAGACTGAAACAGGTTTCCCTCAAGAAACCTGGACGGCAGGTAGCTTAGTGGTTAAGAGCGTTGTGCCAGTAACCGAAAGGTCACTGGTTCTAATCTCCGAGCCGACTAGGTGAAAAATCTGTCGATGTGCCCTTGAGCAAGGCACTTAACCCTAATTGCTCTGGATAAGAGCGTCTGCTAAATGACTAAAAAGTAAGAATTTCCCTGTATTTAGCGCCATCCATCATTCCTTCTATTCTGACCAGTTTCCAGTGCTGACTAACCACAGACTAGATAATAATAATATGCCATTTAGCAGACGCTTTTATCCAAAGCAACTTACAGTCATGCGTGCATACATTTTTTTTTTGTGTATGGGTGGTCCCGGGGATCGAACCCACTACCTTGGCATTACAAGCGCCGTGCTCTACCAGCTGAGCTACAGAGGACCACATAATCAGGTACAACAATCTCACTAATGGTTAGAACAAATCCACTTTTTGGCTATATCTGGTGTAATGCATCATATTTTAGCCTACATGTTGTAATTGTAAACTGTCCCTGACAAGTATATTGACTAAAATAAAGTAAAATACATCTTGCCAAAAGGCACTCCAGGAAATATGTTAATGAGACATGTATTTTAAGCTAACACAGTATTTTAAATTTGGTCATAGCAAAATAAACTATTTTGTGTGATCAACTCAGCTATATGTGTTGCAAAGGTAAACTTCAATATTTAAATTCACACAACATTGTTTTTCAAATTCAACTCACATTGAGCAGAAATCATTGGGTTAGAGGAGAATTTAATGTCAAGTCAACAATTTCCCAATTTTAAGTCCAGCCAACTTGAATATTTAAGCTACATGGACTTTTCTTAGTTGCATTTTTTACAGTATAGGTGGAGTGGAAAAGGAAGGATAAATTGGAGGGAGAGGAGGGAAAGGGCTGGGGGTAGTCGAGGACCTCTTGTCCCCATACAACCTCTCTTCTACAGAGCACCCCTGTGCCTCTCTCCATTGAGATGTTGTGTGTAGTGTGTAGTGTGTGTGTGTGTCCTAGCAGATGTGGTGCCTCCAATGCCAATGAAGGCAGTTTGACTGGAGCTCAAGAGAGACGGCTTAATGAATGTTCACAGCATCACCATGGAAACATTTGTTTGATACTTTTTAGACCAGAGAACGTGCAGTTGGCACTCTCTCTGTGTGTGTGTGCGTGTGCATCTGTGCACGCACGCGTGTGTCTGTGTCTGTGTTGGGAGAAGGCACTAGAACAAAAAGGTCCTTCAGTGTTAGAGAGGAAGTTAGAGACGCCACCTTTTGGTTGAAGTGAAAAGTCATCAGTTTACTATGAACGTGTTCCTCAATCTTTTACAGTTTCTTTTATCGCTTTAGTACTATTTTCACAAGTAATGTGGTGATGTTTTTAGGGGGCCCAGTGGGCCTGTCTAACTTAGGTGTTTTGCTAAATAATTATAATTATCTGGCTAATAACGGGGGCTTTGAGGGAAAAACATGGTCCGGTGTGTTAGAAATGACGGGGCCGATTTCTGGTCCCATTCCGCCCGTGTATGTACTAGGGCAAAAAACAAAACGTGCAACCTTGGGGTCCCCAGGACTGAGTTTGGGAAACGCTGTCGTAGGGTAAGAGTTGAGTACCCCTGGTATAGAGAAAGACAAGAACACTCCAACAGAAAGCAGAAAGTGCATTTTTATGGGGAAGGGGACTAGTCTATTGAAGCATTCCTCTGCCTTTCTGAGACTTTACTTTCTGACTGCACTTCTTTTGTAGCTTTTTAGGTGTCTTTGGTCAGTGCGGTTTGTGAGAAAAGCTCAAATCAAAGTCCACGCCACAGTACTCTCCCACCGAGCAAACATTGAACATCAATTTCAAATGCATAATTTCATTACTTGAAAATACAAAATCTTACAGACTGTGGCTTTATAATGAGACAAATACTGTGTACAAATGTATGTACTGAAAATATTAAATACATTTTACTGTATGCATCCATTTGTTTACCTTGTGACTGCTAAAAAGAGAATATAAATATTGAGGAGACTGAGAAAGACATGAAATCACCACGGCGACAACAAGAAGACGATGATAAGAATATAGATTGTCAGTGGACATGCACTGAACATTAGCAAGACTAGAGAGACAAAGAGAGAGAGAGGGAGGGATGGTCTTTTGATGGAGATTGATGTACACTGGTTATGACTGCCCTGTGCCAGGAACATAATGAGACAACTGATCAATGACCCGGTCGATGCGAGCTGTTTTGACATTGTACATTAAGCACTAACTAATTGCTAGATTGCTAAATGCTTTTAAAAAACATATCCAAGACAATCAATAATGCAATCTCACACACTCACACACACTCACACACACACTACCGCCAGGGACAGGCAAGTAGAGAGGGGTTGTTGTGGTCCATGAACAGAGTTGTGGTTTAGGACTAACTGTGATTTTGGTTGGGTTTCATTCTCAGTGGAATTGTTGATTTGGTTCACAGCTTGGGTTGACCGCCATCCATTTAAAGAGCTCAATGGAAGTGAAAGGTGGTTTAACGTTAAATGTGTGGTTGCGTGAGTGTATGAGTTCTTGATAATTGCGTACTGATGATATCGTAGGCCAGGGAAAGTGAGAACATGTTTTATCTGAGAGTAACAAGGTCAATGTGAGTAAGAGTGTGTGTGTAACATGATGAGGGACATTGTGAATTAAAGCCAGTCAATCCCTTTCCTTACAAGAAATAGGAATTGAAAAATCCTTTCATTTTTTTTACATTTTTAGTCATTTAGCAGACACTCTTATCCAGAGCGACTTACAGTTAGTGAGTGCATACATTTTCATACTGGCCAACCATGGGAAATGAACCCACAACCCTGGCGTTGCAAACGCCATGTTCTACCAACTGAGCTACAGTTGAAGCGGAGTGGTGCTTCAGTTGCTGGAGGACTCCCCCTATTTATAAATGTTTAACTGTACAAATGGCATTACAGTTCAGCTACACAGGTTGCTATTGTTGTTCAGAGGAGCACATAAACCAGCCTGTAAATAATGTGAAGTGCAGCTCGATTCAGTAGTTGATGACAGGGTGGGGGTTGTCAATTCATTTAATTGAAATTCGCTTCCTGAATGGAAAATTGCCCATTGTTTTCTATAAGGCTTGATCGAATTGAACATTTAATTTACTCCACCTTGCTTCATAGTGTGGCTGACATTTTTTGTTTTCAACATGTGAAAATCGTGTAACTTCCTGTGTTGCCGTGCCAGCATGTTCTGATCCGTGCAACAATCGATGAAGCCCCTCCCATCACGAGCCGCCCATCACGACCACGTGTACTATCTGTAACCCTCTTCATGGTCATGTTACGGTTGAGTTCCATGTGAAATTGGATCATGTGGTCACCTGGACCACTGTGAAGAAGCAGACAGAAGATTGATGCCAAGCTAAAGAAGGCTGCACACTGGAAAACCACCTAACCACTGCTGCCCTGGGAGAGGGAGGCTTCATTAAAACCCACACAAATAACACTGACCCATGGTCAGGTACAAGAGGATCACAGGAATGTAATGAAAGGAGAACCACACCTTTAGCACTGACTTGGGGTCAGATATCAAATGGATCACACAGGTTTATTCATAAAGGTCCAAAACAAGCACACAACACTGATTTGGCTCCATAATAGGCCTTACAACAATAACCTTGCTAATGTTGATGTAACATTGCTATCCCCATGTCCCCCCTCCCTTGTGTGCCTCACCCCACAGCCCCCACTCCCCAAGCTCCAAGTCGTCTCCCGTGCCTTACTTCCTCCTGTCTCCCTCCAGTAGCAATTACACAGATGAATTATTAATCATCATGATAATCAATCAATAATGCTCTTTCTATACCGCTTAATAATTGACATATCCAGAAAGAACCTCTACCCTTCGTGTGTGAATTTGTTCAAATGCTATTTTAAGCTTAAGGGTTAGGTTTAGGGTTTTGGGGTTAAAGTTAGGGTTAGGGTTTGTTTTAAGGTTAGGGTTAGGTTTCGGGAATATGGATTTTTAATGGTCTAACATTTTTACTCCCCAAAAGTCCAGAAATGTCATGAAAATAAAGCAGTGTGTGTGTGTTCATAACATAGTAAATGTTTCCAGAGTAATTATGTGATGTGTCATAATAATGAGATATTTCTATATTATGGCTCTAGGCCACATAAGCCAGAATAGAACCATGACACAGATGCAGGTTTCTCTAATCACAGCTAGACTTTCTCACTCTAACCGTCTAATCTGAGCAACAAACACATGCACAAACATCCACTGCGCCTCCCGAGTATCCAGGCTCTGTCGTAGCCGACCGCGACCGGGAGACCCATGGGGCGGCGCATAATTGGCCCTGCGTCGTCCAGGGTAGGGGAGGGAATGGCCGGCAGGGATGTAGCTCAGTTGGTAGAGCATGGCGTTTGCAACGCCAGGGTTGTGGGTTCAATTCCCATGGGGGCCCAGTATAAAAAAATAATGTATGCACTCACTAACTGTAAGTCGCTCTGGATAAGAGTGTCTGCTAAATGACAAAAAAAATTAATAATAGAGTCTAGAATTGCCCTCTCTATCTACTGTACCATCATGGTTTGTTTTGGAGGGACTGCATTGGCTCTTCTGAGGAGGGCCAGACACCTCAGATATGACAAACATCAAGACCCGTATGCATAAAGCATCTCAGAGTAGGAGTGGTGATCTAGGATCAGGCCCCACCTCATGCACGGATCAAGGGATCACGGGACCAGAAGTCTGGGTAATCAAAAATAATCTCAACACTGCCTTTTTAAACTCCTAACCAAACACTGTGATATCTAACGCAGTGAGAAGAAGACGACACTTGAACACCCCCAGGGGGAGCAGAGGCTTGTGGGAGATTAGTGATGTAATGACGGGTTCCTCTGGGGCTTCCTGTCACAACTAAACAACTGTAGGCTCAAGGAGATTTCAGCTCCAATACCAATGCCTCTATCAGACCAGCTTGCGGTAAAAACAAACATGTCCTCTCATTGACTCTAGCCGGCTTAATCATGGGGCGTCTGCCCAAGGATGCAATTCATGGGGTGAATAGTTATTTTGCTGCAAGCTGTGTGTACGAGGCCTCTGTCCCTGACCCTTCAACACTGCACCCTAAATGAGCTGCTAGCAGGACCTTTCAGACAATAATGTTAAGCTCAAACTAGGGCTCTGATTGTTGTGACTTGTTGTGATTGAAGTAAAGTGCTATTTGATTGACAACTCTGTAATTCCTTACTGAACATACTATATGTATATCACCTGTCACTCGTCCAGCAGCTACACTCTTCTTCCCTCACCTGTTATTCTCTGGCCAGTTAAAGACCTGCACATGTTTGATAGGGCTGGTGGTGGGAGTGGGTGTGAGTGAGTGAGTGAGTGAGTGAGTCAGTGTGAGTGTAAATGTGAGAGAGCGAGAGTGAGATGCTCTCTGTTACACTCAAAGTCTATCAGTCCTACTTTAACTCGCAGGTTAACTATGCTCATGAGAGGGTGTGTGTGTATGTGCGCCAGTGTCTCTCTTGGCGTCTGCTTTATCCTGAAGGTTATTGCTTTTAACTCAGACGGTGTCCATCGACATCCCAGTCGACCTGGGCAGGACCCGCTGACACAGGACTAGCCCATCAGTCGTCAGCTAATGTCCATCACTCACTCTCTCCATCACAAACATCCCAGCTAGCACATTTGGTTCCTTGGAAGTTGTGGGAACGTACGTTTTTGGTTTCCCATTGGTTCTGGGAACGAAGCCACAAGTTTACTGACCGGTAAAATTGAATTTTTTTTAAACGTTCTAAGAACATTCTCTTAACGTTACTAAAGTTTTCTTAACGTTCTCTGAACAATTTGAGAACATGGCTTTAAAAAGAACCATGAGGGAACCTGTAGGAAACGTTATGGTGAAGTACTGAAATTCCCACAGAAGAACGTTGTTTCTAATTTCAAACCAGTTGGAGAACGTTCCTAGAACATTTAAATTAAATGTAACCATGTTTGAACTTCTAGGAAACGTTCTGTTAAAGTAATGAAATACAAAGAAAATAATGTTTTTTGTCAAGTTCCTTAAATGTTCCAAAGCCAAGCAACTAACCTGCATCATTACCAGAAAGTTGTGGAAAGGTTGTATGCAAAATAACCATAATAGGACAACCACGCTCTCACCAAACTCTAAGAAACATATGGTTCTCAGAACGTTATGTGCTAGTTAGGATACATGTTCCTTTTTCTTCGCCTCTCTCTCTTTGGCACGCACACTCTTTCACATCTCAATATTTTCCTCATACTTAAATGTGAGTTTGACCTCTGGTACCCTAGACATTGGAAAGACTACAGAATAAATAACCAGCCCCTGGGTAATATCTTGTCTCATGAGTCTGTTTTGAACAGTTTTAAACTAGGGCACAAAAATACTACAGTATGTCAGTGTGCGTTTTATTATTTTTGACTGCCCTATCTATCACCAGGCCAGTGAGGCCACTGGCTATAGGGCACCACTTCCTGTTCTCCCACAATGACAACCCAATATGCCCGAGAGCGCAAGGGAGGGAGGGAAAGAGAGCAAGGGAAAGAGAGCGAAGAGATACCTACAGACACAGAAAGCGAAGAGCCCCAGCTCTTACGGTATGCACATTACAAAATCTAAGTAGTGTTTGTACTATACTGTATATGAGACAGGGAAAGAAAAGCTGCGTAAAGTCCATTCTAATGTCCTGCTCTGGTTCACTGGAAGACATAACTTCCTAGCTGAAATGGTTTGGTCAACAAAGTTAACTGTCATGACACCGTTCCCATCTCACACTACTCAGGGGCCTGTACTAGAGCTGGACGATATGGACAAAAATTCATATTGTGATAAATTGCCTGAATTTGTGCGATAACGATAAATAGAATGATATGTTTCTAACATTAATGTGCTCCACAGTTTCTTTTTTATTATCCTTTAAACTACTACTTCTAGTTTGATGGTTGTAGCCATCAATTGTCCCATTAACAATCACCCATATTAGCAAACTTATTTCATTTAAAAGGTCACATTTCTCTAGTATAGACTACTTATTGTAATGAACGATAATCAGCAAAATGCCTGCGATAAGTAATCGGTATGGTTGGTGTCGATAATTTTCGGTTTATCGTCCCAGCTCTAGCCTCTACCCAGTCCCTATCTCATTCCCACAACTCACGGGCCTGTTCCGTTCACATCCCATTTTAATTGGTCTCGAGAATTGGGTTTATCTGCATATGCATGTGAACAGGGATCGCATCGGAGGAGAGGTGGGTAGAATATAGATGGAGAGAAAATAAAACAATTTGTGAGGAGGCTGAATGAATAACACGCTGGACGGGAGTAAGTGTGTCCTAGAAAATTGGTCTACAGTTACCGTGGCAACGTGAGGTTGAAGTCAGCTCTGTTTTCCACATAACCAATTATGCACGTGAGTATGTCTGGGAGTGAAAGTGTGTGAGTGATGATTTTTTTTTTAAGCTTATGTTGACCCCCCCCCACCCAACTGGAAGAAGGTCTGATGGCCAGTTTGGCAGGGACAAAATGGACAGTTGGGCACAGACACTTATGTTAATTGCCCATGTCGTGTAAGGGCCTCAGCTTAGGCCAATAAGAGACTGTATGAGACTGAAAGCCGTGCATGGCGCCCAAGTGATTTGTGTGTGTGGGTGTGATGAACATGCGATCTTCGGGAGCAGCTGAATACCCACCTCCTTCCCCCATCGTCAGACAGAGAGAAGCCGGAACTGTAATTGGTTTGGGGGCGGAGGACGTCTTTTAGTTTTTTGTTCACCACACTTCCGAGTGTGTGATTGACACAGGGGAGGGCAGGCAGAGACAGGAAGTGGGGTGTAGGGCTGAAAGAGGAAAGAGGCTGTTGTTTGACGTTTGGCATCTCTGATTAACATTTTCCTCCACTACTCCTCCTCCTCCTACAACAACAAGGCTCTCTCAGTGTCCTGCAGCTTCTCTCTTCTCCTCCGCTGTCACTCTGCCCATCAGCGGCACAATGAGATGACAGAGAGAGGTTGACTGTATGTCCTCCAGACAGGTGGCTCTTTGGCTGATTTATTGACATGCACACTGTACAAATGAATTAATATGCACTGTCTCCAATGACTCCTTCTCTTTCATTCTAGATTTCCCTCTGTCCAATGTCATGGTGCCTGTGGGTTGTTGGCTTGGAGACACCACCCTCTCTCCATGTGTCCCCTTATGAACTCCGACCTTCTCCACTAGGCTTTCTTTGACCCCTGGAGAATGAGAGGGCTCTAGTGGCCAAAATAACTTTTCAGCATGGGCAGCGCTATTGATGGCTTCCACCATGCTTCTTCCATTTTAAAGTAGTCAAAGTAGTCAACTGGGTGGGTTTTCCTATGGCGCTGCCCATGCTATCACAGACGCTATAATGGCACAGATATAAAGCTGAGTCCACTTTCTCTCTCTATGGTCTGACCTCAGATTGGCATATATAGCCGGAGGGGCATTAGTGGTGGACACACACATCACTTGCACTCAAACAGAATCAACAAACACCTCTAAAAACACTAGAGATAAAAATAAAAAAAACATACCAAATATTCAAAACACATACACCACACACAAAACACAAGCGAAAAATCACCACTCAGGCTCAACACTCACATGACTAAATGGATAATAATACACAGCAAAATGATCCAGATATTTTCACATTCACATTTATTTAGCATGATTTCATAGCAAGCTTTAACTTATTTGTGTTACAATCGAATTAAAAAGGTTTAGCCAGTTAGCTTTTTTTACTCCCACAAACAGAGCGTTTGGCTGCCAAGCTCTATGGTGGTCTAGCATTTCCCTCTACTAAACAAACACACACACACACACACACACACACACACACACACACACACACAGGGATGCGTCTCACAAATAAAATAAATACGAAAAATAACATTAAAATAGCCATGCACTGACTGTACAAACACAACCAAAACGTAATACCTACTTTTAAAAAAGACAAGTAAAAAAAAAAAGGCATCTCTAAGCTACTCCCAGAAAGCACCATCCTTTCTAAAACTCAGTACCATTGCACTGTACGGACAACCAACTAAGCTTACAGACAGACTAGAGAAATACATGTACTTCTCAGCGGAGCAAAATAGTTCCAAAACATCAACGTCAGTTTTGGGCTGAGCTTTTGACCTTTTACTGTGAGGTGAGGATTGTAAAAGTGACTTTTCTTCTGTCCTGTACCTCTGTGTTCATGCGTATGGTATGCATGTTGTGTTACATGTGCAAATGGTTCTACTTTGCTTGCTACCTTTCTGGTATGCTAATTGTGCGCTACTGTTATTAGTAGGTCATTGAGTCATACTGTACTATTTATGCAAATACGACCAAGGTGTACATTCATCTCAACTTGTGTGTAACCATAGAACTACATATAGACATATGTAAATAGAGATGTATAAATTCTCTTTGTGTAACACTTTTGTCGTTTTCATGACAAATGGCGACATTGCACCAAAACCCTTATGTTAACGTGTTATTTGTCTAACGTGTCTACTCGTTGTGTAACACTTCTGAACAGTCTATCTAAATCTGTGTGAGATATGCAAGGCAGATATAGCATGGATGTGGTATCCATGATGCACCAAGGCCAGAGGAGTGAGTGACTTCAGAGAAAAACAGGGGGATATCTGGGGGGGGGTTAAGAATGTGTTAAGTAATGGTTGGGGTTGGGTAGTGATCAGGGGGTTTGAGCTAGGTGAGTGAGTCTCTATGGTTGTTGGACTCGGAGTCGGAGAGGTGGTTGTCGTGAGGGTCGGCGGTGTCGGGGTCGTTGTCGGCTTCGTCGCCACTCTCGGCGCTGTAGTCCACCTCCTCCATGAAGGTGTGCTCTTCATCCTCCAGCACGTACGTACTCGGGTTGCTGCTTGACAACAACACAACACACAGCCAGCCCATCATTCTAGGCAGGCTCAATGTGTGAAATAGGACAAATATAAAAACACCCTCCAAATTATTAAACACAAAGTATTTGAAAGAAAACAAAAACTATTTGACCACGGGTTTGGACAGAAATTAGGTATAATGATTTATACGATTTCAGAAAGAAATTCAGAAAGACAAGATAAAACTAGTGTCTGGCATGTAAAATGATACTAACCCAACAACAAAAATCTAATCAATCACTAATTGTGCTACGTTTTTGATAAAGACATAATTTTATGCATTGGTTTAGTGGTTTAATGGTTAAATGTCTCAGATGTTTAGTGGTTTTAGTGTTTTTTAATGGTGTGAGGTCTTTGAAAGAGGATCCCGTGGAGACCGTGGATGAGGGGGTTCAGATATTGACCTCTGCTCCCCCCCCACCCAACCCTCTCCCCACCCCAGAGAAAGGTAAAGTGGATTAGGGGAAGGGGGTGATGGGTTGTAATGGTCTGGATGGACAGAGTGCTGTCTGGAGAGGAGTATTAAGATCCCAGAGTGAGAGAGCTTGAGCCATTACAGTCCATTAGAGAAAGACTGCAAGGGCCGCACTTACACCGGACCGGCCACACACACACACACACACACACACACACACACACACACTTGCACTGTACACATAAAGTGCCTAGTGAAAGTCTACACACCCCTTGCATAGTCTTCTAATTTTGTTGCCTTAAAATGAAATCTAAAAAGGGATAACATTAGATTTTTTGTCCTACACAACCTAGCAATGTTGACAAAAACAATGGATGTGTGTCCCTGAGAGTTGTGCAAGGTTGGTAGAATATTATTCACAATTATTCACAGCTGTAATGGCCGCCAAAGGTGCTTCCACCAAGTAATAACTCTTGGGTGTGAAGACATACGAAATCAATACATCCTTATTTTGTATTTCTTAGTAATTTGGAAAATGTTTTATAATTCTTTCAAAAATGTGGAGTAGGTTGTAGGGAAAAAAACAAATGTAATTACTTTTTAGATTACATTTTATGGTAGCAAAATGTGAAGACTGTGCAAGGGGTATAGACTTTCACAGACACACACACACACCATTCCAATCATATTGTTATTATGATATCATGGTCTGATGATTCAATATTAAATGATAAAAAGCATAAAATCATAAAGCTGTGATGAGCCTATAGCCCTGAGGTCTCTAACCTGGTTACTTGATGGGCTTCAATGAGTACAGTACATTCAGAAAGTATTCAGACCCCTTGACTTTTTCCACATTTTGTTACATTACAGCCTTATTTTTAAATGAATTAAATAAATAAAAATCCTCATCAATCTACACACAATACCCCATAATGACAAAGCGAAAACAGGTTTTTTGAATCTTTCGGAAATGTATTAAAAATAAAAAACAGAAATACCTTATTTACATAAGTACTCAGACCCTTTGCTATGAGACTCGAAATTGAGCTCAGGTGCATCCTGTTTCCATTGATCATCCTTGAGATTTCTATAACTTGATTGGAGTCCACCTGTGGTAAATTCAAATGATTGGACATGATTTGGAAAGGCACACACCTGTCTATATAAGGTCCCACAGTTGACAGTGCATGTCAGAGCAAAAACCAAGCCATGAGGTCGAAGGAATTGTCCATAGAGCTCCGAGAGAGGATTGCGTTGAGGCACTGATCTGGGGAAGGGTACCAAAACATTTCTGCAGCATTGAAGGTCCCCAAGAACACAGTGGCCTCCATCATTCTAAAATTCTCTGGTCTGATGAAACCAAGATTGAACTCCAAGTGTCACGTCTGGAGGAAACCTGGCACCATCCCTACGGTGAAGCATGGTGGTGACAGCATCATGCTGTGGGGAAAGTACTGAGTAAAGAGTCTGAATACTTATGTAAATGTGATATTTCCGTTTTTTATTTTAAATAAATGTGCAAACATTTCTAAAAACCTGTTTTTGCTTTGTCATTATGGGGTATTGTGTGTAGATTGATGAGGGAAAAAACGATTTAATCAATTTTAGAATAAGGCTGTAACGTAACAAAATGTGGAAAAGGTCAAGGGTCTGAACACCTTCTGAATGCACTGTAAATACATTAACTATACATGGATAAATCAATAAATACAAGAGACTTGTAAGGAGCCACATTTATGAGGATGCTGTCATGAGGATGCTGAGGATGACAACGGACTGTGTGTTAGGATGTCAATATAAAGGAATGTATTTATGGTTGTTTGTCATTTTGTCTTGCCTTTTAATCATTATGTGTTATTGTTTTACCATCAAGGAGCACTTTGGAAACAAGCGTTTTAATTAATACTTTCAAGTGATATCCTCTGGGTCCACATTGTACATTTTGTTGTATATGTCTGTTACCCAAAATAAATTCAATTAAATTAAATGCAGCTACACTACTGTACTGAGTGTTGGCCATGCTGCAACTGTCAATCAAACTAGTGTACCATGTATGGTTTATTGTTGGTAAGCATGATTGTATGTGTGAACTGGTAAGCGTGTGAGTGAGTGAATGACCTCGTGAGCGTGTCTGTGTGTGTAAGTGTGCGTGTGAGTGAGTGACCTGGTGAGCGTATGTGTGTGTGTGTGTCTGACCTGGAGACTTTGCAGCGTGTCTCCATAAGGTCACTCTCGACGTCCAGCAGGTGTGCGCGTTTCCTCAGCTCCAGGGGGGAAGTCAGTCTCTTCAGCCTGAGCAGAGCCACACAGAACTGGGCTCCCATCTCCTCCAGCTCTCTGGTGCCTATCTGAAGACCCTGGACACGCACACACACACACACTATTAACACTTACTGTACAAACATTATATAAAAAAAACACACACACACACACACACAAGCATGCACACACACACACATTATTTTAGGGCTGTCCCTGACAAAAAAAATCTTGGTCGACCAAGAGTCATCTGTTCTTTCGACCAACCGACTGGTTGAAATTTTAAAACGTGTATTTTTCCATATATAGATACATCCTATGTGTTTTAATCAAATCAAATAATAATAATAATAATAATAATAATATGCCATTTAGCAGACGCTTTTATCCAAAGCGACTTACAGTGTGCATACATTTTTACGTATGGGTGGTCCCGTGGATCGAACCCACTACCCTGGTGTTACAAGCGCCATGCTCTACCAATTGAGCTACAGAGGACCACATATATGCACTGAGCTTGTCTGATGCTTTCAGCGCACTCTTTGATTAAATAATTAAGGACACACAAATGATTCGAGGGAGTCCGACTGCAATTGATTTGATTGTGCCGGGCCGGGCTCAGACTTGCTGTGCTGTGTAAAAAAATAATACAATAAGTGACTGTGACTAGCAACCGTTGTCTCTCTCTCCTCCCTCCTGCAGCGACCACCACAGAACATCAGTGTTAATCGCGCTGTCCGTGTTGCTGAAGCTGCAACATAATTACAGCCATTTCTGACTGAAAAGTTCTGTTACTGAAATCCCTAATTTGTTTAGGAAAAACATTCCCTATTCCCTCAACCCTTGCTGTCTTTACGTGACACGTATGCATCGCAGGCACGTGGCCAATAGTGCTTTTGACATTATCCATCACAGTCTGCTGCTGGAAAAACGTATGTGTTATGGCTTTACACCCCCTGCTATAATGTGGATAAAGAGTTACTTCTCTAACAGAACACAAAGGGTGTTCTTTAATGGAAGCCTCTCAAACATAATCCAGGTAGAATCAGGAATTCCCCAGGGCAGCTGTCTAGGCCCCTTGCTTTTTTCCATCTTTACTAACGACATGCCACTGGCTTTGAGTAATGCCAGTATGTCTATGTATGCGGATGACTCAACACTATACACGTCAGCTACTACAGCAACTGAAATAACTGCAACACTTAACAAAGAGTTGCAGTTAGTTTCGGAATGGTTGGCAAGGAATAAGTTAGTCCTGAATATTTCCAAAACTAAAAGCATTGTATTTGGGACAAATCATTCACTAAACCCTAAACCTCAACTACATCTAGTAATGAATAATGTGGAAATTGAGCAAGTTGAGGTGACTAAACTGCTTGGAGTAACCCTGGATTGTAGACTGTCATGGTCAAAGCATATTGATACAACAGTAGCTAAGATTGGGAGAAGTATGTCCATAATTAAGCGCTGCTCTGCCTTCTTAACAACACTATCAACACAGCAGCTCCTACAGGCCCTAGTTTTGTCGCACCTAGACTTCTGTTCAGTAGTGTGGTCAGGTGCCACAAAGAGGGACTTAGGAAAATTGCAGTTGGCTTAGAACAGGGCAGCACGTCTGGCCCTTAAAAGTACACGGAGAGCTAACATTGATGACATGCATATCAGTCTCTCCTGGCTCAGACTGGAATGGAGATTGACTTCATCACTGCTTGTTTTTGTGAGAGGTGTCGACGAGCTGAATGTATCGAGCTGTCTGTTTGGAATACTGGCACACAGCTCGGACACCCATGCATACCCCACAAGACATGCCACCAGAGGTCTCTTCACAGTCCCCAAGTCCAGAACGGACTATGGGAGGCGCACAGTACTATATAGAGCCATGACTACATGGAACCCTATTCCACATCAGGTAACTGATGCAAGCAGTAGAATCAGATTTTAAAAACAGGTAAAAATACACCTTGTGGAACAGCGGGGACTGTGAAGAGACACACACACAGGCACATACACACATACACATAGAAACTCACTCTACACACACGTACACATGGATGTTGTATTATAAATATGTGATAGTGGAGTAGTGGCCTGAGGGAACACACTAAATGTATTGGGTAAAGTGTTATGAAATATAATGTTATTTTAAATTGTATATAACTGCCTTAATGTTGCAGGACCACAGGAAGAGTAGCTATTTGGCTATTGATTATAGACCTAATAAAGTTGGGGTTTCCTCTCTCCTCACTTTTCATAGACAATTAAGGCATGGGCTGTCTTCTAACTCTGCTGCTGCCTCCACCGCATTGTTCACAACACCAATACGCTGGTTAACTTTGCTATTATACACATAGCAACATGGTCTAGTTTGTCCGGGATTGTCCGGGAGAGGTTGTGTTTTCTCTAAGCAGGAGGTAAGCTTGGCTTCTTTTATGGTGTTGAGTAAAGCTTAAACCATGTATTTAGATCGTAGGTAGGTAGTTGTAGTTAGGTATTGTAGGTAGTTTATTTAGGTAGTTATTTAGGTAGTTATTGTAGGTTTCCGTAGGTAATTATTGTAGGTAAGTATTGTTTACGGCGGAGCCCGGCGAAGCACGAGGCTAGCTAGCTAGCGGGTAGCTACCGGTAACGTTTAGCAACGGTGGAGAGTTGTTTCCAATGTTAATGTGCCAGCTAGCCAACGTTTAATTTTTGCTGCGTTATGAAAGGAACTAGACACGGACACGAATTATCTGTTTAGTGTGTTAACACACTACTGGTAGTTTGTTGTAACCAAGTATTGGTGCTAAACTGTGTGTTATTGGATGCTAGCATGCTAGTTAGCTATGGCGTCATAGTTAGGCATCGTGGGCTGTTGTGGGTAGTTACTGTAGGTTGGCATTGTCTTCGGAGGTGCCGGGTGTAGCACGAAGCTAGCTAGCTAGCCGTTTTTCGAACAGAGTCAACACAGTAGCCATTGTGTGCTGTACTGTGGCAGCTAAATACAATATATTTGTGCTAAGCTAGCCATCGTTTAATTATTGCTGCGTTATGAAAGGAACTAGACACGGACACGAATTATCTGCTTAGTGTGTTAACACACTATTGGTGGTTTGTTGTGACCAAGTGTTGGTGCTAAACTGTGTGTTATTGGATGCTAGCATGCTAGTTAGCTATGGTGTCATAGTTAGCTAGCTGAATAAAGTGGGTTGAGTCTATTCCTTTAAACATTGGACCGCTGTGGTTCACAACAATTCTGATTTCTAAAGGTGGAAGTTGGGAGAGTTTTTGTTCGGGTGGTTCAGTGAAACAATTATAGTTTCTGAGGTGGAAGTTTTGGTGAGGGAGGCCCTGCTCTCCCCTCTCCCAGATGTTTAGTTCATTTCATTCCGATCTCCTCTGCATTATTGTAGCCATTTGCTACAGCCTGTCAACTATGCCTCTGCCTATCCCTGTTCTCTCCTCTCTGCACAGGCTACACAAACGCCTCACACCGCGTGGCTGCTGCCTCTCTAACCTGGTGGTCCCTGCACGCACCCCACACCTGGAGTTCCAGGTCTCAGGCAGCCTCTGGAACTGCCGTTCTGCTGCCAACAAAGCTGACTTCATCCCCGCCTATGCTAACCTCCAGTCCCTCGACTTCCTGGCGCTGACGGAAACATGGATTACCACTGAAAACACTGCTACTCCTACTGCTCTCTCCTCGTCTGACCATGTGTTCTCGCATACCCCGAGAGCATCTGGTCAGAGGGGTGGTGGCACAGGAATCCTCATCTCTCCCAAGTGGACATTCTAAATTTTTCCCCTAACCCACCTGTCTATCTCCTCATTTGAATTCCATGCTGTCACAGTCACTAGCCCATTTAAGCTTAATATCCTTGTCATCTATCGCCCTCCAGGTTCCCTTGGAGAGTTCATCAATGAGCTTGACGCCTTGATAAGTTCCTTTCCTGAGGATGGCTCACCCCTCACAGTTTTGGGGGATTTCAACCTCCCTATGTCCACATTTGACTCATTTCTCTCTGCCTCCTTCTTTCCACTCCTCTCCTCTTTTGACCTCACCCTCTCACCGTCCCCCCCTACTCACAAGGCAGGCAATACGCTTGACCTCATCTTTACTAGATGCTGCTCTTCTACTAATCTCACTGCAACTCCCCTCCATGTCTCCGACCACTACTTTGTTTCCTTTTCTCCCTCGCTCTCCTCCAACACTACTCACTCTGCCCCTACACAGATGGTAATGCGCCGCCGCAACCTTCGCTCTCTCTCTCCCACTACTCTCTCCTCTTCCATCCTATCATCTCTTCCCTCTGCTCAATCCTTCTCCCTCCAATCTCCTGATTCTGCCTCCTCAACCCTCCTCTCCTCCCTTTCTGCATCCTTTGACTCTCTGTGTCCCCTATCCTCCCGGCCGGCTCGGTCCTCCCCTCCAGCTCCGTGGCTTGATGACTCATTGCGAGCTCACAGAACAGAGCTCCGGGCAGCGGAGCGGAAATGGAAGAAAACTAAACTCCCTGCCGACCTGGCATCTTTTCACTCCCTCCTCTCTACATTTTCTTCATCTGTTTCTGCTGCTAAGGCCACTTTCTACCACTCTAAATTCCAAGCATCTGCCTCTAACCGTAGGAAGCTCTTTGCCACATTTTCCTGGAAGGACTGCCCGTTCCATGATCTCGCCATCACGGTTGACAACTCCGTTATGTCCTCCTCCCAGAGTGCGAAGAGCCTTGGCGTGACCCTGGACAACACCCTGTCGTTCTCCGCTAACATCAAGGCGGTGACCCGCTCCTGCAGGTTCATGCTCTACAACATTCGGAGAGTACGACCCTGCCTTACACAGGAAGCGGCACAAGTCCTAATCCAGGCACTTGTCATCTCCCGTCTGGATTACTGCAACTCGCTGTTGGCTGGCCTCCCTGCCTGTGCCATTAAACCCCTACAACTCATCCAGAATGCCGCAGCCCGTCTGGTGTTCAACCTTCCCAAGTTCTCTCACGTCACCCCCCTCCTCCGCACACTACACTGGCTTCCAGTTGAAGCTCGCATCCGTTACAAGACCATGGTGCTTGCCTATGGAGCAGTGAGGGGAACGGCACCTCTGTACCTTCGGGCTCTGATCAGTCCCTACACCCAAACGAGGGCATTGCGTTCATCCACCTCTGGCCTGCTGGCTCCCCTTCCTCTGCGGAAGCATAGTTCCCGCTCAGCCCAGTCAAAACTGTTCGCTGCTCTGGCACCCCAATGGTGGAACAAACTCCCTCACGACGCCAGGACAGCGGAGTCACTCACCACCTTCCGGAGACATTTGAAACCCCACCTCTTTAAGGAATACCTGGGATAGGATAAAGTAATCCTTCTACCCCCCCCCCCCAAAAAAAAATTGTAAAGTGGTTATCCCACTGGCTATAGGGTGAATGCACCAATTTGTGAGTCGCTCTGGATAAGAGCGTCTGCTAAATGACGTAAATGTGCCCTTGAGCAAGGCACTTTTAACTCTAATTGCTCCTGTAAGTCGCTCTGGATAAGAGCGTCTGCTAAATGACTAAAATGTAAAAAAATGTAAATGTAAAAAGGCGGCAATTCAACAGTGCACTAATGTGTTTCAGAACCGTGGACAGCGACCACTATCCAACGCGGGATGAAAGCGCATCTGTTATAAAATAATAGTATTTTTATTAGTGTTGCACCATTGTTCTTATGTAATATAACCATATACAAATCTTAGAGTGATGGACTATGCCATCCCCATGGCCTCCACAATGATCAGTCCACTCAGACTGGCGCGAATCAGACAGGTGTCTTATACACCATTAATTATTTTTTGCTACTGCTCGACTTAAAAAATCTTGGTCGACCAACAGCCTATCGACCAAACAATCGACCAGTCGACTGGGGTCTGCCCTGCATTATTTACACTTAAAAACATATCACACACACTTGTGCAATCTCAAGTCTACAGTGGGCTTCCAGTAACATGTTTGTAGTAGAAACATGGTTGTGTTGTGGAGCGTTGTGACTCAGAGCAGAACTAAAAGAGGACACTGGCTTGGCGGGAGCATGACAAATACAACCTCAACTAAATGGGCTTCCTGCACATCTGTCCAAACACTTTCCCCATAAATACATAACCCAATCAGGAAGGATGAGGGCCAAACTGGCAACCCTAGCCTGCCCCTGGGCTCTGTAGATGTTGACATTGGCAACCCAAGTGCTGAGAGAGGGCGAGGAGCTGCCAGAGGTTTCTGCACTCACTGCACACTCACTGACAGACAGGCAGAACAACAGCTCAGCCATCATGCACACACATTTTCTTTTTACTATCCTAGTGGGGACCAAACAATTGATTCCCATTCAAAATCCTATTTTCCCTAACCCTAATTGTAACCCTAACCCCTAAGCCTAAAATAGCCCTTTTCCTTGTGGGGACAGGCAAATTGTCCTTGTTTTACCAGCCTTGTGAGGACTTCTTGTCCCCACAAGGACAGTAAAGCCACACACACAGTTTTGTACTGTGTTTAGTTTATATGATAAGCCTGATGATGCTGCTTTTTGTCACTAACAGTATGATTTACAGGACTATAGCTCCCCCTGCTGGTTGTTGGTCCACACACACACACACACACACCAGGCTGGATCGACACACACACCCACCCACCTTGTATTTGCCCTGGTCACAGCCGCAGAGTGTGCTCTCCATTGTGTAGCTGCGCTGGACTCCGATCTCCCTCCACACCACCACGCGGGCCGTGGCCTCCTTGGAGCGCTCCACCACAAAGCTACAGCTGGCCATGCTGAAAGCCGGTGCCATCTGGGACAGGATCTTAGGCAGAGTCTGAGGGACGGAGCACGGGGGAAGAGTTTGAGTGCAACACCCATAGACAATAGACAATGAGGGCATGCCTGTGTCGGATAGAGGATACGCTATGGATGGATGGATGTACTTGAGAGGATCTAAAAGAGAAACAGTCAGTGTGTGTGTGTGTGTGTGTAACTATCCACTGTGTCCGCATTGTTTCCAGATGGCCTGGTCCCTCCCTGTATGCAAATTATTTGAGAGATATTGTTGCTGAGCTGACCTGAGCAAGATTGAATAGCCATGAAAATTCCATGAAAAATTAGGAAAGCACATCTAGAGATTCTTATAAGAGGGATCACAGCTGTACTGATAGGAATCTGTTCTGATTTATCACCATGATCTAATCATCAGGGTTACATTGGCTAAATGCAATTAATATGTTTCTGAGCAAGAGCCTTAATACATTAACGAACATAAGGGAAGATCGTGTGTGATTGTGTGTGTGTGTGTGTATATGTAGGGCTGGCACAATTACCGAGCATTTCTGTGGTGACATGGACTTTAACAAGGTGATGAAAGTTTGTTGCTCCTTCCTGGAACAAGCAGGGTGTTGTAGCAAACCATAGAAATAGAATGAATAGAACGGACTTAGAACCTCTAACCCTAAAGTCATGGTTACACTCGCAATGGCTGCCTGGTATTGTGATGCAATCATTTCCATGGTAATGTAGAATGTTCATTCAAATGTTGTTAACTGATGTGGCTCATGCAATGGAATGTATTTTTTGTAACGTCAGCTGAGTTGAATCAAAAAATCACAGCACATATTGATGGGTACACTTCCTGCTTTTACTTCCTGCTTTGCTCCTATGTACACTCGCAAAAGACGCCAGTCCCACCCATTATGCCATCATTGTCTTCAATGGAGATGCCCGTTCTATACATTCTACTTCTATGGCAGCACATGCAGTCAGGACCGGAGGAGAAAATGCACGTGTTTTGCTATGCAAACGGTCATTACGGAGACCGCAGTCATTTGGCTGGCCAATTACTGTCATCCAAAATTCTATGACCGTCACAGCCCTAGGTGTGTGTGTGTGTGTGCGTGTGTGTTCTCACCCTATAACCGAGGTCTTCGTGTAGCTCACAGGATGTTGCGCTGATGTTGGTCTCCCATACGGTCTCCTTCAAACTGCAACCGTACATGAACACGTTCTTCTTCCGGGAGTGACCATGGTAGTCACAGAACACCTATACACCAGAGGGAAGGGGACAGAGATTACAGTGAATGTATGAAGACAATCAAACTTCATCAACCTGGCTTTCCTGCCACGACTATTAGGGAAAGAGACAAGGTTAAGGTAATGGCTAGGGAAAGGGTTAGCATGACAGAGTTAGCCACGTGTGACCAGCGCTGTAAGGAAGTCGGGCTATGGCACATATCGCGGGTACGGTATGTAACCGTGGGGCTCACCAGTGGCGCCCTCTGGATGGCAGCGAGGTACTGCAGCAGGCTCTTGGTGTGGTAGATGGTGGGATGTAGCTCCGGACTGGGGCTCTGCCACTGTCGGTTCAGATCCTCCCCGCTCAGAGAACAACGGTGACTGGAGGGAGAGGCAGGAGAGGGAGAAACAGGGGGGAAGAGATAGAGAGGGTCAAAAGGAAGTGAGGAGGAGGGGGGGGGGGAGATGGAATGAGAAAAAGAGAAGTTAATCAACTTGAGTTTGTGTGTGCACGTGTGTGTTATATAGTATTGGTTGGGTGTGTGTTCGTGTATGTGTGCGCACATCTTCATACGCGCATTGTGTGTGTGTGTATGTGTGTACACTTACTTGCCGTTGACCACTCCGTCAGGGTTGAGCATGGGGACTATCTTGAAGATGTATGCCTCCCTGAGACTCTGTGCCAGGGGGCTGCTGCCCATCAGAAACTCCAGGGTGCCCTTCATCACCCAGCTGGCATTGGTCTCCCCTGGGTGCACCCGCGCTGACAGGAACACCAGCGGACGGTTCCCTGGACACACACATCACACAATAAAATAGAAATACACTCAGCAGCACATCTTTAACATATTCCCCCAGTAGTCAGTGGTCAGTCAGTACTCACTGAACAGGCAGATCTGGTCGTTGCTGGTGGACTCAGGCATGGCGGTGATGGTGAGAAGGGGGCAGCTGTTTCCCCCCAGAGTCTCACACAGGACGTCTTGGCGCATGTAGATCTGAGGGGTCCGCAGCGCCTCCAGCTTCTGCAGGTGCATCTGGGCAGGAACACAGGAACACAGGAACACAGGAACACAGGAACACAGACGATAAGGAGGCTTTACACAACGGTGGAGCTCTGTTGGGCTAGTGGAGTAGTACCCCAACTAATGAACATGTTCAATCGTCAAAACTGTGAAACAATTTAGGTTTTTCCAGAGTTTATTTAGCTTTTATACCTTCAGAGTACAGTAGGGATAGTGCTATACTGGGCGGCAGGTAGCCTAGCGGTTAGGAGCGTTGGGCCAGTAACCGAAAGTTCGATTTATAATGGCAGTTTATTGATTGCGTAAACAACAACAGTAATTGTGTGAGGGCGGGGATGCAGGGTTGTGTTCCAAATAAAACAACTACAAGTGTACTTGCTCTAGTTCCTCAACAGCACAGCTAGGAGAGCTCAAAAAAGCACCTTACAATTGAAGACTCTTCTTTGTCATAAACGTGCATCTAAATTGCTTAGGAACTGTGCACTCTTTGGAGAGGTGTGTGTCCACTTGGAGATACCAGTTAGACCTCTCACTCAAACCCTTATCATTGTTTTGTCTTATGTTGCACCTACCCCACATTATCCAGGAATATTCTTACCATGTTACTGAATGTATCCGGAGTATTTTCAGATTTCGTTATCAACAAATGCGGCGAAAAGTACAGTAAATGTAAAATTCACATAAAATCAACAGTGTAATGTTTGGATTCAGTCTTGAATTCTACAGGAGAATGTCAGGCCATCCATCCGTGAGCTGATGCTGAAGGGCAGCTGGGTCATGCAGCAAGACAATGATCCAAAGCAAGTCTATATCAGAATGGCTGAAAAGCAACAAATGTAGAGTCAAAGTCCATACCTAAACCCGATTGAGATGTGGCAGGACCTGAAATGAGCAGTTCATGCTTGAAAACCCTCAAATGTTGTGGAGTTACAGCAGTTCTGCATGGAAAAGTGGGCCAGAATTCCTCCACAGTGATGTGAGAGACCGATCAACAACTACAGGAAGTGTTTGTTGCTGTCATTGTAGTTAAAGGTGGCAAAACCAGTTATTGAAAGGGGAAATTACTTTAACACAGGGGCATTGGGTGTTGCATAACTTAAATACAATAAATAAGTATCAATTTTTTTTGTTATTTGTTCACTCAGGTCCCCTTTACCTAATATTACGTTTTGGGTGAAGATCTGATAACATTCAGTGTCAAAAATATGCACACATTTTACATTTTAGTCATTTAGCAGACGCTCTTATCCAGAGCGACTAACATGAGCAATTAGGGTTAAGTGCCTTGCTCAAGGGCACATCGACAGATTTTTCACCTAGTCAGCTCAGGGATTAGAATCAGCGACCTTTCGGTTACTGGCACAACGCTCTTACCACTAAGCTACCTGCCGCTTTGATGGATCAGAAAGGAGGCAAATACTTTTTCACGGCACTGTATCTATTACCTTCAGAGTAGAGTCGGGGTAGTGGTATATAGTAGTGTAGGGGTAGTGGTATATAGTAGTGTAGGGGTAGTGGTATATAGTAGTGTAGGGGTAGTGGTATATAGTAGTGTAGGGGTAGTGGTATATAGTAGTGTAGGGGTAGTGGTATATAGTAGTGTAGGGGTAGTGGTATATAGTAGTGTAGGGGTAGTGGTATATAGTAGTGTAGGGGTAGTGGTATATAGTAGTGTAGGGGTAGTGGTATATAGTAGAGTAGGGGTAGTGGTATATAGTAGAGTAGGGGTAGTGGTATATAGTAGAGTAGGGGTAGTGGTATATAGTAGAGTAGGGGTAGTGGTTTATAGTAGAGTAGGGGTAGTGGTATATAGTAGTGTAGGGGTAGTGGTATATAGTAGAGTAGGGGTAGTGGTATATAGCAGAGTAGGTGTAGTAGTATACAGTACCTTTAGAGTAGAGTAGGTGCAGGGCTGGGCGATATGGCCAAAATATAATATTATGGTATAACGTTTTAAAAAAAAAATATGGACAGTGTTTTATGTTCTTGAATAATACAAGTTCTAAATTTGCTTTATGAGTAGGGTGTGACCCTACGGTGGCAACACATACATTCTAAGTGTTTTCAATAGGTCTTTCTCCATTCTGATTGTTTTATACTGTTCAATCCACTAACCCAATGAGAGAAGGCCACAAGTGTTTCCCTAAAAGCTGTCTGGGTTTAAACATATTCTATTGTACAGAAAGTGAATAATATAAAAAAGTATGCATTTCCTGCACTCACTTGAGATCATTTCCACACTGCCACGTAGAGCTGCACGATATGGGCAAACAATCTAGGCCTTATTTTTAACCAAATGTTGCAATTGCAATTTGACTTGTGATTTAGAACAAAACCACTAGGAAATAGAATGATTATTCTAATTCTATAGTTAGAATATAATAGTGGGCACTTTGAATACAGTGTTGTTTGACATGACAACAAATGAAAATACCAGGAAGGTGTTATTGTGACAGGGTAGGAACCAAAGTGTTGATAAGTGTTTCCTAGGGGACCCTATAATCTTTGGCAACATTGAATGTTCTCTGAGCTACTTCATGTAGCGAAAATATTATTGCTTTGCGTATCCTCTGATTTAGAAGATACTGTTGCACAAACAACATGCTAATGTACAGTGGGGAGAACAAGTATTTGATACACTGCCGATTTTGCAGGTTTTCCTACTTACAAAGCATGTAGAGGTCTGTAATTTTTATCATAGATATACTTCAACTGTGAGAGACGGAATCTAAAACAAAAATCCAGAAAATCACATTGTATGATTTTTAAGTAACTAATTTGCATTTTATTGCATGACATAAGTATTTGATCACCTACCAACCAGTAAGAATTCCGGCTCTCACAGACCTGTTAGTTTTTCTTGAAGAAGCCCTCCTGTTCTCCACTCATTACCTGTATTAACTGCACCTGTTTGAACTCGTTACCTGTATAAAAGACACCTGTCCACACACTCAATCAAGCAGACTCCAACCTCTCCACAATGGCCAAGACCAGAGAGCTGTGTAAGGACATCAGGGATAAAATTGTAGACCTGCACAAGGCTGGGATGGGCTACAAGACAATAGGCAAGCAGCTTGGTGAGAAGGCAACAACTGTTGGCGCAATTATTAGAAAATGGAAGAAGTTCAAGATGACGGTCAATCACCCTCGGTCTGGGGCTCCATGCAAGATCTCACCTCGTGGGGCATCAATGATCATGAGGAAGTTGAGGGATCAGCCCAGAACTACACGGCAGGACCTGGTTAATGACCTGAAGAGAGCTGGGACCACAGTCTCAAAGGAAACCATTAGTAACACACTACGCCGTCATGGATTAAAATCCTGCAGCGCACGCAAGGTCCCCCTGCTCAAGCCAGCGCATGTCCAGGCCCGTCTGAAGTTTGCCAATGACCATCTGGATGATCCAGAGGAGGAATGGGAGAAGGTCATGTGGTCTGATGAGACAAAAATAGAGCTTTTTGGTCTAAACTCCACTCGCCGTGTTTGGAGGAAGAAGAAGGATGAGTACAACCCCAAGAACACCATCCCAACCGTGAAGTATGGAGGTGGAAACATCATTCTTTGGGGATGCTTTTCTGCAAAGGGGACAGGACGACTGCACCGTATTGAGGGGAGGATGGATGGGGCCATGTATCGCGAGATCTTGGCCAACAACCTCCTTCCCTCAGTAAGAGCATTGAAGATGGGTCGTGGCTGGGTCTTCCAGCATGACAATGACCCGAAACACACAGCCAGGACAACTAAGGAGTGGCTCCATAAGAAGCATCTCAAGGTCCTGGAGTGGCCTAGCCAGTCTCCAGATCTGAACCCAATAGAAAATCTTTGGAGGAAGCTGAAAGTCCGTATTGCCCAGCGACAGCCCCGAAACCTGAAGGATCTGGAGAAAGTCTGTATGGAGGAGTGGGCCAAAATCCCTGCTGCAGTGTGTGCAAACCTGGTCAAGACCTACAGGAAACGTATGATCTCTGTAATTGCAAACAAAGGTTTCTGTACCAAATATTAAGTTCTGCTTTTCTGATGTATCAAATACTTATGTCATGCAATAAAAGGCAAATTAATTACTTAAAAATCATACAATGTGATTTTCTGGATTTTTGATTCCGTCTCTCACAGTTGAAGTGTACCTATGATAAAAATGACAGACCTCTACATGCTTTGTAAGTAGGAAAACCTGCAAAATCGGCAGTGTATCAAAAACTTGTTCTCCCCACTGTAGGTCTACACCATCACTGGTATTATCAGGCTGTATAGCTAATTACGTTTGCTCTGACTCACACGGAAAGAGGGAGAGCTCGGTTCGTTGTTTTGAAAGTCTATTGAAAAAGTTCTTACTACCTTTTGAGTTTGGATCCTGCGACGCGGTTGGCATCAGTTGCTGGGACCGCTACTATCTGTCCAGTGATCCTGCCGACCAAGGCCGGGTCTGAGGAGCTGCTTCGCCTAGCTGATAGCTAGCTGCCTATCAAGCTTGAGGGCTTGAAGGCAGCCCGCGACGCGGTTAGCCATTGTGGCTTGGACCGCGGATTGTCCCGTGCTTGTGGATGTCTAGACCCCTGCTGTTGTTTGTTGTTGTTGTTGTTGTTGTCTCCAATCTTTCCTACTACCTGCCCTGTCTGGAACTGCGAGGAGTAACAGCGTAACCTACGTTGCTACCATGACAAAGACCAAAGCCGGCGGGATTACCATTGAGGACAGTGGTGTCTCTCTATCACAGGTGAAGGATATTTTAAACAAACAAAAAGAGATCTACAAGCAATTGTTACAACAAGAAAATAGCTTCAAGTGTTGTGTCCAAATACTGGTGGAGTCAACTAATAAAAGAATGGACGACCTGACCAGAGAGATCTAGGACCTGATGAACAGTTTGCGGTTCTCCCATGGTCAGCTTGATGAGTTTAAACAGGAGAACGGCAAGATGACAGCAATATGTAAGTCATTGAGAGAGGACATTAGTTGTGTGTGTGAATGACGGAGAAATCCGATTGTCCCGAGGGACAATCAAGGAGGAACAACATGGTTGTGGACGGAATTGAGACCTGGACGAAGTCTGAGGACAAAGTGAGGAAAATTATCTCGGAGAAACTGAAGCTGGACCAGAGGAAGATTGAGGTGGAGCGCACCCACAGGACTGGAAAACCCACCACTGGCCCAGGTGACAGGCCCAGGCTAATAGTGGTCAAGTTCCTGAGGTTCAAGGACAAGGTAGCTACAGTGAGGGAAAAAAGTATTTGATCCCCTGCTGATTTTGTACGTTTGCCCACTGACAAAGAAATGATCAGTCTATAATTTTAATGGTAGGTTTATTTGAACAGTGAGAGACAGAATAACAACAAAATAATCCAGAAAAACACATGTCAAAAATGTTATAAATTGATTTGCATTTTAATGAGGGAAATAAGTATTTGACCCCCTCTCAATCAGAAAGATTTCTGGCTCCCAGGTGTCTTTTATACAGGTAACGAGCTGAGATTAGGAGCACACTCTTAAAGGAAGTGCTCCTAATCTCAGCTTGTTACCTGTATAAAAGACACCCGTCCACAGAAGCAATCAATCAATCAGATTCCAAACTCTCCACCATGGCCAAGACCAAAGAGCTCTCCAAGGATGTCAGGGACAAGATTGTAGACCTATACAAGGCTGGAATGGGCTACAAGACCATCGCCAAGCAGCTTGGTGAGAAGGTGACAACAGTTGGTGCGATTATTCGCAAATGGAAGAAACACAAAATAACTGTCAATCTCCCTCGGCCTGGGGCTCCATGCAAGATCTTACCTCGTAGAGTTGCAATGATCATGAGAACGGTGAGGAATCAGCCCAGAACTACACGGGAGGATCTTGTCAATGATCTCAAGGCAGCTGGGACCATAGTCACCAAGAAAACAATTGGTAACACACTACGCCGTGAAGGACTGAAATCCTGCAGCGCCCGCAAGGTCCCCTGCTCAAGAAAGCACATATACAGGGCTGTCTGAAGTTTGCCAATGAACATCTGAATGATTCAGAGGAGAACTGGGTGAAAGTGTTGTGGTCAGATGAGACCAAAATGGAGCTCTTTGGCATCAACTCAACTCGCCGTGTTTGGAGGAGGAGGAATGCTGCCTATGACCCCAAGAACACCATCCCCACCGTCAAACATGGAGGTGGAAACATTATGCTTTGGGGGTGTTTTCTGCTAAGGGGACAGGACAACTTCACCGCATCAAAGGGACGATGGACGGGGCCATGTACCGTCAAATCTTGGGTGAGAACCTCCTTACCTCAGCCAGGGCATTGAAAATGGGTCGTGGATGGGTATTCCAGCATGACAATGACCCAAAACACATGGCCAAGGCAACAAAGGAGTGGCTCAAGAAGAAGCACATTAAGGTCCTGGAGTGGCCTAGCCAGTCTCCAGACCTTAATCCCATAGAAAATCTGTGGAAGGAGCTGAATGTTCGAGTTGCGAAACGTCAGCTTCAAAACCTTAATGACTTTGAGAAGATCTGCAAAGAGGAGTGGGACAAAATCCCTCCTGAGATGTGTGCAAACCTGGTGGCCAACTACAAGAAACGTCTGACCTCTGTGATTGCCAACAAGGGTTTTGCCACCAAGTACTAAGTCATGTTTTGCAGAGGGGTCAAATACTTATTTCCCTCATTAAAATGCAAATCAATTTATAACATTTTTGACATGCGTTTTTCTGGATTTTTTTGTTGTTATTCTGTCTCTCACTGTTCAAATAAACCTACCATTAAAATGATAGACTGATCATGTCTTTGTCAGTGGGCAAACGTACAAAATCAGCAGGGGATCAAATACTTTTTTCCCTCACTGTATTTAAAGATTCTCATATATAAAAAGAAATGTTAATTTGTTTAACACTTTTTTGGTTACTACATGATTCCATATGTGTTATTTCATAGTTTTGATGTCTTCACTATTATTCTACAATGTAAAAAATAGTAAAAAATAAAGAAAAACCCAAGAATGAGTAGGTGTGTCCAAACTTTTGACTGGTAGTATATACAGTTGAAGATGGAAGTTAACATACACCTTAGTCAAATAAATTTTAACTCAGTTTTTCACAATTCCTGACATTTAATCCTAGTAAAACTTCCCTGTTTTAGGTCAGTTAGGATTACCACTTTATTTTAAGAATGTGAAATGTCAGAATAATGGTAGAGAGAACGATTTATTTCAGCTTTTATTTCTTTCATCACATTCCCAGTGGGTCAGAAGTGTACATACACTCAATTAGTATTTGGTAGCATTGCCTCTAAATTGTTTAACTTGGGTCAAACGTTTCCCAATAAGTTGGGTGAATTTTGGCCCATTCCTCCTGACAGAGCTGGTGTAACTGAGTCAGGTTTGTAGGCCTCCTTGCTCGCACACCGCTTTTCAGTTCTGCCCAAAAATGTTCTATAGGATTGAGGGCTTTGTGATGGCCACTCCAATACCTTGACTTTGTTGTCCTTAAGCCATTTTGCCACAACTTTGGAAGTATGCTTGGAGTCATTGTCCATTTGGAAGACCCATTTGCGACCAAGCTTTAACTTCCTGACTGATGTCTTGAGATGTTGCTTCAATATATCCACATAATTTTCCTTCCTCATGATGCCATCTATTTTGTGAAGTGCACCAGTCCCTCCTGCAGCAAAGCAACCCACAGCATGATGCTGCCACCCTCGTGCTTCACGGTTGGGATGGTTTTCTTCGGCTTGCAAGCAACCCCCTTTTTCCTCCTAACATAACGATGGTCATTATGGCCAAACAGTTCAATTTTTGTTTCATCAGACCAGAAAACATTTCTCCAAAAAGTACGATCTTTGTCCCCATGTACAGTTGCAAACCGTAGCCTAGCTTTTTTATGGCTGTTTTGGAGCAGTGGCTTCTTCCTTGCCGAGCGGCCTTTCAGGTTATGTCGATATAGAACTTGTTTTTGAACCTGGTTCCTCCAGCATCTTCACAAGGTCCTTTGCTGTTGTTCTTGGATTGATTTGCACTTTTCGCACCAAAGTACATTAATCTCTAGGAGACAGAACGCATCTCCTTCCTGAGCGGTATGACGTCTGCGTGGTCCCATCGTGTTTATACTTGTGTACTATTTTTTGTACAGATGAACGTGGTACCTTCAGGCATTTGGAAATTGCTCCCAAGGATGAACCAGACTTGTGGAGGTCTACAATTATTTTTCTGAGGTCTTGGCTGATTTCTTTTTATTTTCCCATGATGTCAAGCAAAGAGGCACCGAGTTTGAAGGTAGGCCTTGAAATACATCCACAGGTACACCTCCAATTGACTCAAATGATGTCAATTAGCCTACCAGAAGCTTCTAAAGCCATGACATGTTCTGGAATTTTCCAAGCTGTTTAAAGGCACAGTCAACTTAGTGTATGTAAACTTCTGACCCACTGGAATTGTGATACAGTGAATTATAAGTGAAATAATCTGTCTGTAAACAATTGTTGGAAAAATGACTTGTGTCATGCACAAAGTAGATGTCCTAACCGATTTGCCAAAACTTTAGTTTGTTAACAAGACATTTGTGGAGTGGTTGAAAAAACAAGTTTTAATGACTCCAACCTAAGTGTATGTAAACTTCTGACTTCAACTGTATATATAAACTCAGCAAAAAAAGAAACATACCTTTTTCAGGACCCTGTCTTTCAAAGATAATTCGTAAAAATCACAGATCTTAATTGTAAAGGGTTTAAACACTGTTTCCCATGCTTGTTCAATGAACCATAAACAATTAATGAACATGGACCTGTGGAACGGTCGTTAAGACACTAACAGCTTACAGACGGTAGGCAATTAAGGTCACAGTTATGAAAACTTAGGACACTAAAGAGGCCTTTCTACTGACTCTGAAAAACACCAAAAGAAAGATGCCCAGGGTCCGTGCTCATCTGCGTGAACGTGCCTTAGGCATGCTGCAAGGAGGCATGAGGACTGCAGATGTGGCCAGGGCAATAAATTGCAATGTCCGTACTGTGAGACGTCTAAGACAGCGCTACGGGGAGACATGACGGACAGCTGATCGTCCTCGCAGTGGCAGAACACGTGTAACAACACCTGCATAGGATCGGTACATCCGAACATCACACCTGTGGGACAGGTACAGGATGGCAGCAACAACTGCCCGAGTTACACCAGGAACGCACAATCCCTCCATCAGTGCTCAGACTGTCCGCAATAGGCTGAGAGAGGCTGGATTGAGGGCTTGTAGGCCTGTTGTAAGGCAGGTCCTCACCAGACATCACCGGCAACAACGTCGCCTATGGGCACAAACCCACTGTCGCTGGATCAGACAGGACTGGCAAAAAGTGCTCTTCACTGACGAGTCACGGTTTTGTCTCACCAGGGGTGATGGTCGGATTCCCGTTTATCGTCGAAGGAATGAGCGTTACACCGAGGCCTGTACTCTGGAGCGGGATCGATTTGGAGGTGGAGGGTCCGTCATGGTCTGGGGCGGTGTGTCACAGCATCATCGGACTGAGCTTGTTGTCATTGCAGGCAATCTCAACGCTGTGCGTTACAGGGAAGACATCCTCCTCCCTCATGTGGTACCCTTCCTGCAGGCTCATCCTGACATGACCCTCCAGCATGACAATGCCACCAGCCATACTGCTCGTTCTGTGCGTGATTTCCTGCAAGACAGGAATGTCAGTGTTCTGCCATGGCCAGCAAAAAGCCTGAATCTCAATCCCATTGAGCACGTCTGGGACCTGTTGGATCGGAGGGTGAGGGCTAGGGCCATTCCCCCGAGAAATGTCCGGGAACTTGCAGGTGCCTTGGTGGAAGAGTGGGGTAACATCTCACAGCAAGAACTGGCAAATCTGGTGCAGTCCATGAGGAGGAGATGCACTGCAGTACTTAATGCAACTGACTTACTTTTGATTTTGACCCCCCCTTTGTTCAGGGACACATTATTCAATTTCTGTGGAACTTGTTCGGTTTATGTCTCAGTTGTTGAATCTTGTTATGTTCATACAAATATATACACATGTTAAGTTTGCAGAAAATAAACGCAGTTGACAGTGAGAGGATGTTTATTTTTTTGCTGAGTTTATATATCTCAGTGGAGGCTGCTGATGGGACAGCTCATAATAATGGATGGAACAGAGCAAATGGAATGGAAACCATGTGTTTGATACCATTCCACTAATTCCACTCCAGTCATTACCACGAGCCTGTCCTCCCCATTTAAGGTGCCACTGACCTCCTGTGTCATATTTATTTATTCAGAGCCATATCCCTGTAATGCTTAGAGAAGATCGTATGTCAAGTGTTATTGAAGTGTTGTGGTTGCAGGTTCACCTGGCACATCTAAAAGCCTTTTATTTTGGGGTGTTGCTATAGGCCACCAAGTGCTAACAGTCAGTATCTAAATAATATGTGAAATGCTTGATAGTGTATGTGATATAACAGTGTAGCTCAGTTGGTAGAGCATGGCGCTTGCAACGCCAGGGTTGTGAGTTCGTATCCTACGGGGGGCCAGTATGAAAATGTATGCACTCACTAACTGTAAGTCGCTCTGGATAAGAGCGTCTGCTAAATGACTAAAATGTAAATATAAACAGAGAGGCCTACTTTCTTGGGGACCTGAAAATTGACTGATTTTCATCAAGCTGTCCGCTCAAGAGGAAGCTTCTCACTGTAACCAGTGCCTTTAATCTGGTTCAGGTTATTAATCAACCTACCAAGGTGTTTACAAACACAACAGGAACAAGATCATCCACATGTATTGATCCCATTTTTACTAATACTGTAGAACTTTGTTCTAAAGCTGGATCCGTACCCATTGGATGCAGTGATCACAATATTGTGGCTATATCCAGGAAAGCCAAAGTTCTAAAAGCTGGGCCTAAAATAGTGTATAAGAGATCATACAAAATATTTTGCTGTGACTCTTATGTGGATGTCAAAAATATTTGTTGGTCTGATGTGATTAATAAGGAGCATCCAGACGCTGCACTTGATTTTATCTTCCAATTATTGATAAACATGCACCTGTTAAGAAACTGACTGTTAGAACTGCTAAGGCTCCATGGATTGATGAGGAGCTGAAAGAGATGGGGCAAAAGGAATGGCTAATAAGTCTGGCTACACATCTGACTGGCTGACTTACTGCACATTGAGAAATGATGTGAAAAATAAGAAGAAACTATTGTGAAGCCAAGATCAATGATATAAAAAAAACTTGAGTACTTTAAATGAAATGGGGAGAAAGACAAATTAAACTCCATCTTTCATCGAATCAGATGGCTTATTCATCACAAAACCATTTGATGCTGACAATTATTTTAATGATTACTTCATTGGCAAAGTGGGCAAACTTAGGCAGGTAATGCCAACAAACAGTGAGCCATCGTACTCATGCATAAAAAAACAAATAATGAAAGAAAAGCATTGTAAGTATGAATTTGATAAAGTTAGTATGGGAGAGATGGAAAAATAATGACAAACCTCCTGGCATTGACAACTTAGATGGAAAGCTACTGAGATGGTAGCTGACTCTATAGCCACTCCTATCTGTCATATCTTTAATCTGAGTCTAGAGGAAAGTCTTTGTCCTCAGGCCTGGAGGGAAGCAAAAGTCACTCCGCTACCAAAGAGTGGTAAAGCGGCCTTTACTGGTTCTAACAGCAGACCTATCAGCTTGCTGCCAGCTCCTAGCAAACTGTTGCAAAAAAATTGTTTTGACCAAATACAATGCTATTGCACTGTAAACAAATTAACAACATACTTTCAGCATGCTTATAGAGAAGGGCACTCAACATGTACTGCTCTGACACAAATGACTGATGATTGGTTGAAATAAATTGATAAGAAGAAGATTGTGGGAGCTGTACTGTTAGATTTCAGTGCAGCCTTTGATTTATTGACCATAACCTGTTGAGAAAACGTGTGTTATGGCTTTCCAACCTCTGCCATATTGTGGATTCAGAGCTTTCTAATAGAACTCAAAGGGTTTTCTTTAATGGAAGCTTCTCTAATGTCAAACATGTAAAGTGTTGTGTAGCGTAGAGTAGCTCTCTAGGCCCTCTACTCTTTTCTATTTTTACCAATGACCTGCCACTGGCATTAAACAAAGCATGTGTGTCCATGTATGCTGATGATTCAACCATATAAGCATCAGCAACCACAGCTAGGGAAGTCACTGAAACCCTTAACAAAGTTGCAGTCTGTTTTGGAATGGGTGGCCAGTAATAAACTGGTCTTGAACAGCTCTAAAACTAAGAGCATTGTATTTGGTACAAATCATTCCCTAAGTTCTAGACCTCAGCTGAATCTGGTAATGAATGGTGTGGCTGTTGAGCAAGTTGAGGAGACTTAATTACTTGGTGTTACTTTAGATTCTAAACTGTCATGGTCGAAACATATGTACAGTGGAGAGAACAAGTATTTGATACACTGCCGATTTTGCAGGTTTTCCTACTTACAAAGCATGTAGAGGTCTGTAATTTTTATCATAGGTACACTTCAACTGTGAGAGACGGAATCTAAAACAAAAATCCAGAAAATCACATTGTATGATTTTTAAGTAATTAATTTGCATTTTATTGCATGACATAAGTATTTGATACATTAGAAAAGCAGAACTTAATATTTGGTACAGAAACCTTTGTTTGCAATTACAGAGATCATACGTTTCCTGTAGGTCTTGACCAGGTTTGCACATACTGCAGCAGGGATTTTGGCCCACTCCTCCATACAGACCTTCTCCAGATCCTTCAGGTTTCGGGGCTGTTGCTGGGCAATACGGACTTTCAGCTCCCTCCAAAGATTTTCTATTGGGTTCAGGTCTGGAGACTGGCTAGGCCACTCCAGGACCTTGAGATGCTTCTTACGGAGCCACTCCTTAGTTGCCCTGGCTGTGTGTTTCGGGTCGTTGTCATGCTGGAAGACCCAGCCACGACCCATCTTCAATGCTCTTACTGAGGGAAGGAGGTTGTTGGCCAAGATCTCGCGATACATGGCCCCATCCATCCTCCCCTCAATACGGTGCAGTCGTCCTGTCCCCTTTGCAGAAAAGCATCCCCAAAGAATGATGTTTCCACCTCCATTCTTCACGGTTGGGATGGTGTTCTTGGGGTTGTACTCATCCTTCTTCTTCCTCCAAACACGGCGAGTGGAGTTTAGACCAAAAAGCTCTATTTATGTCTCATCAGACCACATGACCTTCTCCCATTCCTCCTCTGGATCATCCAGATGGTCATTGGCAAACTTCAGACGGGCCTGGACATGCGCTGGCATGAGCAGGGGGACCTTGCGTGTGCTGCAGGATTTTAATCGTAGTGTGTTACTAATGGTTTTCTTTGAGACTGTGGTCCCAGCTCTCTTCAGGTCATTGACCAGGTCCTGCCGTGTAGTTCTGGGCTGATCCCTCACCTTCCTCATGATCATTGATGCCCCACGAGGTGAGATCTTGCATGGAGCCCCAGACCGAGGGTGATTGACCGTCATCTTGAACTTCTTCCATTTTCTAATAATTGCGCCAACAGTTGTTGCCTTCTCACCAAGCTGCTTGCCTATTGTCCCGTAGCTCATCCCAGCCTTGTGCAGGTCTACAATTTTATCCCTGATGTCCTTACACAGCTCTCTGGTCTTGGCCATTGTGGAGAGGTTGGAGTCTGTTTGATTGAGTGTGTGGACAGGTGTCTTTTATACAGGTAACGAGTTCAAACAGGTGCAGTTAATACAGGTAATGAGTGGAGAACAGGAGGGCTTCTTCAAGAAAAACTAACAGGTCTTTGAGAGCCGGAATTCTTACTGGTTGGTAGGTGATCAAATACTTATGTCATGCAATAAAATGCAAATTAATTACTTAAAAATCATACAATGTGATTTTCTGGATTTTTGTTTTAGATTCCATCTCTCACAGTTGAAGTGTACCTATGATAAAAATTACAGACCTCTACATGCTTTGTAAGTAGGAAAACCTGCAAAATCGGCAGTGTATCAAATACTTGTTCTCTCCACTGTATACCTAACAAAAATATATTTTTTAAACGCAACATGCAACAATTTCAAAGATTTTACTGAGTTACAGTTCATAGAAGGAAATAGGTCAATTTAAATAAATTAATTAGGCCCTAATCTATCGATTTCACATGATTGGGTGGGGCACAGCCATGGGTGGGCCTGGAAGGGCATAGGCCCACCCACTTGGCAGCCAGGTCCACCCACTGGGGAGCCAGGCCCAGCCAATCAGAATGAGTTTTTCCCCACAAAAGGGCTTTATTACAGACAGAAATACTCCTCAGCCCCACCGTCCCCCTCCTCAGACAATCCCGCAGGTGAAGAAGCCAGATGTGGAGGTCCTGGGCAGGCATGGTTACACGTGGTCTGCAGTTGTGAGGCCGGTTGGATGTACTGCCAAATTCTCTAAAACTACATTGCAGTCGGCTTATGGTAGAGAAATGAACATTAAATTCTCTGGCAACAGCTCTGGTGGACATTCCTGCAGTAAGCATGCCAATTGCACGCTCCCTCAAAACTTGAGACATCTGTGGCATTGTGTTGTGTGACAAAACTGCACATTTTAGAGTGGCCTTTTATTGTCCCCAGCACAAGGTGCACCTGTGTAATGATCATGCTGTTTAATCAGCTTCTTGATATGCCACACCTGTCAGGTAGATGGATTATCTTGGCAAAGGAGAAATGCTCACGAACAGGGATGTAAACAAATTTGTGCACAACATTTTGAGAAATAAGCTTTTTGTGCGTATGGAACATTTCTAGGATATTTTATTTCAGCTCATGAAACATGGGACCAACACTTTACATGTTGCGTTTATATTTTTGTTCAGTGGTTGTAAAGCTGGGGAGAGGTCTGTCCGTAATAAAGAGATGCTTTGCTTTTTTGACACCACAAGCCACAAAGTGAGTCCTGCAGGCTCCAGTTTGATCTTTTCTTGATTATTGTCCAGTCATATGGTCAAGTGCTGCAAAGAAAGACCTAGTTAAGCTGCAGCTGGCCCAGAACAGAGCGGCACGTCTTGCTCTTCATTGTAATCAGAAGGCTAATATTAATACTATGCATGCCAGTTTGTCTTGGCTAAGAGTTGAGGAGAGACTTACTGTGTCACTTCTTGTTTTTATAAGAAACATGAATGTGTTGGAAATTCCAAATTGTTTGCATAGTCAACTTACACACAGCACTGACACACACACTTACCCCAGCAGACATGCCACCAGGGGTCTTTTCACAGTCCCATGGTCCAGAACAAATTCAAGAAAACGTACAGTATTATCCAGAGCCATGAGTGCGCGGAACTCCCTTCCATCTTTGTGGTCCTCTGTAGCTCAGCTGGTAGAGCACGGCGCTTGTAACGCCAAGGTAGTGGGGTCGAACCCCGGGACCACCCATATACAAAAAAAAAAATGTATGCACGCATGACTGTAAGTCGCTTTGGATAAAAGCGTCTGCTAAATGGCATATTATTATTATTATTATCTTATATAGCACAAGTGAACAGCAAACCTGGTTTCAAAAAACAAATAAAGCAACACAACACCTCTCTCCCTTGTGACCTACTTGTTGTGTGTACAGTGAGGGAAAAAAGTATTTGATCCACTGCTGATTTTGTACGTTTTCCCACTGACAAAGAAATGATCAGTCTATAATTTTAATGGTAGGTTTATTTGAAAAGTGAGAAACAGAATAACAACAAAAAAATCCAGAAAAACGCATGTCAAAAATGTTATAAATTGATTTGCATTTTAATGAGGGAAATAAGTATTTGATGCGGTGAAGTTGTCCTGTCCCCTTAGCAGAAAAACACCCCCAAAGCATAATGTTTCCACCTCCATGTTTGACGGTGGGGATGGTGTTCTTGGGGTCATAGGCAGCATTCCTCCTCCTCCAATCACGGCGAGTTGAGTTGATGCCAAAGAGCTCCATTTTGGTCTCATCTGACCACAACACTTTCACCCAGTTCTCCTCTGAATCATTCAGATGTTCATTGCAAACTTCAGACGGGCATGTATATGTGCTTTCTTGAGCAGGGGGACCTTGCGGGCGCTGCAGGATTTCAGTCCTTCACGGCGTAGTGTGTTACCAATTGTTTTCTTGGTGACTATGGTCCCAGCTGCCTTGAGATCATTGACAAGATCCTCCCGTGTAGTTCTGGGCTGATTCCTCACCGTTCTCATGATCATTGCAACTCCACGAGGTGAGATCTTGCATGGAGCCCCAGGCCGAGGGAGATTGACAGTTATTTTGTGTTTCTTCCATTTGTGAATAATCGCACCAACTGTTGTCACCTTCTCACCAAGCTGCTTGGCGATGGTCTTGTAGCCCATTCCAGCCTTGTGTAGGTCTACAATCTTGTCCCTGACATCCTTGGAGAGCTCTTTGGTCTTGGCCATGGTGGAGAGTTTGGAATCTGATTGATTGATTGCTTCTGTGGACAGGTGTCTTTTATACAGGTAACGAGCTGAGATTAGGAGCACACTCTTAAAGGGAGTGCTCCTAATTTCAGCTTGTTACCTGTATAAAAGACACATGGGAGCCAGAAATCTTTCTGATTGAGAGGGGGTCAAATACTTATTTCCCTCATTAAAATGCTAATCAACTTATACGATTTTTGACATGCGTTTTTCTGGATTATTTTGTTGTTATTCTGTCTCTCACTGTTCAAATAAACCTACCATTACAATTATAGACTGATCATTTCTTTGTCAGTGGGCAAACGTACAAAATCAGCAGGGGATCAAATACTTTTCCCCCTCACTGTATGTACTGACATGCATGTGTAACTGATAGACACACACGTTAATGTTTTTAAATGCTAAGAAAATAAAAACTAGCTGTTTGCAGATGTAAGAAAGACAAACTTAAGAAGCAAAGTGAATTGTCATCAACATTGTTGCATGTGCTGCAATGACCATGCAGACTGAACGCAAGTGTCTCGTGGTTGAGAAACAACAAATGCACTCCTTGAGTGACAAGGAGCGGGGCAAGTCTGTGTGACAAGCAGCATGGAGAGAGAGCGAGCGGAGAGAGATGACTCAAGTAGCGAAGTAAAATGGACGTTACATACGGCGTATCACATTTAACAAACCAAACATTCAAATACCATTATAGAAGGTAAAGTAAAAACCCAAACCGGTCCATGTATCAATACCAGTATATCATAAAATACGGTATACTGCCCAGCCCTATGTAGGGGTATATAGTAGAGTAGGTGTAGGGGTATACAGTACCTTTAGAGTAGTGTAGGGTTAGTGGTATATAGTAGAGTAGGGGTAGTGGTATACAGTAGAGTAGGTGTATATAGTGGTGTAGGGGTAGTGGAATACAGTACCTTTAGAGTAGAGTAGGTGTAGGGGTAGTGGTAAGCGAAGTAGCAGACATCGTCCTTGTGGTTGAAGATCATGCTGAAGGTCATGGTGTAGTAGGACTTTCCCTTCTGACCGCCTGCTGCTATCGAGCTCCTGGAGAAGTGGTTTCTGGGTAAAAGGTTGAGAAGTTCACAAAAGCTTGATACAATAACAAACAGAAACCTACAAACACATTCACATTCACATGACATCAGTATCTACGGAAGTGACCAACAAGTAACCTATTTCATGGCCCTGTTCAAATACTTAATACTACAAAATGCACCCTTCCTTCCTCGCTTCCTTGAGGTAAGCACAGACCTATAAGTGATAGGATAAGTGAAAGCAAAGTTACAACCCTATTACTTTCACCACACTAACCAATTTAGATCTGTGGTTACTTCAAGGTACAGGTCGGAAGGATGCATTTCTAAAGTATTGGAACGGGCTCATTTCTCCTGACAGGTGCACTACTTGTCCAGTGGGCTGTGTGATACTGCCTCTGCTGGTGGGGTGAGGGAGGACAATCACACCTACTTGTAGTAACAGATGTCCGTTCCAGTGCGAATCCAACGGGGCCTGCCGCTAATGGCCTCCTGAACAGAGTACATTAGCACCTGCATACCTGCAGACAGTACCAAGGAGACATTCATTCCATACACACAGCAAACTGAATTAACATTTCTATCTAAACACAGAAGCTTTTGCCAAACATTATTGGCTAAATAATGCAACAAAAATGACCAAGTCAGTCAGTGACTTACCGTAGTTGAACTGGCTGTTGGACTTTTCACAGTTGATGATGTTGAAGCGATAGGGGGCTCCCACGCGCATGCCGCTCACCTCAAAATAGAACCATTGGTGGTAGTGGTTACTATTGATGTCGGAGTTTAGGACCAGGTCGTACTCAAACCTGGAACACACACAGATCACATCAGCTCAACCTTTAAGCAAACCAAATGGCCCATACATGTGGGCAAAGACACAATTGAATACAACAACTACTATTACATTAACCAGCTCCTGATGTTTTATTATATTGAATTAACCCTTTACAGTCATGGGAATTGGCCTATATGGTTAGGGCAAAATTAAGAAATATGAGAAGCATATGCATAACCATGGTAGCAATTGAAAGGGAACAGTTTGGAGATAATGGCAAAATTATTCAGTTCACCTGACAAGACTGAATCCAAACATTACACTGTTGATTTTATGTGCATTTTACATTTACTGTACTTTTCGCCGCATTTGTTGATAACGTAATCTGAAAATACTCCGGATACATTCAGTAACATGGTAAGAATATTCCTGGATAATGTGGGGTAGGTGCAACATAAGACAAAAACAATGATAAGGGTTTGAGTGAGAGGACTAACTGGTATCTCCAAGGGGACACACACCTTTCCAAAGTGTGCACAGTTCCTAAGCAATTTCAATGCACTTTTATGACTCAAAAGAAGAGTCTTCAACTATAAGGTAAACATTTTTTTAGCTCTCCTAGCTGTGCTGTTGAAGAACTAGAGCAAGCACACTTGTAGTTGTTTTGTTTGGAACACAACCCTGCATCCCAGCCTTCACACAATTACTGTTGTTGTTTACACAATCCAAAACCGGTCCATTATAACAATCGCAATTTGGGTCAGATGGGCATGATTTCAAAGCTTGTTCTATAGACCCCTTTCTGTGTTTGCAAACATTGCCGCATGAGGGCGATGTGCGCAAGTTGGTTGCAGAACAAGGGGAAGTTCTTATAGAACGCCAGCAAAAATGCCTCTATTTACATGTTGGATTATTTAGGATTTTAAGGCTCGTATGAATGTCCTGCTTAATATAATGTTTGCGTCATCGTCGCAAATCATTTGCATTATACTTTTTAACAAACTTTGACTTCAACCATTAAAATGGCTCTTTGTAGCAAAAGCTAGCCAATGAGCGTTAGCATTCTAGCTAACAAGTGCATCCAAAATGGTTATTTTGCAAAGACCACAACCAAATACACTGCTCAAAAAAATAAAGGGAACACTTAAACAACACAATGTAACTCCAAGTCAATCACACTTCTGTGAAATTGTCCACTTAGGAAGCAACACTGATTGACAATACATTTCACATGCTGTTGTGCAAATGGAATAGACAACAGGTGGAAATTATAGGCAATTAGCAAGACACCCCCAATAAAGGACTGGTTTTGCAGGTGGTGACCACAGACCACTTCTCAGTTCCTATGCTTCCTGGCTGATGTTTTGGTCACTTTTGAATGCTGGCGGTGCTTTCACTCTAGTGGTAGCATGAGACGGAGTCTACAACCCACACAAGTGGCTCAGGTAGTGCAGCTCATCCAGGATGGCACATCAATGCGAGCTGTGGCAAAAAGGTTTGCTGTGTCTGTCAGCGTAGTGTCCAGAGCATGGAGGCGCTACCAGGAGACAGGCCAGTACATCAGGAGACGTGGAGGAGGCCGTAGGAGGGCAACAACCCAGCAGCAGGACTGCTACCTCCACCTTTGTGCAAGGAGGAGCAGGAGGAGCACTGCCAGAGCCCTGCAAAATGACCACCAGCAGGCCACAAATGTGCATGTGTCTGCTCAAACGGTCAGAAACAGACCCCATGAGGGTGGTATGAGGGCCCGACGTCCACAGGTGGGGGTTGTGCTTACAGCCCAACACCGTGCAGGACGTTTGGCATTTGCCAGAGAACACCAAGATTGGCAAATTCGCCACTGGCGCCCTGTGCTCTTCACAGATGAAAGCAGGTTCACACTGAGCACATGTGACAGACGTGACAAAGTCTGGAGACGCCGTGGAGAATGTTCTGCTGCCTGCAACATCCTCCAGCATGACCGGTTTGGCGGTGGGTCAGTCATGGTGTGGGGTGGCATTTCTTTGGGGGGCCGCACAGCCCTCCATGTGCTCGCCAGAGGTAGCCTGACTGCCATTAGGTACCGAGATGAGATCCTCAGACCCCTTGCGAGACCATATGCTGGTGCGGTTGGCCCTGGGTTCCTCCTAATGCAAGACAATGCTAGACCTCATGTGGCTGGAGTGTGTCAGCAGTTCCTGCAAGAGGAAGGCATTGATGCTATGGACTGGCCCGCCCGTTCCCCAGACCTGAATCCAATTGAGCACATCTGGGACATCATGTCTCGCTCCATCCACCAACGCCACGTTGCACCACAGACTGTCCAGGAGTTGGCGGATGCTTTAGTCCAGGTCTGGGAGGAGATCCCTCAGGAGACCATCCGCCACCTCATCAGGAGCATGCCCAGGCGTTGTAGGGAGGTCATACAGGCACGTGGAGGCCACACACACTACTGAGCCTCATTTTGACTTGTTTTAAGGACATTACATCAAAGTTGGATCAGCCTGTAGTGTGGTTTTCCACTTTAATTTTGAGGGTGACTCCAAATCCAGACCTCCATGGGTTGATACATTTGATTTCTATTGATCATTTTTGTGTGATTTTGTTGTCAGCACATTCAACTATGTAAAGAAAAAAGTATTTAATAAGATTATTTCATTCATTCAGATCTAGGATGTGTTATTTTAGTGTTCCCTTATTTTATTGACCAGTGTATAATCTTAGCGACTGTTCAAGCAAGAATTAAAACATAATTGTAAGCGTATGAGAACCCCAAAAAGTTATTTTGTTTAGAAGTATTAAAAACATAAATCTAGGCTGTTGAATGGGCGCAGATGGTGATGGCTTTCTTACTGCCGCCAAGAGTCGCGCGCATCTGTACCTGATGTCAGTGTCGTGTACTGGAAAAGGGTCTATTGCCAACATGACTAGCTAAGTTATAAAATACGATATTACAGTGTTAAGCTTTCATAAGGTAATTCAGAGAAACAGATCGTAATTTGTGTGAATAGAAATGAGTCAATGCTTTATTATCTAAATGTTGAAAGTGCGTGGTCGATGGAGAGAAACAAAATGGTGTTGTGGAAAATAACCACTATACTTTATTAAAAATCAAAGGTCTTACAGAACTTTTGTTGCATCAAGAATGACTTTATTTTTAATTCAACAAAGCCAGGTCAATCTGCAGATTGGAACCCCCTCTTCTTCTCTCCCTCCATCTTATATAGTGCCCTCTTCAGTTTCCCGCTCTTTTATTGCTCCGCCCACTTCCTTTGTCTCTGAGGGCGGCTAAATTCGACTTTCATTAAGTTCAGAGTACTACAATCAATCAATCCTTATCTTGCAAAAACACTCATGGTTAGTTTAAACTCTGTTCAACCCAGGCTCTTTTCACTGTGTTTGAAGATAGAAACAAAAGGCCCAAGCCAGTTTCAGTCTCTGATATAATAAGACAACCATGGATCTAAGTAAGAGCAAGCAATCTGACCCTAGTGTGCGTCTGTATGTTGTTGTTTGTATGTGGATGCTTGTACTGTAAAAAATACCCACCCAAAAAAACAAAGGAGTCATGAGTGCATTCAGGTGCGTGTGCCGCAGCACATTTTCTTAACGATAAACAAACAGGCTCATTCTGTTCAGAACAACCCAGGGTATGACGCCATGTCATCTTGTAACTGTACATCAAACATAGTGATAATAAACATTGACACTGTATAGGACATGGTTTTATGAGATGGAAATGTGAAGTGCACATTTGGACTCACGAATAATTGGCTTGCTTTTACGACATAAAAGCAGTATTTATTATAATCCTCAACGTCTCATCTTTCAAAATACATAGTCATCTTAATTTACAGCATTTCCCCCTCACTCCAACAACAAAACATTTGCAAAAGTTGCCCAATTAGCGGGAGGGATCGGGGCATCATCTTGTCGCGCTCTGTGCTCAAGTTCAGAATGGCTGTCAGTCAAAACCCATACAGCGCTGTGAAGCGCAGAGCCAGAGCTCTGACTTCATGTATAGCATGCTACTGTACAGCCACTACGTTCCAATTTAAGTGCCCAAATCTGCCATTTTGAACCCATATATGAGTGTAAAGGGCTACATTAATAAAAAAAAATTAACAATGGGATACAATGGACACAACACTCACTTTCTGACTTGAACTGCTTTCCTCAGGTTGCCAGACTCAAACTGAGAGTTGAACTTCAGAGATTCGCCGTCGTCAACCACTGGACAACTGAAACACACAGGGCCCACACCGTGAGACACACACACCACACACAAACACTCCTAGTTCCCTGGACTGACGATGTTGCTCACCTCTGTATGTCCAAGTCGTAGACCACTTTATCCAGGATGTCGTTGGGGTGGATCAGTCTCTCAATGTCCTGGAAGATCTTAGTCCTGTAGGGGGGCAGAGGACTGAGTGACATCATCATCAAACAGCAGCAGCAGGGGAGCCCACTCTGACAAAACACTCCAACCCTTCACTCAGACGAGCCACCCAACTACCGGAAATCATCTTTAGTGGAAAGACGAGACACTAAGCGATTTGACTGTTGGCAATGAACCAGCAACCGTCAGGCTACTGTTCCAGCTCCCTAATGTAAAACAACAGGGGGGGGGGGGGGATGCCAAACAGACATATAGAACCTAGATCAGTGTCTAGGGGTCTCACCTCTGCACGCCGTAGACCCTCTCCAGGATGTGTTCTCGGAAGGTGGGCGCCACGTGGCCAAAGTAGTCCGGGTAGGCCACCTCGGAGTACTGTGGCACAGAGCGCGTGCTCTTCACCATCTCTACATACAGGTCAGGGTCGTGGAGCGGCAGGAGCAAGGCCGTGTCCGGCACCTCCAGCACTGCCCCCTCACCTCCCTCCTCCTCAGCCCACTCCTCCGCTAACATCTCCTGTCCCCCTCCACCCGGTCGGGCAGCCACACCCCCAGCCAGTAGGGGGGGCTGTCTATTGTGCCTGTTGACCCCTCCTCCTCCACCCCCTCCCCCGCCCTGAGGCCCAGCCCCATCCAGGGACACCCGTTCCAGCCCCTGCACCAGCTCCTGCTCCAGCCCCGCCCCAGGGTGGGGTCGGGTGTGGGTGTGGTCACAGCAGCCATCTTGGTCCTTGGTGATGTTGATGGTGTCCAGGTCCAGGCGAGGGACTGGGGCCGGATGGGGGCACTCCCCCTGAAGGGTGGCAGCAGTGGGGTGTTTCGGGGGCAGGGCCTGGGAGGTGGGAACGATGATGGGGCGGTGAGACTTGGGAGCTGCTGGGGTGGCCGTCACACCTCTCTTTGGGTTGTCAAAGTTAAACACCTGCATAGACACAAAGGAGATTGAACTTCAGGACTACAGGCAGCTTTCTGATCACTTACCACAGTGTGGTCCCCAGGTGAAAAACACACTTCTGCAAGTTTTAAGATGGAATGTTGAACATGGGGGCGGCAGATAGCCTTGAGGTTAGTGCGTTGGGCCAGTAACCAAAAGCAAAAAGTAAGGGGGAAAAAGTAAGGAACATGTTTGTCGGCCCTGCATTAAAGACCATAATTGGTTAAAGAATAAAAAAGTATACCAGTTTCATTTAAGGACCAAAAGATTGACAGCCGTCCCATATAGATTGCAAAATAGTTGGGAAGAGATTTTTGACGTACCGATTCCATGGCACATGGTTTATGAGCTGATACGCAAAATTACGCCGCATTCAAAACGTATAATTTTTCTATTTAAATTATTATACAAAATTCTTGCAACCAATAGAATGTTATTAATATGAGGGATACAACCTTCCCAGCTCTGCAGATTTTGCTGCGAAGAGACAGAATCATTAGATCATTTGTTTTGGTACTGTCCATTTGTAGCTTGTTTTTGGTCACAGGTCCAGAAATGGCTGAAGAATTGCAATATTTACCTGGAGCTAACCCTGCAGATAGCACTACTGGGTGATCTGAAAAGTCATAGTCAATTGATCAATAATATAATAATACTTTTAGCAAAACATTTTATTTTCAACTTACAATATGTAGAAACAATAAGAATAGAAAGGTTCAAACTTTTGTTAAAAATCACAGTACAGTTGAAAAATATATGGCAAATAGAAATCCAATATGGATGGTGTTAAGAGATAGATGGGAGGGGTTGAATGGAGCTGAAGGTTGGGACTAATAACAAGATAACTAATGTAAAACATACTGTGTCCATAATATGCATGTTAAAAGTTAATTTGTGGAATTTCTTTCCTTCTTAATGCGTTTGAGCCAATCAGTTGTGTTGTGACAAGGTAGTGGGGGGTATACAGAAGATAGCCCTATTTGGTAAAATACCAAGTCCATATTATGGCAAGAAAAGCTCAAATAAGCAAAGAGAAACGACAGGCCATTATTACTTTAAGACATGAAGGTCAGTTAATCCAGAACATTTCAAGAACTTTGAAAGTTTCTTCAAGTGCAGTCGTAAAAACCATCAAGCGCTATGATGAAACTGGCTCTCATGAGGACCTCCACAGGAATGGAAGACCCAGAGGATAAGTTCATTAGAGTTACCAGCGTCAGAAATTGCAGCCCAAATAAATGCTTCACAGAGTTCAAGTAACAGACACATCTCAACATCAACTGTTCAGAGGGGACTGTGTGAATCAGGCCTTCATGGTCGAATTGCTGCAAAGAAACCACTACTAAAGGACACCAATAAGAAGAAGAGACCTGCTTGGGCCAAGACACACGAGCAATGGACAGTAGACCGGTGGAAATTTGAGATTCTTCAAAGTAGCCACCCTTTGCCTTGATGACAGCTTTGCACACTCTTGGCATGCTCTCAACCAGCTTCACCTGGAATGCTTTTCCAACAGTCTTGAAGGAGTTCCCATATATGCTTAGCACTTGTTGGCAGATTTTCCTTCACTCTGCTGTCTGACTCATCCCAAACCATCTCAATTTGGTTGAGGACGGGGGATTGTGGAGGCCAGGTCATCTGATGCAGCACTCCATCACTCTCTTTTTTGGTAAAATAGCCCTTACACAGCCTGGAGGTGTGTTGGGTCATTGTCCTGTTGAAAAACAAATGATAGTCCCACTAAGCGCAAAACAGATGGGATAGCGTATCGCTGCAGAATGCTGTGGTAGCCATGTTGGTTAAGTGTGCCTTGAATTATAAATAAATCACAGATAGTGTCACCAGCAAAGCACCCCCACACCATAACACCTCCTCCTCAATACTTTACGGTGGGAACTACACATGCAGAGATCATCCGTTCACCCACACTGCGTCTCAAAAGACACAGCGGTTGGAACCAAAAATCTCAAATTTGGACTCCAGACCGAAGGACACATTTCCATCGGTCTTATGTCCATTGCTCGTGTTTCTTGGCCCAAGCAGGTCTCTTCTTCCTACTGGTGGCCTTTAGTAGTGGTTTCTTTGCAGCAATTCGACCATGAAGGCCTGATTCACACAGTCCCCTCTGAACAGTTGATGTTGAGATGTGTCTGTGACTTGAACTCTGTGAAGCATTTATTTGGGCTGCAATTTCGAGGCTGGTAACTCTAATGAACTTCTCCTCTGCAGCAGAGGTAACTCTAGGTCTTCCATTCCTGTGGTGGTCCTCATGCCAGTTTCATCATAGCGCTTGATGGTTTTCGCGACTGCACTTGAAGAAACTTTCAAAGTTCTTGAAATGTTCCGGATTGACTTACCTTCATGTCTTAAAGTAATGATGGACTGTCGTTTCTCTTTGCTTATTTGAGCTGTTCTTGCCATAATATGGACTTGGTATTTTACCAAATAGGGCTATCTTCTGTATACCCCCCACTACCTTGTCACAACACAACTGATTGGCTCAAACGCATTAAGAAGGAAAGAAATTCCACAAATTAACTTTTAAGAAGGCACACCTGTTAATTGAAATGCACTCCAGGTGACTACCTCATGAAGCTGGTTGAGAGAATGCCAAGAGTGTACAAAGCTGTCATCAAGGCAAAGGGTGGCTATTTGAACATATATTTTGATTTGTTTAACACTTTTTGGGTTACTACATGATTCTATATGTGTTATTTCATAGTTTTGATGTCTTCACTATTATCCTACAATGTAAAAATAGTAAAAATAAAGGAAAATCCTTGAATGAGTAGGTGTGTCCAAACTTTTGACTGGTACTGTATATGTGGGATTGGAAGTGATGCATACAATTACATTGTCGCTGGTTCGATTCCCAGAGCATACAAGGTCAAAAATCTGTCGCTGCGCCCTTGAGCAAGGCACTTCACCCCAATTGCTTCAGGGGCGCTGGACAATGGTAACCCTGGCCGTGACCCTAATCCCTGCGGGTGTCTCAGGGAGCGTTGGGATATGCAAATAACACATTTCCATTACACACTTATTATTAAACTAAAGACACAAAAACGTGTACTGCATTACCTGGAAATCCTCTGAGAGCTCCATGAAGAATCTCTCATAGATCTTCAGCTCTTCAAACGGCCTGCTATGGGTCTCTTTGGGTCGCAGTTTATTGATGTCCGTTTCTATGTCATCATTCTGCAGAGGGGAGAACGCATCATCAAACACCTCAAAAAGCAGGAACAGGATCCCAATGGAAAACAGTGTATTAGATTGTATTTACTTCAACCTCAGAGAGAGAGAATGTGGTCAGAGAGCAGCTGTGGTTGTGGTCAGTATATACACTGAGCAAGAGGACAAATATATTAGAGTGTCTAGTTTGAGAAACAGATGCCTCACAGGTCCTCAACTGGCAGCTTCATTAAATAGTACCCGCAAAAAAAAAAGCCATATCTCAGACTGCCCATCTTAATCTTTTATTTTTATTGGCCAGTCTGAGATATGGCTTTGTCTTTGCAACTCTGCCTAGAAGGTCAGCATCCCGGAGTCGCCTCTTCACTGTTGACGTTGAGACTGGTGTTTTGCAGGTACTATTTAATGAAGCTGCCAATTGAGGACCTGTGAGGCGCCTGTTTCTCAAACTAGACACTCATGTATTTGTCCTCTTGCTCAGTTGTGCACCGGGGCCTCCCACTCCTCTTTCTATTCTGGTTAGAGCCCGTTTGCGCTGTTCTGTGAAGGGAGTAGTACACAGCGTTGTACGAGATCTTCAGTTTCTTGGCAATTTCTCGCATGGAATAGCCTTCATTTCTCAGAACAAGAATAGACTGACGAGTTTCAGAAGAAAGGTCTTTGTTTCTGGCCATTTTGAGCCTGTAATCGAACCCACAATTGCTGATGCTCAAGATACTCAACTAGTCTCAAGAAGGCCAGTTTCATTGCTTCTTTAAATCAGCACAACAGTTTTCAGCTGTGCTAACATAATTGCAAAAGGGTTTTCTAATGATCAATTAGGCTTTTAAAATGATAAACTTGGATTAGCAAACACAACGTGCCATTGAAACACAGGACTGATGGTTGCTGATAATGGGCCTCTGTACGCCTATGTAGATGTTCCATTAACAATCAGCCGTTTCCAGCTACAATAGCCATTTACAACATTAACAATGTCTACACATCAATTTGATGTTATTTTAATGGATTTTTTTTTGTGCTTTTCTTTCGAAAACAAGGAAATTTCATAGTGACCCCAAACTTTTGAATGGTAGTATATATATATATATATATAGATAGATACAGTGGGGGAAAAAAGTATTTAGTCAGCCACCAATTGTGCAAGTTCTCCCGCTTAAAAAGATGAGAGAGGCCTGTAATTTTCATCATAGGTACACGTCAACTATGACAGACAAATTGAGCATTTTTTTCCCAGAAAATCACATTGTAGGATTTTTTATGAATTTATTTGCAAATTATGGTGGAAAATAAGTATTTGGTCACCTACAAACAAGCAAGATTTCTGGCTCTCACAGACCTGTAACTTCTTCTTTAAGAGGCTCCTCTGTCCTCCACTCGTTACCTGTATTAATGGCACCTGTTTGAACTTGTTATCAGTATAAAAGACACCTGTCCACAACCTCAAACAGTCACACTCCAAACTCCACTATGGCCAAGACCAAAGAGCTGTCAAAGGACACCAGAAACAAAATTGTAGACCTGCACCAGGCTGGGAAGACTGAATCTGCAATAGGTAAGCAGCTTGGTTTGAAGAAATCAACTGTGGGAGCAATTATTAGGAAATGGAAGACATACAAGACCACTGATAATCTTCCTCGATCTGGGGCTCCACGCAAGATCTCACCCCGTGGGGTCAAAATGATCACAAGAACGGTGAGCAAAAATCCCAGAACCACACGGGGGGACCTAGTGAATGACCTGCAGAGAACTGGGACCAAAGTAACAAAGCCTACAGTAACACACTACGCCGCCAGGGACTCAAATCCTGCAGTGCAAGACGTGTCCCCCTGCTTAAGCCAGTACATGTCCAGGCCCGTCTGAAGTTTGCTAGAGTGCATTTGGATGATCCAGAAGAGGATTGGGAGAATGTCATATGGTCAGATGAAACCAAAATATAACTTTTTGGTAAAAACTCAACTCGTCGTGTTTGGAGGACAAAGAATGCTGAGTTGCATCCAAAGAACACCATACCTACTGTGAAGCATGGGGGTGGAAACATCATGCTTTGGGGCTGTTTTTCTGCAAAGGGACCAGGACGACTGATCCGTGTAAAGGAAAGAATGAATGGGGCCATGTATCGTGAGATTTTGAGTGAAAACCTCCTTCCATCAGCAAGGGCATTGAAGATGAAACGTGGCTGGGTCTTTCAGCATGACAATGATCCCAAACACACCGCCCGGGCAACGAAGGAGTGGCTTCGTAAGAAGCATTTCAAGGTCCTGGAGTGGCCTAGCCAGTCTCCAGATCTCAACCCCATAGAAAATCTTTGGAGGGAGTTGAAAGTCCGTGTTGCCCAGCGACAGCCCCAAAACATCACTGCTCTAGAGGAGATCTGCATGGAGGAATGGGCCAAAATACCAGCAACAGTGTGTGAAAACCTTGTGAAGACTTACAGAAAACGTTTGACCTGTGTCATTGCCAACAAAGGGTATATAACAAAGTATTGAGAAACTTTTGTTATTGACCAAATACTTATTTTCCACCATAATTTGCAAATAAATTCATTAAAAATCCTACAATGTGATTTTCTGGAAAAGAAAATCTAATTTTGTCTGTCATAGTTGACGTGTACCTATGATGAAAATTACAGGCCTCTCTCATCTTTTTAAGTGGGAGAACTTGCACAATTGGTAGCTGACTAAATACATTTTTTCCCCACTGTAGATAGATATATATGAGAGAGAGAGAGATGTATGTACAATGATTATAGCATTCATAATTGCACTATGCCTCAATAAAATGTAAATTACAGGCTTATGTTTAGGGCATTGTTACAAAAAACTGATATCCTCAGAGAAATAACTGGGGGTCAGAGCCACTGGAGCCAATCAGAAGTGGACAAAAAAATTGCTTTTAATGGACAAAAAAATTGCTTTTCTTTCGAAAACAAGGACATTTCTAAGTGACCCCAAACTTTTGAACGGTAGTGTATGTTTGCATGTAGTCATTCTGCGGTCAGTCAAACAAGGTGTGGTTTAAATTATAAGGCTGCGTTCATGGTCACTGTACCCCAGCGTGGTTGTTCTTCTCCTCCTCCTCGTTCTCCGTGTCGTTCTCGGCCTCGGCATCCTCATTATCGTCGCTATCGTCCACCACATCATCCACTAGAAAGCACAGGGAAACAGGCAGGGTTGGCATCAATTCCATTTCTAATCAGTCAATCCAGGAAGTAAACAGTTTACTTCCTGAATTGACAGAATTGAAACGGAATTGACCCAAAGATTAAAGGCGTAACCTGACTGGTTACAGGGTCTAGCGTTTCCAAAAAACTAAGATCATCTTCAGTACCAAGACAATCTTAAGTCCATTGGTAAGCAAACGATGAACAATGATCTCAACGCTAAAGAGGATATTTATGATTTTTGGAAACTCAGCCCTGATTGGTTGGTTGGATTGTGCACTAGATGAGAGAAGAGAAAGGTGATTGTGAGAATAAGCAGCCAGGAGTGAGATGAGATGGGAGGGATAGATAGAGAGATAGAGAGATAGAGAGAGAGAGAGAGAGAGAAGAGCTGGTGTCTTGATTGGCCAGCCTGCAGATGGCTTGTTGAGTGAGGTGATGTCAATGAACAACTGTAAGTAGTGTGAAAGTTCTCGAGTTACAGATCCTTAATGTAGGAGAGGGTGTATTATACTGTTAGTAGTGTGACAGATTGAGGAGTGTGAGTCAGTAGTGGTTAGGCTGCTGCTATTTATTGTGACAAGTCTTACCCCATGGGGGCTTGGTGTAGAACTGGTAAATGGGGACTCCTGAAAGGGACGTGTAGAGCGTGTGAGTTAACTGTGTGCAATGACCATTGGGGTGATTTAAGAGGCTCGCAAGTATTGTGAGTATAGAATGTGTGTGTGTTTGAGCCTCACCCCCCGGGGGCTGGTTGTAGAGCTGAGCGACTGGCCCTCCTGCAGGTACATGAAGCAGCTGGTGGTGGAAGACACTCTTGATGGTGGGCAGAGGGAGGCGGTTCTTGGGGAAGCACTTCCTCATGATAAGGCTGGAAGTGTTGATCAGAGGGTCCAGAGTCCTCACCGGCAGGCACTCCTAAAAACAACACATCACCATCATTATTATTTATCACCATCATTAATATTTACCATTATCATGAACATTATCATCACCATAATCATCAGTGTTGGTGTAATGTAAAGGTGAGACTCAAGGTGGGGGTGTTGAAGCGAGAGTTGGGGCTAAGGCTAGGGACATAGACAGAGGGTGGCTGAGTCTAAGCTCAAGTTTTGGTAATGTTGTCACCCTACTCACAGTGGAGGTGTTATAGAGGATCCTCATCCCGTCAGCATCGATGAAGGCCTTGCGGCCCAGCTTGCTGTTGGTGATGTTCTTCAGGCAGCCCAGGACGCCCTTGCGGATGAGCATGTGGCGGTGGCACGTGTCGTTGCGGTGCCAGTCCTGGTAGATGTACAGCAGGACGGGCACATGGACCACCGCCCGCCGGGCGTTGGTCTCTGAGGGAGGGAGTGTTGGATGGATGGGGAGGGAAGGAGGGATGGAGAGAAGGTGTGAGGAAGCGAGGGAGGGAAGTAGGGAGCGAGAGAGAGAGGGAGGGAAAGACAGATACTGGTTGATAATAGCCACTGACAATAGCACTGTTATTGAAAAACCATGACAGGACATTGTCCTAAACACTGCAGAGTGAGAGCAGTACTTACTGGATTTGAGCAAGGCCCCCAGTGTGTCCAGGGATACTCTGTTGAGTAAAAGACAGCCAGAGAAAGGGGTCAAAAACAGCAGCACACACACCATTCATCCTCGACACACATACACACACCACTTACTTCAGCAGACTGGTGTTCTTTTTGCTGTAGGGTCCGATGATTTTCAACATGAGCTCCACCACTCCATTCTTCCCCAGGGACACAGCGTTCACAGCTGAAGACAGACAAACCTCAGTGCCCTCAACAATACCACCAGAAAGAAGTTGGCTGTAGTTGAAGCTATACTACAATAGGTTGGGATAGTAACTGTCAGTCAGATGTATGGTTCCTATGGCAACAGTAGGTTGGGTTAGTAACTGTCAGTCAGATGTATGGTTCCTCTGGCAACAGTAGGTTGGGTTAGTAACTGTCAGTCAGAATGCTGGTTCCTACAGTACATGTAAGGTCAGTTTAGTAAGTGTGGGTCAGACTCACAGTTGGAGGAGTAGACGCGTAGAACCAGCAGACAGGGCAGCAGCAGCTTGTGGTTCTGCAGGTTTTGTTTGAGCAGGTTCACAGTGACGTTCAGAGCTCCGTTCAGACGGGCTTTCACACCAAACTTCCTGTCTGAAGAAAGAAAGACAGACGTGAAGGGGTGTACGTGCTAGAATTGGTGTGTTTGTGGTATGGATTTAGTTTATGGTAGAAGTTTGAATGACAATGTTGAGGCTCCTGGTACAGTGGTAGAGTACCTTCACATATAGTGTGTGTGTGTGTGTGTGTGTGTGTGTGTGTGTGTGTGTGTTACCTTTTGGTCCAACCTTGGCCAGGACTGAGTGGAGCTGCAGCATGACCTCCTCACTGGGGGGAGACTCTTTACTGGCACTAAGGACCAACTGCAGCAAGATGCCTGTGCCACCCTTGGACACAAACACTCCAATCCTGCGCCCCCCACCTGGGATAGAGAGAGACACACACACCTATTACCACAGCCTTCACAAATTGATCAATCACCATTTCAATTTTCACAAGTCAACTGATCACCGTCAGTTTCCACAAAATCAACCTATCAGTTCAGTTGTCATTGGGCGCAGTTCACACAGACCATCAGAGAAAATCTAGACTAATCTCAACTGGATTCCATCAGTCTGGCAGTGTGACCAGGCAAAAAACAGACAATGAACAAAATCCTGTTTTAAAGTTTTTTGAAAGATTCTTGGTCAGTCTCAGATGTTGTCAGAGTTTGTGTGAACAGGTTCCAAAGTTCTACAATCTGACAATCTAAACCAGCTGAAATGAGTCTAAACTTTCTCAGATGCTCTCTGTGAACTCAGCTTTAGAGTAAAAACCTACCCAATCAAAGCACTGTTTCCACCCAAGACAATTGACACTTGTAGAATCAGAGCGCAGGACACTCAAACAGAACACAGTTTGCCCCAATTATCCAATTAAAGAGCGGTTACCACTTACCCACGGTTAACAGCTCATTCAGAATGTACAGAATGTTCAGGATAGTTTGCAGATCCCTTGTGTTCTATCAAAAACAGAGAGCATGCTGGGTATTACCAACACACTCAATAACATGTGAGCATGGACAAACATATTCATACATGTGTGCACACACATTGACAGACACACAGCCATTCGTGCACACACCACCAAATCTACGCATACCTACGTATTCACACACAAACCTTCTCCCTTAGGATTCAGTCTCTACAAATAGGGAGTGGCTTTTCCCCAACTCATAAATTGATCTGTCATCAAGTGGTATATAAATACATGGAGAGATATAACTAGACGGGGAGATTTAAAAGCCATTGCCAAAACCAAGTGTGTGCCATGTAAACTGCATCTCAGGGAGGACTATTATTTCCAATACTTTTAGGATACCATGACATTGATAGTCCTTGTTATACAGTGAGGGAAAAAAGTATTTGATCCCCTGCTGATTTTGTACGTTTGCCCACTGACAAAGACATGATCAGTCTATAATTTTAATGGTAGATTTATTTGAACAGTGAGAGACAGAATAACAACAAACAAATCCAGAAAAGCATGTCAAAAATGTTATACATTGATTTGCATTTTAATGAGGGAAATAAGTATTTGACCCCTCTGCAAAACATGACTTAGTACTTGGTGGCAGAACCCTTGTTGGCAATCACAGAGGTCAGACGTTTCTTGTAGTTGGCCACCAGGTTTGCACACATCTCAGGAGGGATTTTGTCCCACTCCTCTTTGCAGATCTTCTCCAAGTCATTAAGGTTTCGAGGCTGACTTTTGGCAACTCGAACCTTCAGCTCCCTCCACAGATTTTCTACGGGATTAAGGTCTGGAGACTGGCTAGGCCACTCCAGGACCTTAATGTGCTTCTTCTTGAGCCACTCCTTTGTTGCCTTGGCCGTGTGTTTTGGGTCATTGTCATGCTGGAATACCCATCCACGACCCATTTTCAATGCCCCGGCTGAGGGAAGGAGGTTCTCACCCAAGATTTGACGGTTCATGGCCCCGTCCATCGTCCCTTTGATGCGGTGAAGTTGTCCTGTCCCCTTAGCAGAAAAACACCCCCAAAGCATAATGTTTCCACCTCCATGTTTGACGGTGGGGATGGTGTTCTTGGGGTCATAGGCAGCATTCCTCCTCCTCCAAACACGGCGAGTTGAGTTGATGCCAAAGAGCTCCATTTTGGTCTCATCTGACCACAACACTTTCACCCAGTTCTCCTCTGAATCATTCAAATGTTCATTGGCAAACTTCAGACAGCCCTGTATATGTGCTTTCTTGAGCAGGGGGACCTTGCGGGCGCTGCAGGATTTCAGTCCTTTCCGGCGTAGTGTGTTACCAATTGTTTTCTTGGTGACTATGGTCCCAGCTGCCTTGAGATCATTGACAAGATCCTCCCGTGTAGTTCTGGGCTGATTCCTCACCGTTCTCATGATCATTGCAACTCCACGAGGTGAGATCTTGCATGGAGCCCCAGGCCGAGGGAGATTGACAGTTATTTTGTGTTTCTTCCATTTGTGAATAATCGCACCAACTGTTGTCACCTTCTCACCAAGCTGCTTGGCGATGGTCTTGTAGCCCATTCCAGCCTTGAAAATAGTAGCGCCAGCACTGTTTGGTTTGGGATGGCACGATAGTGTGAAAGGGGTACTCAACGATATTCCCTGTCATGAATGTGTTGGTCTCCTTATGCCCTCTCCTTATTATGTTGTGGTATCGTACAGTAGCAGAATATGGAGTTCAATTATTGACATGTGAGTTCAATTTTTGGCACTAACTTAACTCCATAGTGGAATGGGACGGGAACTCACCTCCAAAGTTGCCAGGATTACCTCCATGCCACTGGAGCCCTTGGACATGATGTCCTTCCGTGTCTTCTCTGTAACACAAAGAGGGACCTTAGTTACGTTACGTTTTCCTGCACTATGTTAGTGTTTACAAATAGGCTACTGTAGTACAAATAATCATCATGTTGGCCTTTTTACCATGCCATTTCTTAATCAAATAGCAGAATTCATGTGAAAATGAGTAGTACTGTATTAGCAAATATAAAAATAACATACAACGCATTCGGAAAGTATTCAGACCCCTTGACTTTTTCCACATTTTGTTACGTTACAGCCTTATTTGAAAATTGATTTTTTTTTTTTTATTCCCTCATCAATCTACACACAATACCCCATAATGACAAAGCAAAAACAGGTTTTTAGAAATTTGTGCAAAAAAAACAGAAATATCACATTTACATAAGTATTCAGACCCTTTACTCAGTACTTTGTTGAAGCACCTTTGGCAGCGATTACAGCCTCAAGGTTTCTTGGGTATGATGCTACAAGCTTGGCACACCTGTATTTGGGGAGTTTCTCCCATTCTTCTCTGCAGGTCCTTTCAAGCTCGTGAGTTTGGATGGGGAGCGTCGCTGCACAGCTATTTTCAGGTCTCTCCAGAGACATTCGATCGGGTTCAAGTCCGGGCTCTGGCTGTCAACTGTGGGACCTTAAATATACACACAGGTGTGTCCCTTTCCAAATCATGTCCAATCAATTGAATTTACCACAGGTGGACTCCAATCAAGTTGTAGAAACATCTCAAGGATGAGTAATGGAAACAGGATGCCCCTGAGCTCAATTGAGTCTCATAGCAAAGGGTCTGAATACTTATGTAAATAAGGTATCTGTTGTTGTTTTTTTATAAATTTGCAAAAGATTCTAAAAACCTGTTTTCACTTTATCATTATGGGGTATTGTGTGTAGATTGATAAGGATAAATATTAATTTAATCCATTTTAGAATAAGGCTGTAACGTAACAAAATGTGGAAAACATCAAGGGGTCTGAATACTTTCCGAATGCACTGTATAGGCTTATAAATAACATGTACAGTACATTAGACGTGCTAAAACATGAGCCCTCCAGCTCTCCATTTACAGAAATGCTCAAATCCATCTCCTGTTGCAGTAGAAGGGTGGAACATACTCCTCTCTCTCTCTGTCTGTCTGTCTGTCTGTCTGTCTGTCTTAGCCTGCCACCAGGGGTGTAATTTACGTGAGGGCAATGGGGAACATTTGCCCCCCATTATTAGAGAAAGAGGCAACATTTTCTTCCCCAATGATATGTTGAAGTCAAACCTATGCCTCTGCCTGCCTGCCATAGATTCTCTCTAAAACACTAACCACACGGATGGAAAAGAAACTCCAGCAACCTTTCCGTGATGACGGGGCTTCACACACACACACACACACACACACACACCATCGGAGCAAAAACTCAAAACCACAACTAAAACTCATGTGTGCCCAAATGTATACCTTCAGGCGTAGAAACCAACAGAAATAACCAGGAACACAAACAAAATAGGGCTTAGTCAACAGCACGCAGGGCAGCTCATATCCCGTGAAATAGAGTCATTTTGCTGGTGTTGATGCCAGCCACACCACCTGGACCAATAAATGTTTGATGGAGCAGACCTAATGAACACCAGGATGAATGGGAATATGGAGATGAAAAGTGTGAAACATCCCCCCTCTGATTTATAGGCTCATAAATAAAGCACACGTCACAAATCAGGTTTCAGCACTGGGGCAGCCAACAAGCTCAAACACAGACCAGACGTACACCCACACAGATGCACCGCTCATGGATGCACACACACACGCGCACACGCCCTGGTGCATAATTCATCTTCACAAGACCTGGTCCAGTCTCTCATCTACGCCCCCGCGCACACACGCTTCAACAGTCAGCGGCTGTGCGAAAAAGTGACCTCTAAAAACATTTGTCATACCAGACTTTTTAAAGCTCTTCGAAAACAAAAACAATACTTCACAGTTGAGCCTGAAAACAAAATAAGAATGCAAATACCTATAAAAAAAATGCATCAAGTAAAATAAACTTCATGGTTCAAATCAAATGTTACTATTGATGTGATGATGACCGTGTGACATTCCAATGGCTTCACTGTAAGTCTTGTATTAGGCTAGTAAGGAACTGTATTATGGGCACCAACTACCCAGTATCATGGTATTCATGTTGTGTTATCTGCACAAGAAATAACCAATACAAGGGTTTTATTGGTTATTGAAGTAATCTACTGGATAATAGAATACAGTGGGCTTTACACTGACTTATTGGCTGGCAAGGTGAACCGTAAACGCTTCAGAAATCAGTTAAACTTTTCACAACTTTCTTTTATTAACAGAGTAGTGATTTTATTTTGTGCAAATACAAGATTTGCAGATTCTATAGAAACCTTTGTTTCGTTGAACAGTAGCCTAGCTGCACAAACTGCTCAAAGCAGTAGCTAGCTGTAGTAGATCTAACAGTGTTCTGCACTACAGGGGTTGCATGGTGCTGCAGAACTGTAGTACTTTTCTTCCTCGTCCACCAGTCTCAGTCCCATTCCTTACCTGGGGAGGTGGAGCGCTCTGCGGGGGCCACCAAGCGGCTAGATCTCCCGGTGTAGCTATATTCCATCTTTCCCAGAGGTAGGATCCCCCCAAACAGCCTGGAGTACACTGAAGCAACTGCCCCCAAGCCCAACCACCAGACCAGACCAGGATAGAACACAGCTCTTAGTACCTCCCACTGCACGTGCACTCTAAAAGTCCAGACCTAGAAGGCTACTACACTACCCAACCTCCACTACCTACTCAGCATTCAAGCCCAGACAGACGGACCGACGGACAGGCAGACCAGGCTGTGTTCCAGCAAGGTGCCCTCCTATGCAGACAGCAAACATGATACCCAGGCATGGATAGAAAGATAGGAGGCAGTTGCCCTTTTGTCTCTCTCTCCACCCCCCCCTCCCTCCCGATCGATAGTTACATACCACAATATTCCTTTGGACGATTTACATCGATACTTTGACTCCAAATGTTGTATTTGTTTTGATAGGTAGCGTTAGCTAGCGCTAGTCGGCTGTACCTGTGCAAAAACTCAGTTATTTTTCATCCTATAGCTTGTTCATCTTCTTTTTAAATAGCGAGACAACATGTTTTCAGCACTTATTTCCATGACTGATAAAAAAAAAAAAAAAAAATCTCATGCTCTCGCATCTCTCTGCAGCAGACATATAGAGAGCAATACCTTTGGAACATCATATTGCAATAAAATGAGTAGTATGAAATTGCCAGTGTTTCCACTGCAGTCATTTATCTGTGGTGCTGCGCCACGGCAGAATCGTTGCCACCACGCCTATAAAATATGTTTATTTAACATTAAAAAAGATTTATGCTAGAACAGTCCACATTGACTTTGTCAGCAAACAAAACGAGTAACGAATAGAAGATTCTGACTACCCCATAGTAGAATAGTTTAAATCTACAGTATTTACCTAGTCGGATTGTTGTTGTGTGTTCTATGCGAGATAAATATTCCTCTTGAGGCGCATTCAAGTTACGAGTACCATAGGGAGGGAAACGTGCAGTCAACGCACAACAATTCTTGCAATCACAGGGAAAACAGCAGTTTTAATGGCCTTTATTAAAAAGAGGGGGATCCCAGCTTTCCATTCCTACTTGATTTATTTCTCAACTCCTAAATATGCGCGAACATTTACATTTTAGTCATTTAGCAGACGCTCTTATCCAGTTAGTGAGTGCATACATTTTCATACTGGCCCCCGTGGGAAACGAACCCACAACCCTGGGGTTGCAAGCGCCATTCTCTACCAACTGAGCTAGAGGGGACAACATGGGTTAAAAACGCCACCCTACCTCAAAATAGACTTAAATTGTGATGAGACAGATTACATTTTTAGTTGAGCAAGAGTAGTGGCAATGAGGGAAAGTGTTGGGGGAAGAAATGGTGACATGAGGTTTCTGTGAGTACAGGCAGGGGGCGTGTTACCCAGGGGGCGTGTATTCACTGTGTTTATGAACGCTTTTTGAGAAATAAAATTCATCAGTAGGATGTTAACTAGTCAAAACTGTTGCCACAAAGTTTGAAGCACAGAATCGTCTAGAATGTCATTGTATGCTGTAGCATTAAGATTTCCCTTCACTGGAACTAAGGGGCCTAGCCCGAACCAGGAAAAAAGCCCCAGACCATTATTCCTCCTCCACCAAACTTTAGTTGGCACTATGCATAGGGTGGCAGGTATCATAGGGTGGCAGGTGGCATAGCGAAAGGTTGCTGGTTCAAATACCCGAGCCGCCATGCTGTAAAATCTGTCGATGTGCCCTTGAGCAAGGCACTTAACCATAATTTGCGCAAGAGGTGCTGTACTACTATGGCTGACCCTGTACAACACCTGCACCTATCAGGTGTATGTGACAATAAAACATTTATTTAATTTTAGTTATTATATGCATGGTCCAATATGTTAAAATAATTTAAACAAATAATTGTACCAATATGTTATTGGGTTCATTATTGGGTTCATTTCTGTAGGTGGAAATTATATTTTTTATATAATTTTATTTTTATTCATTTTGGAGTATAATGTCCTTTTAAAAAGTCACCAGAACTGAGCTTCAGTCCTTCTAAATAATAATAATACTAATATGCCATTTAGCAGACGCTTTTATCCAAAGCGACTTACAGTCATGCGTGCATACATTTTTGTGTATGGGTGGTCCCGGGGATCGAACCCACTACCTTGGCGTTACAAGTGCCATGCTCTACCAGCTGAGCTACAGAGGACCACAGAGGACCACATTTTTATGCTCTACATAAAAATATATATATTGGGAGGGAACAATCTAATCGCAATACATATAGAATTGTGAGAATTGCAATACATATCGTATCTGCACCGAATTATCGCAATAATATAATATTCTGAGGTCCCTGACAATTCAAAGCCCTAATGATGACTGTGTGAAACAGGTCTGGATGTCTCCCAAGTGGGGCTGGCTGTGTCAGGGTGTGGCCGGAGGCCGAGCCCAAGAAGAGCTGTAGCCTGTCGTGCGTGCAGAAGTCAGGACCACAGAGATTTATCACTGCAAGAGGGACGTCCCACCGAGAGAGACACGCTCACGTTTCAACATGCACTGCTGCTCTGATTTCAGCTAGAAATGAGACAGCATTCCCTCTCTAGAAGACTATGTTTTCGATTGAAAACCTATTTGAACAACAACAACCAAATAGATAATGTGATGACCTTCAATGAATCCAAAAGTGATGAAGCGTGACTTCTACAGGCTACATCAGACATTGGAAAGTCTGTGCTGCCCATGTTCAAAGAAGCAGATTTTAAACAAAAGGTGTAATACAAAAGGGCTGAAAGCCACGTTTTGCTAACTGGCTATGAGCTTAGAATGAAGAACTTGATCCAGCCAAGTGACCTCTACATCAGTGGAGGCTGCTGAGGGGAGGACGGCTCATAATAATGGCTGGAACGGAGCAAATGGAATGGCATCAAACACATGGAAACCATGTGTTTGATGTATTTGATTCTATTCCACTAATTCCGCTCCAGCCGTTACCATGAGCCCGTCCTCCCCAATTAAGGTGCCACCAACCTTCTGTGCTCTACATCTAACTCAGATCAGCAATCTGAAGCTTGGCACGACAAACCAATCCATGTGTCAATGCTGATCTTGAAGTGATCTTCAATCAATGTTGACGTCCAGTTCTCTCCTTTCCATTTTCAAAGTTTCAACTTTGCTCTAGCTCAACAAACCTAGCACCACTGGTCCACCACTGACCCTTGTCATCGCAACAGATGTATATATATGCATGTGAGTGTCTACAACAGAGCTGTGTCATGCGAGTCTCTGACATTTGTATGTCTAGCTATGCCAGTTATCTCAATAGCAAAAGGCCAATGTGTTTTTTGTCTAAACAGTATCACATTGCTGACTAATGTGATGGGATCTCACTTTCTCCATCAGCTGTTGACCCAGCAGTCATCACTCTTCACTCAGAATGATGTGATACACCAGATTAGATGTAAGGCTTTTTGATATTTTTTTTGTGAAGCAGATACAGTATATCGACATGCAAATGTTTGTTATTCACTCAAACCAGGAACTGTGTGTGTGTGTGTGTGTGTGTGTGTGTGTGTACACTCGATGGCCTTCCTCAGTGCAGTATGTCTGGGAAGATTCACTGAGGGGTGCTGGCTGGGTAATTATAAACTGATTGAAACAGCTTTTCATCAAATGTCAGATTCTCTGTGACGTACAAGCCAGCAGGGGGGTGGGAAGGAGGAAGGATTGAGAGGAACTCACGTCGGGGAGGGAGCGGGGGGAGGGTCAGGTATCACTCCCAATGGGGCAGAAAGCTGAGTGTTCACTGGGTGGGGGTCAGGGTGGGGGGATCCAGTTACAGAGCTAACCGTCCCTCCGCTAAAATGTTTCCACTACTAAAGACATGCAACATGCCATCCTAGGACAACCACCCCAAACATCTACCCACTAACGCCCCAACACCCCTTTCACCCTCGTAAATCTCCCCTGGCCAACTGAAACACATACCAATTATTGTCCCCAAACATCTACTTAGCCGCCCAAATACCTTTTGACCTATTCACACATCCTATAGGCTGTCACGTGACCACTGTCCTCATCTACCCAGACACGCTAAAGATAGGCTACATAACAGGACAGTAAGTGTGGGCAGTTCTACATCAACTTTATTGACTTCCAGTAGGCTTTTGACAGCATCCACCACGAAACCAGGCCTATTATGGTTCTTCTAAGAAAATGACTGTAAAAAAATATCCACCTTCTCCGAAGAATCATGAATGTCATATTTTGGCCAAACACAATATCAAACACCAACCTCCTCAGACAAACAAAGCAGAAAGCTGTGGACACAATACTCAAAAGACACAGATAGTGCTGGTTTGGACACGTTCAAGGAAGAACACATACCCAATTCCAAGAGTTGAGCCATCCACTGGACTCCAGAAGGAAGGCCCAAGACAACATGGTGGATAACCATAGAGAATGAGCTACAACAACATCAGCACTAGAGTTGAGGTACAGAGGAGAAGATGGCCAAGACAATCTTTGTTGATGCTATTTGCACCAGCTGGCTTAACAGGGGTGAGTGAGTGAATGTCATGTATGCATAATACTGTAATGGGTTTGAGCTTAAGGGAGGTGCAGCCATGAGAAGAACACAAATAATGTTGAAGTGTTGTTATAAGCCATTGTTGGGGATTTGCGATACAGGTAGAGGTTTGGTGCAAGTGAAATGCAGCCACAAAGAAGGTACAGATGTAGGATCTTAATTTGAGCCAGTTTGCTAGAGCAGGAAAATAATCCTGCAAATCAAATCAAATTTTATTGGTCACATGCGCCGAATACAACAGGTGCAGACATTACAGTGAAATGCTTACTTACAGCCCTTAACCAACAGTGCATTTATTTTTGACAACAAAAGTAAAAATAAAACAACAACAAAAAAAGTGTTGAGAAAAAAAAGAGCAGAAGTAAAATAAAATAACAGTAGGGAGGCTATATATACAGGGGGGTACCGTTGCAGAGTCAATGTGCGGGGGCACCGGCTAGTTGAGGTAGTTGAGGTAATATGTACATGTGGGTAGAGTTAAAGTGACTATGCATAAATAATTAACAGAGTAGCAGCAGCGTAAAAAGGATGGGGTGGGGGGGCAGTGCAAATAGTCCGGGTAGCCATGATTAGCTGTTCAGGAGTCTTATGGCTTGGGGGTAGAAGCTGTTGACAAGTCTTTTGGACCTAGACTTGGCACTCCGGTACCGCTTGCCGTGCGGTAGCAGAGAGAACAGTCTATGACTAGGGTGGCTGGAGTCTTTGACAATTTTGAGGGCCTTCCTCTGACACCGCCTGGTATAGAGGTCCTGGATGGCAGGAAGCTTGGCCCCAGTGATGTACTGGGCCGTACGCACTACCCTCTGTAGTGCCTTGCGGTCGGAGGCCAAGCAGTTGCCATACCAGGCGGTGATGCAACCAGTCAGGATGCTCTCGATGGTGCAGCTGTATAATTTTTTGAGGATCTGAGGACCCATGCCAAATCTTTTCAGTCTCCTGAGGGGGAATAGGCTTTGTCGTGCCCTCTTCACGACTGTCTTGGTGTGTTTGGACCATGATAGTTCGTTGGTGATGTGGACACCAAGGAACTTGAAGCTCTCAACCTGTTCCACTACAGCCCCGTCGATGAGAATGGGGGCGTGCTCAGTCCTCTTTTTTTGCAGCAACAGGAAATGTGAATTATTATTTGGATTATATAATTAATGGACATTTTTGTAGGGGTTGATACATTTTTCATAAGGTAAAATCAAGTCAGACATTTCTAAGTGAAAATTACAAACTTCAGAAGCCTCAAATACATTACAACTTTAAAAAGTTATACTGCAACAGGGTGATCAAATTAAGATCCTACATCTGTAACACAAGTGCCTCAACTTGACTTGCTTGAGTTGTTCCACAAAGACATGCGATACAGATATGATCAGATATGTCTGTGATACAGATATGATAGGGTGCAGCTATTATCAGGCTGCATTGCAAGCAATCATTCAGTGTGAGAAATTCCACCGGAGCAGACTGGCAAAATGCGATCAGCTTAATTATACTTTTTTGACCAAGCGTTTATTAGAGGCCGGCGTTTCTTTGCTAAAATGTTAAATTATACCCAGCTATTACAAGAGACAGGCACTTGTTGGAGACTCTGCGTTTAATGGAAGTTTTACGGTTTGCTGACTCAAATATAGGATAATATTTTCCCATTAGCCTTTACGGCATAGTTTCAGCTACTATATGGTCAATGAGTAACCTGGCTAGCTAGGCTCAGCTAGGCTCAGTGAGTGTGAAAGGGGTTGTATAGGCTAGTAATCTTCTCACCCTGTGTCTGGATGAGGTGGAGGATCTTGGCAGTGATCTGCCTGGTGATCTCAGGGTCCGCCAGCATGGACTCCCCGTTCAGCTTCTCCAGCTGGCCCAACAACATCAGCACCCTGGAGTTACTGGGAACGCTGGGAGAGAGAGACAGAGGTTTAATACTTGACACATACCCAGGCATGATCAGCCCATGTTCTCATAAAGCAAATATTTTCCGTAGTACGCCCTAATGAACATGACCCTGCTCTGTGGTTATATTAAGCTCATGTTGGGCAGTGAGGTCAAAGGTCACATTGGCATGACAACAGCCATGGGAGAGAGAATCAAAATGTAGAAATAGACCCAATGTCTCTCATATGCCCTTATAAAGACAGAGAGAGACACACACACACACACAGACAGAAAAAAGAGAGACAAACAAACTCACATACTAAAATACAGTGAGAGTGAGATGACAGAGTGAGATACTGCCCAAACAAATACACTAACGCAGACACATGCACACACATATGCCTTTATGCACTACTAACACATTCACAGACACATTAGTTAGGCTAAAGAGCGCAGACATTCACACTAAGATAGAGTCAAACATTCTACCAAGCCCTTACAAGATGGCAAACATTATGGCTGTTTTCAGAGTTCATCGTTTATCAAAATGTAGCCTATAAATTGAGCTTTGCCATTGAAATGTTAGGCCTTCTTACTATAGGAAAAAAACGCTAATGATTACAGGTGGAGGAGCAAAAGTAGGCTTGCTTCAGACTAAGGCTAAAGTGGCAATAGGCTAGTCATTACAAGGCCCCAAAAAGTTATTGACCCCAAACAGTGAATGTTTGACAGAGGAACCCAACACAATAGCTAGGGTCAAGATGGCATCATGACAGGCCCTAGCAGGTTTAATGGTCTGTGGTGTTGCTGTCCTAAGACCATACAGTGTCACAAGACATTTAGCAAACAACAGTGTAGCATATGAGGGCAAGGGGCAGTGTGTGAGAGAGACTAAGAGAATCTGGCAGAAACAGTGTTCACACACACACAGAAAGAACCTGGCGCACTTGTGTGTGTCCAAGACAGTGGTCACTCACCCTTTATCAGTAGTCATTTTGGGCTTATTCATTTTTTCCTCACACATGTCAACATTTCACATCAACTGCAAGTAAAGAAAAGCAAGGATCAGAAATGCAATTCAGTTGTCATCCGGACTTGTGTGTTCACCTCTGGAAATCCCAGTCTATCTTTTCTATTCTCTCTCTCTCTGTTCTGAGATCCGCAATATGGAGAGATAACCCTGAACAACCCATACCAGTATATATGGGCCCCGTGTAGCTCAGTTGGTAGAGCATGGTGCTTGCAACGCCAGGGTTGTGGGTTCGATTCCCACGGGGGGGTGGTATGAATAAAATAAAAATAAAATAAATGTATGCACTAACTGTAAGTCGCTCTGGATAAGAGCGTCTGCTAAATGACTAAAATGTAAATGTACAAACTAGGGGCACGTTTTGCTCTATCAAGCTCAATTTGGGCGGCAGGTAGCTTAGTGGTTAAGAGCGTTGTGCCAGTAACCGAAAGGTCGCTGGTTCTAATCCCTGAGTCGACTAGGTGAAAAATCTGTCGATGTGCCCTTGAGCAAGGCACTTAACCCTGATTGCTCCTGTAAATCGCTCTGGATAAGATTTTTTTTTTAAATGTTTTGTTAAAACAAAAGTTAAATGGCTCCAGTGTCAGGAAACAAAAGAGCCATGACTATGTGATTAAGACACTTAAGGTAATCAGAGCAAAATCATGACATTACATTTTAGCAGACGCTCTTATCCAGAGCGACTTACAGTTAAGTGCATACATTATTTTTTTTATACTGGCTCCCCGTAGGAATCGAACCCACGCCATGCTCTACCAACTGAGGTACAACCCTGCCGGCCATTCCCAATTGTGCGCCGCCCCATGGGTCTCCCGGTCGCGGACGGCTACGACAGAGCCTGGATTCGAACCAGGATCTCTAGTGGCACAGCTAGCACTGCCTTAGACCACTGCGCCACTCGGGAGCAATAGGAGCAAATCACTAGTAAAGAGAGAAGCAGTATTTGACCGGGGTCATTAATGAGTTATTACCATTCATTATGTAATTGATTATTTTTTCAAGTGTGTAGCCTATCACATGCACTATTCCTGGATATGAAATTGGAGGCCATCATTTTATTCCAACAAGGATGTAACTAGTGGGCCTACATGTACAGCCGATGCAGTGCATGCCTGTTGTTGTTAGCCCAGCTATCTAGCTAGCTAGCTTGGCCCAATTGATGTAGCTAGAAGGGCCTAATCAAGCTGAACAACGTCATCTGGCCAGGCTGCCTATCTGCCAAATTTGTTGTAGATCTTCATTGACAACAACAACACTAGAGTTAACACAACGGCGAAACCAGCTAGACAGCTAACTAGCAGTGACCGACTGGTTTACGAGATAACTGTCTGGCTAGCTAAGGACTTCACAGCCCACACTGCACCTGATCAGTCAGTGTCCATTCAGTTTGCTAACTAACGTTAACGTAGCTAGATAAATTAGCGTTCCTGCTAATTTGGCTGGCTAGCTAGCTAGACATAAATTTGTAAACAATGACATGTTCTTAGCTATGCAAAATACTTTTTACGAACCTATATTGAAAGGAATTGTTGTCCCATTAGGGCGAGTCAATTCATAGAGATTTGTGTAGCCTGATGTTATGATACCAACCCCCTACTCGGTCGGAGAAATTAGGGTTCGGCCCTTGATTTGGGCTGTAGAAATTAGGGCTATCGGCCCTTGACGTGAACGGGAAAAAGCGATAATCGAACAGTAATCTGCACCGCTCGGTCATGTTGTCAACAAGGCAGCATGATGCATTTTTCAGAAACATACAACATCTCTTTTCCATAAAATATATGTTCGAATTTTCAAAGTAGTTTTAATTGGGAAGGCAAATAGACTTTCTATCACCGTCCGGTGTGAAAACACAGAATCCTACCAGAGAGGAAGAGGCAAAGCGAGAAGTTTTACTCTGCCCAAAATCTGTCCACGAAAATAAACCCACGAAGTGAGGATTTTTTGTATGGAGTTCAATTAAAGTGTCGAATTTGGTCAACAACAAATTGAATTGCTAATTTGTTACATTAGGCTTATTTGATCGAATATAAGTTTCGAATTGTTACAAATGCACTGATAAGTGGACGCACATGGCATTTCGGCAACTTCGAAAAAAACTACTTTATATCAAGTTGTGCCTGTTGTCATAGAGATAGAGGACTCATCATGGATATAACCCGTTTTAGCATTGACATTGCCAATGAGGACTTCCACCATTTTAAAGTAGTCAACTGGGTGGGGATTCCTATGAGTTGATTCCTATGGGTGGGGATTTCTATATGTTTATTAGCCAATGAAGAAGAAAATTGACTACTTTAAAATGGAGATAGACTAAATGGCACTGCCCATGCTGTCACAGACGCATAGCCTCAATATCATAGCTATCTATCTCTATGGCCTGTTGTTCACACACATATCTGCCCTCTCATTGGTTAAAATGGTCCCACCTGATCTCGCCTCCTCCCGCCTGCCTTCCATAATTGAGGACATGTATTTCCATCGTTAGAGCGGTCACTTGACTATCTTGTCAATATAATACACAGTCTTTGATGGTACTCATCCACGTGCTTAACCTACATCTCTTTTGTTTTGATCCGACTTCGCCGTCGGCCATAACAGGTCACCTGGCTGAAACCCGGCAGGCAGCCCGGTTCCAAAACGAATGCAATCAACGCTAACCCGCTTCACCCGGGGCATTAATAGAACTACCTCAATGTCAAAAAGAACTGCCAGGAGGTGTGAACAACGCGAGAATGCGAATGTGTTTTTATACCGGACGCAAATTATGACTAGGAGCAGCTCTGATGCTGCGTTCAAATGCTAGTTAGAACGAATAAACTCGGACATTTCCGACTTGCTGGTTCGTTGAACGCGGGACTTGTATAACTACATCCAGTTAGCAAGTCGGAAATTTCAGAGTTTCCTAATTCCGACTAGCATGTGAACGCGGTACAAATGAATGCTGGTCATAAACGCGGATCAAACATCACATACACCATTAACAAAATAGGGGGCAAAACCCCCACACTGGCCTGAAATCAGCACCCAAAGAGAACCTCCAAGCATATCCGACCCGATTGCTTACAGCTGTACTAAGGTCGGACAGCATTCCTGTGTATACTGTGGAGCCAAAATGGCGCTGAAAACCTACCTCAATCCAGGGATGAGTAATGCAATGTACTCCGAATTGTCCCATTATCCCAACTGTTACACTGAGAAGATTGAAGGACTGCAAGAAAATTAGCAGTTGTTCAATCTTCTTGGTGTAACAGTTGGGATAATGGGACAATTCGGAGTACAACGCATTTCCCTCTTCCCTGGACTGAGGTACTCCTGAGTGGCGCAGTGGTCTAAGGCACTGCATCGCAGTGCTAACTGTGCCACTAGAGATCCTGGTTCGAATCCAGGCTCTGTCGCCGCCGGCCGCGACCGGGAGACTCATGGGCGGCGCACAATTGGCCCAGCGTCGTCCAGGGTAGGGGAGGGAATGGCCGGCAGGGATGTAGCTCAGTTGATAGAGCATGGCGTTTGCAACGCCAGGGTTGTGGGTTAGATTCCCACGGGGGGCCAGTATAAAAAAAATAAAAAAAATGTATTCACTAACTGTAAGTCGCTCTGGATAAGAGCGTCTGCTAAATGACTAAAATGTAAATGTAGGTACGTTTTTTGAGCCATATCTTGCAGCGGCTCCTGGGTGTCTTAAAGGTGCAATATGCGAAAATCGCTCCGCCATTTCCTGGTTTGCGAAAATTCTAATAGTTTGCCTAATTTCAGTTTGTGACAAATCGCTGTGAAATATATTTTCAATAACCAAAAATATTGTATTTTCAGCTGTTTGAAGCTGGTGTACAAAACCGAAAATATAAGAAGCAAAAACTAGGCAATGATGCCATTTATCTACTTCCCCAGAGTCAGATGAACTAGGGGATACCATTTGTATGTCTGTGTCCAGTATGAAGGATGTTAGAGGTAGTTTTGCAAGCCAATGCTAACTAGGGTTAGCGCAATGACTGGAAGTCTATGGGTATCTGGTACCCAAAGTCTATGGGTATCTGGTACCCATAGACTTCCAGTCATTGCGCTAACGGCAGTTTGTAATTGTGCTAGTTATATCACATTTCTATGTGAATTTGGTAGGGTCACCACAAAAGTTACATGTTGCAGCTTTAATATATACAGGAATGCTGTCTGACCCTGGTGCAGCTGTAAGCAAGGGGGTTCGGATCTGCTGGCTATTGCGATAGCTAGCTATTCTGTGGGACTGCATGTCCCAAGGTGCAATGTAATACCGTCATATTTGCGCTTTTTCCCAGGCTCGGACGTCTATCTACCAGCGCTAGCAGTTAGCAAGGTATGTAGCTATGTGATTTTACAACGCAAAGATCTCTCCAAATGTCGCTCAAATATGCCAAATGTTTTATGCAATTGCGTAATGTATATTATATTTCAGTTGTGTGATATGTATGATTCAACATTTGTGTTGATGCAGAGACCAAACTAGCTAACTACAGTATCGTCAATATTAGCTAGCTCGTCTGGTTTATTATGCTCCAGCTAGCAAAGAACCTTAGCAAAGATATTTAACATAACTAGCTATTAACACTGGCTAGCTAGTGAAATGACAGCAGACTCAGTGCCTCATTACAAATGGCGGTTAGCTAGTTATCGTATTGAATGAATCCTTCACAGACCTCACAGTCAGCTCAGACTGGCACAAAGGATAGCCTGCTGAGTTCCCCTTGGATCCTCCCTCGGTGACAGAGTTCAACTGCTGTACCCCATCAGAACCCAGAATATAAACTTGTTTTACTCCAATGATGTTTGTAAATAACGTAAATGTAAACGAACACTGTATAGCCTCAACACATGGGTACAATTATACATTTTATATCATGGATGGTCAGTCCTTCAATCCATAGCTCTATGAATTTGAGAGTGGTTACATTTCTCCAGCCCCCATCCCTTAGATTTTGCGAAACCGGGGAGGTCGCTTTGTTATTTTTTCAGTTAAGGATTCTAGCTGTTTTCTGGCCATTTTACGAATTAACTCAAATTCCTTAGTCGCTCTACACGTCAGCATGTTCATCCCTCAAAGGAGTCTGATCTTAATCTATTGGGTGACACACTAAGTGTTCTATTTCTTTCACACCATGCTACTCTTCAATTATGAGTACTATTAGTTGGAATCAAGGAAGTCTCAAATAGACTGCCTCAATCCAAAATATAGCTCTGTCATACATTCATAGTTGCATTCATATTTGCTTTGACACAGGAATAAGGGCTATGCTTACGTTATGCCTTATTGAACATCCACACTGAAGTCAGAAGAGAAGTGTGTCATGTATCTACTGGTTTTACTTTCAGCATTAACCATGGTGATGAAGTCATCAGTAGAGGATGACGATGGGGGATGGGGACTGGGCGTCCCAGAGAAGATGAGGAACAATGCAAACTGGGTGGACATTACACATGAATTTAAAGGGGCATGCAAAGGTAAAAACTGTGTGTGTCTGTCTGTGTGTTCTCTTACATGTGTTAACAGTTTTTCAGGATGTGCTGATGATGTGAGTTGTGTCTCAGGGTTTTTTTATACTTGCTCCTCTCATTTGTTTGCTGACCAGTTCTGAAATGCCTTCCCTGGTAAATGAGGTTTCTCATCAAAAGATTAGTGTAAATCTGCACAACCAGTAAAAGAAAGCCCAATACAGTAAAGTCATTCCTAATGTAGACCCAGTGTTTTCAGCTCTGTGGGAATTTGGCGCCACCAGTCTGAAATGCAACCTGAACCCCATTGACATCAACACATGACTAAGTAAAAATTAAACTTAAGTGGAACTTAGGATTCACACCTTAGTCAAACTCCTGTTTGAGGATGAGTTCCTGTGTACCTCTTCATACATACGGGTGTTATACACTGTACTACTGTAACACAAATATACTGCTCTGGCTTTTATCACTATAGTTCAGATGACTGAGTACTTTTGCATTTGTTTTCTCATGTGTTGTATTTACAGAGCTCAACCTTGGGGAGTTGCTCCATGACAAGTTGTGAGTATGAGTGTTTCTGTTTGTTTCACACACTGTTTGTTCTATGGACCATTAGTTGAAATGTGTTGTTTTAGTGAAATACTGAAGTGCTTGCAGTCTGCGTCATACATGCATACTGGGTATCTATCACTAGACAACACACACACACAGCTTTAGGTCTTTCTAATGGCACCGTCTTCAGCAGGTTTGGCCTGTTCGAGGCTATGTCTGCCATTGAGATGATGGACCCCAAGATGGACGCAGGGATGATTGGCAACCAGGTCAACAGGAAAGTCCTCAACTTTGAACAGGCAGTCAAGGTATGGCTCTGATTCCTGGAGATTCAGACTGTGAAATGAAAATGTTGGTCTTATGTTTAACCTTTAGGTAGGTGCATTATAGTCCATAAAGACTCTCCCCCTCCTCTCCCCTCGCTTTCATATCCTTCTTTCCCTCGCTGTCGCTCGCTCTCTCTTCTGTTTTTTTGTCTCTCTCCTGTCTTGCTCTCTCTAGGATGGTGCCATCAGAGTAAGGGACCTCAGTTTTCCTGAGCTGATTGGGATCATGGACACCTGTTTCTGCTGCTTGGTCAGTTGTATTGCCTTATCAATACCAAACTGTATCAACCAACTATGCATAATAAGTATGTTTAAGTTGTGTGTATGTGTAGATCACCTGGCTGGAGGGCCACTCCCTAGCCCAGACAGTGTTCACCTGCCTGTACGTCCACAACCCCGACCTGATCGAGGACCCCGCCCTCAAGGCCTTCACTCTGGGCATCCTCAAGGTATGCGACATCGCCCGCGAGAAGGTCAACAAAGCCGCCGTGTTCGAGGAGGTAAGCCATTTGGTCTCTTTGGGCTTTTGCACTGAACACATTCACACTCTCTCACACACACACACACACACACTGTCACGCCAAAGAAATTGGCAAGACACTACCAACAGATCTGGGACCAGGGTAACACACACTGTCTCTATACCTCCTATAGTCCCGTCTATGGGACACAGTCAACCTACAGTGCATTCGCAAAGTATTCTGACCCCTTGACTTTTTCCACATTTTGTTACGTTACAGTCTTATTCTAAAATAGATTAAATTGTTTTTTCCCCTCATCAATCTACACACAATACCCCATAATGACAACGCAAAAACACGTTTTTAGAAATGTTAGCAAAACAAAACACATAACATTTACATACGTATTCAGACCCTTTACTAGTACTTTGTTGAAGCACCTTTGGCAGCGACTTATCCCGAAGCCACTCCTGCGTTGTCTTGGCTGTGTGCTTAGGGCCTTGTCCTATTGGAAGGTGAACCTTCGCTCCAGTCTGAACCTTCGCCCCAGGTTGTCATCAAGGATCTCTGTACTCTGCTCCGTTCATCTTTCCCTCGATCCTGACTAGTCTACCAGTCCCTGCCACTGAAAAACATGCCCACAGCATGATACTGCCACCACCATGCTTCACTGTAGGGATGGTGCCAGGTTTCCTCCAGACGTGACGCTTGGCATTCAGGTCAAAAAGTTCAAACTTGGTTTCATCAGACTAGAGCATCTTGTTTCTTATGGTCTGAATCCTTTAGGTGCCTTTTGGCAAACTCCAAGCGGGCTGTCATGTGCCTTTTACTGAGGAGTGGCTTCCGTCTGGCCACTCTACCATAAAGGCCTGATTGGTGGAGTGCTGCAGAGATGGTTGTGCTTCTGGAAGGTTCTCCCATCTCCACAGAGGAACTCTGGAGCTCTGTCAGAGTGACCATTGGGTTCTTGGTCACCTCCCTAACCAAGGCCCTTCTCCCCCGATTGCTCAGTTTGTCCGGGTGGCCAGCGCTAGGAAGAATCTTGAAGGTTCCAAACTTCTTCCTTTTAAGAATGATGGCGGCTACTGTGTTCTTGGGGACCTTCAATGCTGAAGAAATGTTTTGGTACCCTTCCCCAGATCTGTGCCTCGACACAATCCTGTCTCTGACCTCTACGGACATTTCCTTCGACCTCATGGCTTGGTTTTTGCTCTGACATGCACTGTCAAGTGTGGGACCTTATATAGACAGGTGTGTGCCTTTCCAAATCATGTCCAATCAGTTGAATTTACCACAGGTGGACTCCAATCAAGTTGTAGAAACATCTCAAGGATGGTCAATGGAAACAGGATGCACCAGAGCTCAATTTCGAGTCTCATAGCAAAGGGTCTGAATACTTATGTAAATAAGGTATTTATGTATTTATTTATTTATTTTTTGCAAAAATATCTAATAACCTTTCTCTTTGTCATTATGGGGTATTTTTATTTAATCAATTTTAGAATAAGGCTGTAACGTAACAAAATGTTGAAAAAATCAAGGGGTCTGAATACTTTGCGAATGCACTGTATGTCCCACTGTTCCTCCTAGGTCTTCTGATCTGAAACAACACATAGTTTAGTTCAAGGAGTAATATTTAAGATCCTGTTCTATGTCCTGTCTCTAGGAAGATTTCCAGGCCATGACGTACGGCTTCAAGATGGCCAACAATGTGACAGACCTGCGGGTTACAGGTGATGTTCATGTGATGGCTTAAGTCGGTGTTGTGTTCCATGTTTGGCATTGCAGGTATAAAATAATAATGTAGTGCTGTGTGTGTGCCAAGTTAACTTTATATATGTCAATGGCACCAACAGGTATGCTAAAGGATGTGGAGGAAGAGTTACAGAGGAGAGTTAAGGTACATGCATACTACTGTCTTCACCATCCACTAACACCTGAACTCTCCCTCATATCAAGGTCTAAATTCTTAACTCCTCACAACCGGTGAGAATACATCTAACAACTGAACACGACTAGACTCTGGCAGAGTGACGAATTAATGTCTCTTATACTTACTTATCTGAGATGGCCGCTATTGTATACAACTCTTTGTACCACCTACATAACTCCACAGCTCGTCCGTCATACGTTGTCTCCTCTTCCTCTCTCTCTTTTCCCTCTGTCATTACCCTCTTTTTTTCTCTCCCCTTCATCTCCTGTAGAGCACACGCAGTCGCCAGGGTGAGCAGCGGGACCCAGAGGTGGAGTTGGAGGTAAGACTATCAGTCACTCTGTCCCTATGAGTATACCAACCAGTCAATGGAAGAGGTCAATGGAACTCAACCCAAACAATGGAAATGCCATGAAAATGCATGGGGGAAAGATCCCGAATCTCCTCATTGCCCCCCCAGCAAAATGGGCCTACATTTAGGCTTGTTTATATGTGTATTTCACACTATGTTGAGGTAAAAATCTGAGTATAATGCTTATATGGATGTCAACCCCAATACATGTTCATGTCATCGACACCAATCAACTGCATTGCAGTTAAAAACTACTTTGACTACCACCACCGATTTCTGTATGTTAGCTATGCTACCAGCTTATACGAACAGGACTTCGCATTTAGCTGTCACTTCTTCTAAACCTGAAAAGGAACTACTTCTAAATGTTATGCAGCGAAAACAGCCAAATAGGACTTTAGTAACCACATTGTGGGTCTATTGCAAAACATCAATAATGACGGATTTGACAAATATCTATCCACTTTGTTAGATTTGTTGAATGTTTGCCAATCCGGCATCCTCCTTCTATCCCCCACGGTTTGCATTCCATTGACCTCTTTACCGCATCTATGGCCCAATCTCAAATCGACCCCTAAACCTTATGCCCTATGCTCTTGTGGAGATCTAAGAGGATTTGATAGGTGTTCGTAATATGGTGAAAATCCCACCTATTCTATCAGAGGACAACTTATAACCTTATCTCTACATCCAATTCTATCAGGGTGCATAGGCTGTAGTGTAGGGGTCAATTTGGGATTAGCAAAATCTATTACCTCTGCCTTCTGCCCTGCCCAGTCCACCAGAGTGTGGGAGTGAGGCAGCCTTTCAGTGAGACAAGCCTGGAATTTGCAACTGTTAAAAAAATAACAAATCCCCCAAAATGGAGAGGTCTCTGGGTGGTCGGAATGAACATTTTACGACAGGGCTAAATCTGTGTGTCCCTAGTGCCTACAAAATACTGAGTGTACAAAACATTAGGAACACCTTCCTAATATTATTAACAATTAGTCCGGGCATGGACTCTACAAGGTGCCGAAAGCGTTCCACAGGGATGCTGGCCCTGTTGACATCAATGCTTCCCACAGTTGTCAAGTTGGCTGGATGTCCTGTGGGTGGTGGACAATTCTTGATACACACGGGAAACCTAGCAGCGTTGTAGTTTGTGATAAACTCAAACCGGTGCGCCTGGCACCTACTACCATAACCTGTTCAAAGGCACTTAAATATTTTTTCTCGCCCATTCACCCTCTGAATGGCACACATACGCAATCCATGTCTCAATTGTCTGAAGGCTTAAAAATCCTTCTTTAACTTGTCTCCTCCCCTTCATCTACACTGATTGAAGTGGATTTAACAGGTGACATCAATAAGGGATCATTGCTTTCACCTGGATTCACCTGGTCAGTCTATGTCATGGAAAGAGCAGGTGTTCCTAATGTTTTGCACACTGTATAGTGTGTGTTTGCAAGTGTGTGTGTGAGAGACACTGTGCGTGACTGTGTTAACCTGTTTCCTTGCCTCCTTTCTCAGCATCAGCAGTGTTTGGCACTTTTCAGTCGGATCAAGTTCACACGCCTTCTACTGACAGCACTGATCGCCTTCACGAAAAAAGAGGTAACTCAAATCAAATGTATTTATAAAGCCCTTTTTACGTCAACAGATGTCAAAGTGCTTATACAGAAACCCAGCCTAAAACCCCAAACTGCAAGCAATGCAGAAGCGGTGCCGATGTAGAAGCACACCACACACTTTTAGCTTAGCTTTACAAAAAAATGAATAAATGGTTGATTTATTTGATTGAGCGTGTGATGTCATGTTGGCTCTGTCAGACCAGCTCAGTGAGTGAAGCTCAGAAACTCATGCAGCAGGCGGCAGATCTCCTCCCAGCTCTCCGCTCCAGCATCGAACATGGCATTCAGTCCCAGAACGATACTACTAAAGGAGGTAACACCCACAAACACACTCCACCATGGCACCTAGGCCCAATTTCTCACTCACTACCATAAGAGGGAATGCTTCACTCACGTAGAAAAACTTGGACTGCAAGTGAACCACTCACAGTTCTGAACCCTGACCTCGCCCCTGCGTTCCAGATCACCCGATCATGATGGGGTTTGAACCGCTGGTGAACCAGAGACTGCTGCCCCCCACCTTCCCCCGCTACGCCAAGATCATCAAGAGGGAGGAGATGGTCAACTACTTCAGCAAGCTCATCGACCGCATTAAGACCGTGTGCGAGGTCATCAATACAACTAACCTACATGGAATTCTGGTACGGGCCAATCATTTGCTGAACGACAGTGAGGGGGAAAAAGTATTTGATCCCCTGCTGATTTTGTACGTTTGCCCACTGACAAAGACATGATCAGTCTATAATTTTAATGGTAGATTTATTTGAACAGTGAGAGACAGAATAACAACAAAAAAATCCAGAAAAACGCATGTCAAAAATGTTATAAATTGATTTGCATTTTAATGAGGGAAATACGTATTTGACCCCTCTGCAAAACATGACTTACTACTTGGTGGCAAAACCCTTGTTGGCAATCACAGAGGTCAGATGTTTCTTGTAGTTGGCCACCAGGTTTGCACACATCTCAGGAGGGATTTTGTCCCACTCCTCTTTGCAGATCTTCTCCAAGTCATTAAGGTTTCGAGGCTGACATTTGGCAACTCGAACCTTCAGCTCCCTCCACAATGGGATTAAGGTCTGGAGACTGGCTAGGCCACTCCATGACCTTAATGTGCTTCTTCTCAAGCCACTCCTTTGTTGCCTTGGCCGTGTGTTTTGGGTCATTGTCATGCTGGAATACCCATCCACGAACCATTTTCAATGCCCTCGCTGAGGGAAGGAGGTTCTCACCCAAGATTTGACGGTACATGGCCCCGTCCATCGTCCCTTTTATGCGGTGAAGTTGTTCTGTCCCCTTAGCTTTCTTGAGCAGGGGGACCTTGCGGGCGCTGCAGGATTTCAGTCCTTCACGGCGTAGTGTGTTACCAATTGTTTTCTTGGTGACTATGGTCCCAGCTGCCTTGAGATCATTAACAAGATCCTCTCATGTAGTTCTGGGCTGATTCCTCACCGTTCTCATGATCATTGCAACTCCACGAGGTGAGATCTTGCATGGAGCCCCAGGCAGAGGGAGATTGACAGTTATTTTGTGTTTCTTCCATTTGCGAATAATCGCACCAACTGTTGTCACCTTCTCACCAAGCTGCTTGGCGATGGTCTTGTAGCCCATTCCAGCCTTGTGTAGGTCTACAATCTTGTCCCTGACATCCTTGGAGAGCTCTTTGGTCTTGGCCATGGTGGAGAGTTTGGAATCTGATTGATTGATTGCTTCTGTGGACAGGTGTCTTTTATACAGGTAACAAGCTGAGATTAGGAGCACTCCCTTTAAGAGTGTGCTCCTAATCTCAGCTCGTTACCTGTATAAAAGACACCTGGTAGCCAGAAATCTTTCTGATTGAGAGGGGGTCAAATACTTATTTCCCTCATTAAAATGCAAATCAATTTATATCATTTTCGACATGTGTTTTTCTGGATTTTGTTGTTGTTATTCTGTCTCTCACTGTTCAAATAAACCTACCATTAAAATTATAGACTGATCATTTCTTTGTCAGTGGGCAAATGTACAAAATCAGCAGGGGATCAAATAGTTTTTTCCCTCACTGTATATCTGTAAATACTACAATAATTTTGACAATACTATTGTACTTCAACATTACTGTAATATTACATTCTGACAATACTTCTGTAATGGTCTACCTGTTGTTCGAACATTTGTTAAAGGTTGTAGTAATGTCGTTTTAATGTTCTGCTTTCAGGACTTTTTCTGTGAGTTCAGTGAGCAGTCCCCCTGCGTCCTCTCCAGGTCTCTGCTGCAGGTAAGGAACATTCTCCCTCATGATTGGTGCATCTGTACAATTCTCTGGTCCAGTTCTGATGAATCCCCTCCCTGTCTCTAGACAACGTTCCTGATCGATAATAAGAAAGTGTTTGGGACCCAACCAATGCAGGACATGATCAAAGATGCTCTGAGGTACTTCGTCAGCCCACCAGTGCTCTCCTCCAAGTAAGTCATTGAAGATTGGAGTGCTTCTTTCTATGGCCCTACCTTCAAATGCTTTAGAAATGCATCCTTCCTTCCTAGAAGTCATTAGAGATCTGAATTGGTTTGAGTGGTATTTGTAATATGGTGGCAATCTTGCTTTCACCTATCAAATACCTCAAGGAAATAAGGAAGGATGCATTTCTGAGGTATTAGAGTTCAAGCTCTATCTCAGTCTTTTGAACTGACTGTTCCCTGCGGTGCCTCTGCAGGTGCTGCCTGTATAATAACCACCAGGCCAAGGACTACATTGACTCCTTTGTCGCACACTGCTCGAGGGTAAGTCACCTGGCTGTGTTCCAATACACCTTCTCTATATTAATGCCACAATCCTTCATTCGTTTTTGTCCAGCCCAAATGGCACCCCCTCCACTTGGTTAGCTATAAAGCTGAGGTACATTTAACCACTCAAATGCATACATTAAGCTGTGGCTCTGACCGTCCTTGAGATCAACATGATAGTTGTAAACATAATTTGAAGCTGTTTAAAAAAATATATATATATTGTTTTCAAACAATGGACTAAAACAACCCTGGTCGGTTTCCCTGCAGCCCTTTTGCAGTCTCATCCAGATCCACGGACACAACCGCGCTCGGCAGAGAGACAAACTAGGCCACATCCTGGAGGAGTTTGCCACACTGCAGGATGAGGTGAGTGAGAATGCATTGCTGTTTAGTGATGTAAATGATCTTATGTGTGTGTGGACGCGCTCGACTGTATGTTGCTGTACTCCTGTGGTTGACTGATGCGGTGTGGGGACGCCACCTGCAGGCAGAGAAGGTGGATGCGGCGCTGCACAGCCTGCTGATGAAGCTGGAGCCCCAGAGACAGCACCTGGCCTGCCTGGGGACCTGGATCCTCTACCACAACCTGCGCATCATGATCCAGTACCTGCTCAGCGGCTTCGAGCTGGAACTCTACAGCATGCACGAGTACTACTACATCTACTGGTGAGGAGTGTGTTCCAAAGTGCCGTAAGAAAGTGTGTTCCATGTGTACACTTGACTGATGTGTGCGTGCTGTAAGAAAATATGTTCGGTGTTCACTTGATTGAGGTATGCTTGACTGAGGTGTGTGTGTGTGTAGGTATCTGTCAGAGTTCCTGTATGCGTGGCTCATGTCCACTCTGAGTCGGGCGGACAGCTCTCAGTTGGCTGAGGAGCGCCTCCTGGAGGAGCAGCAGAAAGGACGCAGCAGCAAGAAAACCAAGAAGAAGAAGAAAGGTCAAGGAGGTCAGGATCAAATCATACATTATTTACATTGAATTTAATCCATCTGGTACTACACTGCCGCCCCATCCATAACTCGCTCCTCAATAAGAATGTGTTTTCACCGGCAGCTCGCCCCCTCAGCAGAGAAATCACCATGAGCCAAGCCTACCAAAACATGTGTGCTGGCATGTACAAGGTAAGTGTACACAGACTTGTCCTAAACATGTTACGTGTACTACAGAAACACTGAACTCCTGTCTCTGGTGCAGACTATGATAGCTCTGGATATGGACGGGAAGGTACGGAAGCCCCTGTTTGAGTTGGACAGCGAGCAGGTGCGCTACGAGCATCGCTTTGCCCCCTTCAACAGCGTGGTCACTCCCCCGCCAGTCCATTACATCCAGTTCAAGGTACAGTAGTGTTACCAACCGTCGCTAGCTATGATTGTGTGCATGCGTCTGTGGTGCATTCCAGGTTGACTTAAATTGCAGACATGCTGCACAGAATCTACATGTTATAGCGGAAATAAAAAGACTACCTTTAACGTCACCTGTGCCTCTCGATTTATGTCGGCTGTAGGAGATGTCTGATCTGAAGAAGTACAGTCCTCCTCCCCAGTCAGCTGACCTCTACATGGCGGCCAGTAAACACTTCCAGCAGGCCAAACTGATCCTGGAGAACGTCCCCAGCCCTGACCCAGAGGTCAGCAAGCCCTTTAACCCCTAATAGTAACAGAGGTTGTGCCTTAAGTTTGTGGGTCTACGTTTTCGTTTTTTAATTTCCATTGCTGGTTGTTGCAGGTGAATCGCATCCTAAAAGTGGCCAAGCCCAACATTGTGGTCATGAAGCTACTTGCCGGCGGGCACAAGAAGGAAACAAAGGTAACAACATAATGCCAGGAGCAAAACATGCCACAAAATATTTGGAAATTGAAACATTTCTGGGGCATTATTGTGATTCAATGGTACTCCCCATCTCTAGGTACTACCGGAGTTTGATTTCTCCGCTCACAAGTACTTCCCTGTGGTCAAGATCATCTGAATCCGAGCCCTGCATTACTATGACAACTCAAACCCAGTACCCATCTCCCTGACCCATGTGTGACTTGTACACCTGAACGGAGACCAACTTTTTCCATCTGTGTAATTGTGGTCGCTATGATAGGACAGAGGGAGACAGTGTCTGAAGTGGGTTGACCAGGACAAGATCATCCTTTACCCAATTGTCATTTTGGTCCTGACCCACAAAGGACTACAAATACCAGACATCCCAAAGGACAGAATAACTACAGCCTTCACAATACCAAAAACAAACTTGTCTATGGTATTAAAATGATTTATTTTGTCATCCTTCTGTCCTACATTTCCTCAATAAAATCAGATTATTTAACAGTTCAGTAAGCAACACATCCATTGTAACAATCTAAATAATAGAAGAAGTGTCCATTGCATAAAATCAAACCTATCCACATGCTAAATGTTCTCAATAACCATCATTTCCATTTGAGTCTGCTATATAAAAAAAACATTTGTATCTGAAACATTTACAGTAGTGGGTCTGCCTGGTACACCAAGGATGCACAGAGGCCACTTTTACCAACAAGTTACAAAAGTTTTGACTATGCAGGGTTGAATTTCAAATGATAAAACAAAAACCTTATTCAAGTGTCCAAGTTCACATTGTCACACAGCATGACATAACTCATTTTCTATTGGTTTATGAAACTACGGTAAGAGATGCTAAATGTAACTAACTGCACATTACGTCACTATCAAGACTAAAGAGTGAATCACAATCGCTGATTAGATGAGTAATCGGAGTACATTTCTCTAACAGCATGATCTGGGTTGTTATCACACAAACTATCATTTCACACACTTCCTTCATGGTTATAGCAGTTCTGAGATCCAAAGTCTGTTTTCCCGACAAAATATACATTCACTGCAGAAGACTTGAGTATATTAAGGCAAACTGTGAGATGCTTTCACTGGAAGAGCTGAAGAGTGTTTTGCACAGACGGTAGTCTTGACAACAGTTCTGTTGAGGAGCTGCAGTCCCTTCCTGGTTCTGTAGTGGATTGTGAAAGGAGGAGGGTCTTAGCTCCCATCTTTCTCCAACCACCTAACAAGACCAAACATTAGATAATTATATCACTAAAACAGACTGTGTGTGTGTGTTACCTCAGAACTGAGCTAGCTCTGCCTGTTTGTCAGCCTCAAACTCTCCCTCATTCTCATCGTCTCCGTTGTAGTCCGCCAGCTCCTCCTGCATTTCCCGTTCAGCCTCCTTATCTACGAGTGAACATATTAGCATCATTACTATACATTAGAGATGGGACAATAAACCGAATATTAAAACCGACCATACCGATCACTTATTGCAGGCATTTTGCTGACATCGTTCATTACGATCAGTAGTCTATACTAGAGAAATGTGAAGTTTGAAATTAAATACATTTGATAATATGGGTGAGTGTTAATGGGACAATTGATGGCTACAACCATCAAAGTAGTAGTTTAACGGATATTTTAAACCTGTTGTGTACATGAATGTTAAACTTATCGTTCTAATTATCATTATCACATCAATTCAGGCAATTTATCACAATATGGATTTTTGTCCATAGACCCCCCATCTCTACTATACATTAACCTTCACACACACACACACAGACCCACTGTAGGAGTGTGACCCACCTATGTTCTCAGCCATCTGGTTCCGTTTGTCCGGGTCCTCCTCAGGATCCTCCACCTTCTCCTGACCAATAGGAGCCTCCTCTTCCTTCCACTGGCTAAGCTGAATGTCATCAGCACCAGGGTCAGCATCTGGAGGGGAAAAAGAAGATTGGCGTCCGTTTCCATTTCTCACATCTTTGACTCTGTAAAGGCAAAAACCTTGCCTATGCTATGTTTCACTATTTCCCATTTTAGATACTTTCACACAATGTATAATATTTTATAATTATGGCAGGGCAAACTGGCTTGTCCTCCCTGGACATCTGGTATGGAGGAGGTTGTACAGTTTCTGAGATGGTGGGTGCAGGGTTGAGGCTGTGCGAGTCGTACCCTCTATCTGAAGCTCTCCTCCGTGTGTGTCCATCACCTCCAGCTCCGTGTCCTCAGTCGTCAGGTTATTTTTCTGGGGCTTACTAGCCCCCTCGGCCTCCTCTACAGGCCCTGGTTGGTCCCCATTAGCATCAGTGGAGGGCAAGGACTCTTGCGGGGATAGTGCAGGAGCGTCGAGAGCTAGACAAAGAGCAGCATCCAGTTAGCATCAGACAATATACACATCTGATGCTAAAACTACTAATTAAATTCAAGACGTGTTGTACTTCCCTAAGGGGTAATGGTGAATATGACTGTGGTATAATGGTATGGTGTGTATGTAATGTCATGTCAAAGATGAGTTGATAAGAAAGTGGGAGAGCTGGTATGAAATTGTCTTATTGGCCCAGATCCTGCCACCCTTTGAATGAGAGGAGCAGCCATCTTGTCTTGTACCTTTGTCTACTGCGATCTCATTGGTCTCCAGCTCTGAGGCTTTGAGGTCCGCTGCAGGACCTTTGGCCACTGATGGTTCAGGGGCGTGGCCGTGGACAGGAGTAGTCTTCGTGTCGTCCAGTCCTGCCTTCCCAGGCCCCTCTTTATCTGACACGCCCACCTCAGTGGAGCCAATTTTCTGTGTGGAAGCTGCATTTGTCTGCAGAAAAAAAAAAAAAAAGTTATAAAATTCAGACTGGTCAGCCAAGCTATATTGTTTGATGTTCAATCAATTTTCAATCAATTTTATTTTATATAGCCCTTCTTACATCAGCTAATATCTCGAAGTGCTGTACAGAAACCCAGCCTAAAACCCCAAACAGCTAGTAATGCAGGTGTAGAAGCACAGTGGCTAGGAAAAACTCCCTAGAAAGGCGAAAACCTAGGAAGAAACCTAGAGAGGAACCAGGCTATGAGGGGTGGCCAGTCCTCTTCTGGCTGTGCCGGGTGGAGATTATAACAGAACCATGCCAAGATGTTCAAAAATGTTCATAAGTGACAAGCATGGTCAAATAATAATCAGGAATAAATCTCAGTTGGCTTTTCATAGCCGATCATTAAGAGTTGAAAACAGCAGGTCTGGGACAGGTAGGGGTTCCATAACCGCAGGCAGAACAGTTGAAACTGGAATAGCAGCAAGGCCAGGCGGACTGGGGACAGCAAGGAGTCACCACGGCCGGTAGTCCCGACGTATGGTCCTAGGGCTCAGGTCTCTCAGTTGGCTTTTCATAGCCGATCATTAAGAGTTGAAAACAGCAGGTCTGGGACAGGTAGGGGTTTCGTAGCCGCAGGCAGAACAGTTGAAACTGGAATAGCAGCAAGGCCAGGCGGACTGGGGACAGCAAGGTGTCATCATGCCCGGTAGTCCTGACGTATGGTCCTAGGGCTCAGGTTCTCAGAGAGAAAGAGAGAACGAGAGAATTAGAGAGAGCATACTTAAATTCACACAGGACACTGGATAAGACAGGAGAAGTACTCCAGGTATAACCAACTGCTGGGTTCTTCAATGTTCAGGGTATTTTAACAGTTCTGGATAGATAGATACAATGGTGAACTGAACTCAGTACGTCGGATTATGGAAATTGTGTTGGGACTATTGCCAGGCAGCCACTGTTCAGGGTCATGTTGGGTAATGTTGTGAGTCAAATCCCTGGATGTACTTAATGAGTGAGCCAGTTAATGGGGGATAGGTAAGGTCTACGACAGGGTTCCCCAACTGGCGGCCCGCGTGCCAAATGGCTTTCTTTGGCTCCCCAAGTAGAGCAAAACATTCTATATTATAGATCAAAGTAATTTTTATTTTGGAAATCTGTTCAAGTATTCCCACGCATAAATAGATACACGTGATTGTATACAAATGTAAGCAAGGGGTGAAATTATATATATTTTTGTCATACCTGTCTGGGCTTCTTGCGGTCAATTTGCAGTCTACAAATGTTCCGGCCCCCCGACCCTTCGCTCAGGAAAAACATCGTCCCACAGCTAAATCTAGTTAATGATCCCTGGTCTACGATGTGAGCGTTGAACATGGTTACTGGTTTACCTGGGAGGAGACTGCTGGGTTCTTCATCTCCAGTTTCTTTTGAACTTCCTGCTTGGCTGCAGCCACCTTTTCAGCACAGTCCTCCCTCTGTGCTAGTATCTGAGTGTTACACTGAGTCCTATACACAACACACGTTATTACCTGCACGTTAAGGTCACATAACAGACCCTAAAAGAGTGATACATGATTGTCTGTCATACACCCTCCATAAATGGCTGGACTGTGTATAGTAGAGGGCCTTACATGTCATAGGTGAGTTTTTTGTTCAGGGTGTTCAGATTGCCTTGGCAACTCTGGAACTCTTTCTGAACTTTACCCAGGTCTTCATTTAGCACATTTAACTGACCTGCAGAGAGACACATTCACAGGTAGTATTAAGTCCTGACTAGGGGGTAAAAAAGGCTGATAAACACTGGTGGATATTGGAGTGAGATTTCACAACACTGAAGACAGAAAAGAGACAGCCATCTTACTTTTCAGGTCCTGTATTGTTTTGGTACTGGAGGATATATTTATCTGCTGGCTTGCCTAAAGGAAACAGACATTACTTGTTTTTACTTGATCTGTGTGTGTACCCAGTAGGTGCTCAACAGATGGTCACAATTCCCTTTCCATGCTGCCATGGTATCACACCTTTGCTGGGAATTCACACACTCAGTAAACAATAGGACCCACAGATGAAGGAACCTATCTGAGGGAGGGAAACTCAAGACAGGCTACCAGCAAGGTGACGTATTCAGTATGGTCAACTCAGTACAACCCTTGATCACAGAGAAACTGATAGTACTCTCAAGATTACGTTTAGAGGCCCCCATCCTGGCAGTGTAGTTTTGTGTTTTTTACATTATTAAGCCAATTTCCTGCAATTCTACATGGAGCTGAGAGAAATGTTCAAAACTACAAAGTGAATTTCCTGCAATTGTATGCATCTTACCATGGAGCTGGGAGAACATATTTGACCGTGGTTAATGCTGTGTTCTTTTGCTCAAACATATCAACACTGCTAAATTCCTTGTTTTTGGAATTTTCTATTCTCCCTGTCTAACTTCATTTAAGTTTACACTGAAAGCGTTTTCCATTTCCATCCTGAAATATATATTATAGTTTGGATTTAGGCGGCCCGCCCAAGGATTTCAATGGCAGAAAAATCCCTAGCACTGATTCAATGATGTTTAGAATATACAAATGTGTTGATCACACTTTACATGATTGCGTTGTCCTCAGGGTTGTAATGTGTGTGTTGATGAACTATTTTGTGTGTGCACGTTAGAAGTGGTGTTGTGCCCAGGTGTGTATTATGCGTCCATCTATGATGCAGTGCTCAGGTGTGTGCTGGTTCCCAGGTGAGTACACTCCAGTACAGTAAACTACCTTTTCCTGGCTACAGGTGTTGTGGACTCCCTCCAGCCTCTTGTTCAGGCTCTGCATGCGGCTGCTCTCCTCTTTCAGCCGCTGAATCTCTTCCTGGAACTCGTTCTTCTTCACCTCCACTGCGCCACGCTCCGACGCCGCCCGACGCATCTGCGCTTCCAACTCGTACAGCTTTGTCTGCCCGCCACCACAGCACACACATGGTGTCACAGGGTCAGAGTAGCATCATTCAAAACAAAGGCTTGGAGAATCAAACCCTGTTCTTTAAACACTTCAAATGGCATACAAAAATAACTTACTCATTCTGCCCTCTGTGACATGGCCCTTTTCCTAGTCACATACTTCAGCTTACTTTCTACATTCATTACTCTAAACAGCTTGCCTTTCTCCATACAACTGCTCCATCTGGCTCGGCCTTGTTTCCAATCCTCTTCAAAAACACAAACTGTAACCCTGGGATTAGTTTATGCACACACGCACTTCAGAGGCGGCGTTCCCTAACGGAAATATGCAAATACTGTATATGCTACAACACAACACGGATCTCACTAGCTCATGCTTGGTTTTGCCCAGCTCCTTGCTTGTTCTGTTTCATTTGCTTCCACTGTAAACGACACAGATTAACAATCTTGGGTTAGTTATAAATATATTTGATTAAAGATCGAAACACACACCTGTAACTCCAAGTTCCGTGAGTTCGACACCCAGTAGTTGAAACCCAGGACGAGGACACAAGCGATCAGAGCACCAATCATAAGAGGAGGAGTCCGCCCCCCTCGACGACCATTACCCAACCCCCCCATGGCCTCCTGAAGACGAGAGAGAGCGAGAGACATTGGTTAAACACCTAAAAAAAACTGTACCCTAGTGACCACAGGGTGTAAAATCTATCATGCAGTTCAGTGAAAGAGTTAAAGGGATACTTCAGGATTTTGGCAATGAAGCCCATTATCTACTTCCCCAGAGTCAGATGAACTCGTGGATGTCTCTGCGTGCAGTTTGAAGGAAGTTGTTAACTAACGTTAGCCCAATGACAAAGTGTATGGTAACAGCTAGCAGTCATTGCGCTAACACTAGTTAGCATTGGCTTGCGAAACTACCTGACTTCCTTCATACTGGATGCAGAGACATAAAAATGGTATCCAGGAGTTAATCTGACTCTGGGAAAGTAGTTAAGTGGCTTCATTGCCAAAATCCTGAAGTATCCCTTTAAGTCTGTGAGTCTACAGTCATTTGTGGGTGTGCTGTGAAACTGGGTTGGGTGTGAAATGGGTTTGGATAGACCTTTAATACATTTACATTTTAGTCATTTAGCAGACGCTCTTATCCAGAGCGACTTACAGTTAGCACATACATTATTTTATCGAACCCAATACATTAGCTGTGTTGTGCTAAGGTGTGTACTGTACACTACCAGTCAAATGTTTTAGACCCAACTCATTCAAGGGTTTTTCCTTTATTTTTTACATTGTAGGATAATAGTGAAGACATAAAAACTATGAAATAACACATATGGAATCATGTAGTAACCAAAAAAAAAGAACAAAAAAAAGTGTTAAACAAATCCAAATATATTTTATAGTTGAGATTCTTCAAAGTAACCACCCTTTGCCTTGATGACAGCTTTGCACACTCTTGGCATTCTCTCAACCAGCTTCACCTGGAATGCTTTTCCAACTGTCTTGAAGGAGTTCCCACGTATCCTGAGCACTTGTTGGCTGCTTTTCATTCACTCTGCAGTCCGACTCATCCCAAACCATCTCAATTTGGTTGAGGTCGGAGGATTATGGAGGCCAGGTGTTATGATGAGGTTCTGGTATGGAGAAGTTCAGGATGTAAGAGAGAGCAGTCGACACTCAGCTGGAAGTTTGATTTACATTTATTTCAGTACTGGATCATAAGACGAACGTGCTTTGCCTCTTATCATATGACTGACTTCCTTACCACATCTTTCAACTTATATAATGCCCTTCCAACCTACTTTTATCGTACCCAGTTGATAACTATTACTAGCTGCCACTCACTTCCTACATATCATTCCTCTCCTTGGTGTCATCTGGCACCCTAGCCAGGCCGTTCTATCATGCACCAATCCTAAGATTAGCACCAGTGGCCCCCAATCTATCTTGACACACTGACCCTCGTGATACCACTAACACATGGTGTGTCCTTATCCTCTCCACATACAGCTTATGAGTTGCACATACAGTACATTAATGAATATTGTATCACAAATCATCATATCACCAGGTCATCTGATGCAGCACTCCATCACTCTCCTTCTTGGTAAAATAGCCCTTACACAGCCTGGAGGTGTGTTGGGTCATTGTCCTGTTGAAAAACAAATGATAGTCCCACTAAGCCCAAACCAGATGGGATGGCGTATCGCTGCAGAATGCTGTAGTAGCCATGCAGGTTAAGTGTGCCTTGAACTCTAAATAAATCACACAGTGTCACCAGCAAAGCACCCCCACACCATAACACCACCTCCTCCATGCTTTACTGGAACCAAAAATCTCCAATTTGGACTCCAGACCAAAGGACAGATTTCCACCAGTCTAATGTCCATTGCTCATGTTTCTTGGCCCAAGCAAGTCTCTTCTTCTTATTGGTGTCCTTTAGTAGTGGTTTCTTTGCAGAAATTCGACCATGAAGGCCTGATTCACACAGTCCCCTCTGAACAGTTGATGTTGAGATGTGTCTGTTACTTGAACTCTGTGAAGCATATATTTTGGCTGCAATTTGAGGCTGGTAACTCTAATGAACATATTCTCTGCAGCAGAGGTAACTCTGGGTATTCCATTCCTGTGGCGGTCCTCATGAGAGCCAGTTTCATCATAGCTCTTGATGGTTTTTGCAACTGCACTTGAAGAAACTTTCAAAGTTCTTGACATTTTCCGTATTTACTGACCTTCATGTCTTAAAGTAATGATGGACTGTCATTTCTCTTTGCTTATTTGAGCTGTTCTTGCCATAATATGGACTTGGTCTTTTACCAAATAGGGCTATCTTCTGTATTTCCCCCCTACCTTGTCACAACACAACTGATTGGCTCAAACGCATTAAGGAAATAAATTCCACAAATTAACTTTTAAAAAGGTACACCTGTTAATTGAAATGCATTCCAGGTGACTACCTCATGAAGCTGGTTGAGAGAATGCCAAGAGTGTGCAAAGCTGTCATGAAGGCAAAGAGTGGCTATTTGAAGAATCTCAAATATATTTTGATTTGTTTAACAGTTTTTTGGTTCCTACATGTGTTATTTCATAGTTGATGTCTTCACTATTATTCTACAATGTAGAAAATAGTAAAAATCAAGAAAAACCCTTGAATGAGTAGGTATTTTAAAACGTTTGTCTGTAAGTGTATTGTGCGTCTGCCTCTCCTCAAGTTAGTCAATGCAAATAACTGGTACAGGAACAGCTTTATTGTCAATATCACTTGTTAGTATCCGGGACTATTAGGGACCTGATAATGCAAGACAAGAGATGAGACTAAATAACCTTACTTGCATGAAAACAACTCAACTGGAAGAGCATGCAACTCATGAGTCATGCTTCATGATTAACAAATTACCTACCTCTGTCAAACCATATCTATGTAGGTAATGATAGCTATCCGATTAGCTAGCTAGCAATACTGCTAATGGGGCATGCTCAAGTCACAGTAATGTCAGGAGAAATAAGCCACTTCCCCATACTGAACAAAAATATAAACACAACACAAGCTGAAATAAACAATTCCAGAAATGTTCCATACGCACAAAAAGCGTATTTCTCTCAAACTGTGCACAAATTTGTTTACATCACTGTTAGTCAGCATTTCTCCTTTACCAAGATAATCAATCCAACTGACAGCTGAGGCATATCAAAAGGCTGATTAAACAGCATGATCATTACACAGGTGCACCTTGTGCTGGGGACAATAAAAGGCCACTAAAATGTGCAGTTTTGTCACACAATGCCACAGATGTCTCAAGTTGAGGGAGCGTGCAATTGGCACACTGACTGCAGGAATGTCCACCAGAGCTGTTGCCAGAGAATTGAATGTTAATTTCTACGTCATTTTAGAGAATTTGGCAGTATGTCCAACCGGCCTCAACTGCAGACCACGTGTAACCACGCCAGCCCAGGACCTCCACATCTGGCTTCTTCACCTGCAGGATCGTCTGAGACCAGCCACCCAGACAGCTGATGAAACTTTGGGTTTGCACAACAGAAGAATTTCTGAAACCATCTCAGGGAAGCTCATCTGCATGCTCGTCGTCCTCACCAGGGTCTTGACCTGACTGCAGTCCGGCGTTCTAACCGACTTCAGTGGGCAAATGTTCACCTTCGATGGCCACTGTCACACTGTAGAAGTGTGCTCTTCACATATGAATCCTGGTTTCAACTGTGCCGGGCAGATGGCAGACTCTGGGGTCGTATGGGCGAGCAGGTTGCTGATGTCAACCTTGTGAACAGAGTGCCCCATAGTGGCGGTGGGGTTATGGTAGGGCAGCCATGAGCTACGGACAATGAACACAATTGCATTTTATCGATGGCAATTTGAATGCACAGAGATACCGTGAAGAGATCCTGAGGCCCATTGTCGTGCCATTCATCCGCCGCCATCACCTCATGTTTCAGCATGATAATGCACAGCCCCATGTCGCAAGGATCTGTACACACTTCCTGGAATCTGAAAATGTCCCAGTTCTTCCATGGCCTGCATACACACCAGATGTGTCACCCATTGAGCATGTTTGGGATGCTCTGGATCGACAGTGTGTTCCAGTTCCCACCAATATCCAGCCACTTCAGACAGCTATTGAAGAGGAGTGGAACAACGTTTCCCAGGCCACAATCAACAGCCTGATCAACTCTATGCGAAGGAGATGTGTCGCGCTGCATGAGGCAAATAGTGGTCACACCAGATACTGACTGGTTTTCCGATCCACTCCCCTAGTTTTTATTTTATTTTTAAGGTATCTGTGACCAACAGATGCATATCTGTATTCCCAGTCATGTGAAATCCATAGATTAGGGGCTAATGAAATTATTTAAATTGGACCGATTTCCTTATTTTTTTAAATATTTTACCTTTATTTAACTAGGCAAGTCGGTTAAGAACAAATTCTTATTTACAATGACGGCCTACACCGGCCAAACCCGGACGACGCTGGGCCAATTGTACGCCGCCCTATGGGATTTATATTAACTGTAACTCAGTAAAATCTTTGAAATTGTTGCGTTTATATTTTGGTTCAGTGTACATACTACAAGGACAGTAAACCAACCAGCTCAGCTAGCCAAACAGCGTACGAACCATCCTGAACTCGCGAGCTTACATTATGTTTCTAGTCACGGTATCCGCAAGATCAGGATGGTTCGTACGAGGCTAAGCGCCTAGCAATAGCTGATTAAACTCAACGATATTTGGGTTATTGTGTGGCCTAATTTATTGGTCGCTAGTTAGGTCAGATTAATCTGATTTGTTTAAAGTAATTATAAACACTGGTCAGACATGATTAACAAGCCCATTTTTGAATAGTTGGCAGGACAGACAAATTAGTTACCTAACTAGTTGTGGCTAAAACAGCAAACATTAGTTAGCACTTAGCATGATGTAGCCTAGTTAACGACGTTAGTAGCTAGCTAGCTATAGCTACATTATTATATCTGGATATGGTTACAACTTTAGCTAGCTAACGATGATATTTTGAATCAGTGAAGTGTATTCTGAAATGTGAGGGTTACACAGAGCAAATCTCAGGACATCAACATCTGAGTCTGCCTCTGATAAATGACTATGTGCCTCCGATTCATGTAGCCAACCGCTATGCTAGCTAAAAACAGTTTAGGCTAGCTAGGTGATGCCAAATCTTACCTGGAAGCTGCTTCACTGTTCAAGCAAGGATATGTTTTGACAGTGAATTGTCCGTCCTCTTAATGAGCTAGCTTCCAGACTCTTTACATAGCTAGTTCAATTAATATTCAGGACAGTAGCAATCTGATTTCCATTGTCGTCGGGAGGAAGCTGTGACTTTCAGCTGGCCTGCTTGAAAACGCGGAAGTGGAGTCAAACGATGCCAACACTGCAACAAAGGTTAGTGCTATTCAATATCCTTAGGACGTCCATAATCTACTTAAATGGGGTAACGTCAGAGTTGGTACGTACCAAAGATCCTGCAAAAAGTAGCAGGCAGCCACCTTTGGTAGCACGATCAGCCCTTCTCTGCAAGTAGTAGTCCCATGGAATTTGTATACAAGCACCAACGTTGGAGACAAACAAAACAAGAAAATGGCATGGATGCCAAATTGAAAGGACATACTTTATCAACTGCACCTTTAGTACAATCATGCACTTGTTCTAATGTGACTTTAAAACATATTTACCTTTCCTCCCACAAATTCTGAGGAGAACTACACTTCTGGTTTTCATTCTACCCCTCTAATCAGAGACGCCCTTTTCACTCTACTGCTCTAAACCATAGAAATAGGTCGTGTTCCCCTGCTCAGACATTGCTGATGGCCTGAAGCATGCCAGATCTTACAATGCCTGGATAGCAGTAGTGCGAAAAAGTACCCAATTGTCATACTTGATTAAAAGTAAAGATACATGGATAGAAAATGAATAAAGTAAAAGTCACTCAATAAAATACTACTTCAGTAAAAGTCTAAAAGTATGTGGTTTTAAATTTACTTAAGTACAGTGGTGGAAAAAGTGCTCAATTGTCATGAGTAAAAGTAAATGCTATTTATCACATTCCTTATATTAAGAAAACCGGATGGCAAAACATTTATTTATTTTTATTTATGGATGGACAAGGGCACACTCCAACATTATTTACAAACATGGTGTTTGTGTTTAGTCCGCCATTTTATCAGAGGCAGTAGGGATGACAATGCCTTGTATTGAAAGGTGCATGAATTGGCCCATATTGCTGTCCTGCCTTAGCATTCCAAATGTAATGAGTACTTTTGTGTGTCAGGGAAAATTAAAAAGTACATATTTTCTTTAGGAATGTAGTAGAGTAAAAGTTGTCAAGTATAAATAGTAAAGTACAGATAGGTATTTTATGTATCAGCTAACAATATCAAGGTACGTCACATTCCCCTGGTCAGACGTTGCATGCATCAGCCAATGGTTGCGTGCCACGTCATCAACTGTGCAGTCGGGCACCAGATTGCTAACATATAATGTGGCTTAGCTGATATGTAAAATACCTATTCAGGCATAAGATCTGGCATGCGTCAGCAACGTCTGAGCAGGGGAACATGACCCATGTTATAGAAATCTGGTGCCCGACTGCACAGTCGATGACATGGCATGCAACCATTGGTTGATGCATGCAACTTCAGAGCGGGGAGCGCGACCCTAGACTGCACTATTAGCTGAACCAAACCAACCGAGCCTAGGTGTACTCCGCTGGCCTGGTTAAGCATCCACCATAATTGCTGGAACTGTGCCGGAAAGGGCAATGTGAAAAGAAAATGTCCAAGCCAGTAAGGTTCGGGCGGCACCTTAAGGTGAAAAGGGTACAGGTGGGCACTAATAACCACCAGGTAGAAATAAAAACCAGAAGACCAAGTGGGCTTGTTTGAGTGGTAAGGCTAAAGCAACCAACTGCAGAAAAAAAGTTGAGGAATTAAGTCGGGGGAGGTGCATTTGTACAATAAATTGAGTGAGAGCCTCAAATATCACAGTCATTTGTATATATCAGAGATCTATATATAATGATGAGATGCTCATGTCTCTGCCCTAACAATGGGAGTCGTTGTCCCAAAGGCGGGAAGGCTGGCGACAAGCTTAGGTTCAATATAAGCCCATAGAAACACAATGGGCTTATTTTGGACAGATATTGGCAAGAGTGAAACCTCTCGCTTCGCCTCTTCCTCTCTGTATATTTACACTGTATACATGAATCACAGCGATGTTGGTTCCTGCTTCAGTCATGTTTTTGGTCACATTCGCGTGGGTCAAACAAAAACACCCTAATGATTGGTTGATAATAGAGCCTCCCACAATGCATGCGATGGGTGCAGAAATAAGTTGTTGAAGAGCAACTGTAGAAACTTGCAGTCAAAACTTCATGACCCTTAATCACATGATTCATGTAAAGTTCATATAGTCTACATGTAGGCGCAAGTCGGAAATGTTTTATCCCCATAATGCAACACACTTTGAAAGGCGGTGACCAACGATGGCCACAGACTTGACAAAAGTGATCCGCTCGAACCCGCCCATTGTTTTTGCCCCCAGGAATAGCCCTGTAGCATGATCAAGACTGATTTTTCCCATAACCTTTTCTAGTGTAAACTGACAGAAATACTTACGGTTGAACACTGTAAACAAAGTATTGTGCCCTACAATCAAGGTATTTTTAAACGAAATGTATTGTAGAAAATATATCCATATATTTACAAACATTATAAAAGAGTCACAGTTAAAAAAAAAAAAACTAAAAAGCCACAAAAGACTAAAATCACATTTCAGATTTGGCCACACAAGAATTAGGCATCATTAGCACAATAACCTTTTTATAGTGCTCCGATTTGGCACCAATGCCACAAGAAAGGTAAACACAGATATAAAATGAAAATATAAAAAAGAAACACTCAAGTGGCAGAGTTGTGGATTCAGAACCCATCATCAGACTCGCCACCCAGGCTCCCCAGAGAGCGGATCTGTTCCAGCATCGCAAACTCTGAATATAGTTTCACTTCTGAGCTCCTGACCCTACCCTGCCCCCTCCAGAAGCCTTCAACCCGAATGACCCAACAGATTCCACACGGTCACTCCTGTCACTCAGACTAGACCTTACAGAGCCGTCAACATGCCAGCCGTTACTATGGAAGCCGTCGCTGTGGATGGAGCTGTAGGCATGGGAGCAGTTGCTGTAGTTAAAACTGTAACCATGTGAGCCATGGCTATGATTGGAGCCGTTGCTATGCTTGGAGCCATTGCCATTACTGTGGTGAGAGACATTACGACCGCGGGAACCTTTGCCATAGGAACCGCTACCCTGAGAGTCATTGCTATGGGAGCCTTCGGCATACGAGTCATTGCCATGGGAGCCGTTGCTATGGATACTGTGCTCAGACCCTGACACCAGTCGCCCCTCCGGTTGTGAGGGAGAGGGAACCCTCTGCTGATTCTCTCCACCAGGCTTCTCCACACAGGGCTCACTGGCAAATTCACTAGCAGGGACAGGGGGCACTTCCTGTAGATCACCCTCTGGCGAGAACCCTCTGAGAGTGGCTGGAGCTCCGGGGGTGCATCCGTTGGGCTGGCCCTCTGATGGAGCACTGGAGCTGTCGCCTCCCTGGAAAGACAACCCAGAGAATGAGACTGAATAGGACCCAAGCTACTGACAGATATTCACCACCGACAGACTCAGAATCGACACTGCTTAACACTTGAATATCTACCAAAGAAACCCCACCCTTAACGACAATCTTAGTTCATACATACTGTACACCACCCACACCCAGACTGCACTGAGACTGTATTTACAGAGGGCGCCACATCAACCTTCTCTCTCGTGTCCTGGTCCCCTGACCCGACAAGAGGCCGTCCAACAGTGGAGGACAGCTGGGGTCGCCCGAGTGGGCCAAAGTCGGACTGGTCAATCCCTGCCATGGAGGCCAACTGGCCCAGTCTGAGAGACATAGCAGAGCATAGAGTATGTGTTAGAATACACAGGATATACACTGGAGAAGGAGGATAATCATTACACTACAAGTAACATCCCCTCACATCTAAACCCTCTAGTCTAGAAGTAAGCCTCAATATTTGTCCCATTGAGGTGAAACTCCACACATTTGAGGAGAAACTGTCTATTTATTTATTTACTGAGGAACTTAGAGAACCCGCCAATAAAATAATTAGCCAGTCACAAGGCTTACCCAGCATCCTTGAGCAGGTCCAGGAAGGCATGGAACTTGCTGAAGGAGCTCTCGATGCTGTCCAGAACCGCGTCGTCCTCCAGAACACAGGAGGGGCCAGTAGCAGGAGCATGCAGTGCCTCCGACAGGGAGAAGTTGATACTGCGCAGCCGAGCGTTCTCCAACTCATACTGAACAGACAGAGCAGTTGATCGACAATTAACACACACCCACACGATGAGAATAAAAAAAGAAGGGGCATAGGTTACATACAGTACCAGTCAAACGTTTGGACACACCTACTCATTCCAGGGTTTTTCTCAATGGTGTAAAGTACTTAAGTAAAAACTTTTACTTCACTACATTCCTAAAGAAAATATTGTACTTTTTACTCATACATTTTCCCTGACACCCAAAAGTACACATTACATTTTGAATGCTTAGCAGGATGGGAAAATTGTCAAATTTACACACTTATCAAGAGAACATCCCTGGTCATCCCTACTGCCTCTGTTCTGGCGGACTCACTAAACACAAATGCTTTATTAGTAAATTATGTCTGAGTGTTGGAGATAGCCCCTGGCTATCCATACAGTGGCTTGCGAAAGTATTCGCCCCCTTTGGCATTTTTCCTATTTTGTTGCCTTACAACCTGGGATTAAATTTTTTTTTTTTTTAAATGGGGGGTTTATATCATTTGATTTCCACAACATAAATGTGTGGAACAAAATATTTTTTTGTGTGAAACAAACAAGAAATAAGACAAAAAAAACAGAACTTGAGCATGCATAACGATTTCCACCAGTCTAATGTCCATTGCTCATGTTTCTTGGCCCAAACAAGTCTCTTCTTATTATTGGTGTCCTTTAGTAGTGGTTTCTTTGCAGCAATTCGACCTGATTCACGCAGTCTCCTCTGAACAGTTGATGTTGAGATGTCTGTTACTTGAACTCTGAAGCATTTTTGGGCTGCAATTTCTGAGGCTTGTAACACTAAGGAATTTATCCTCTGCAGCAGATGTAACTCTGGGTCTTCCTTTCCTGTGGCAGTCCTCATGAGAGCCAGTTTCATCATAGCGCTTGATGGTTTTTGCAACTGCACTTGAATAAACTTTTAAAGGTCTTGAAATGTTCCGTATTGACTGACCTTCATGTCTTAAAGTAATGATGGACTGTCATTTCTCTTTGCTTATTTGAGCTGTTCTTGCCATAATATGGACTTGGTCTTTTACCAAATAGGGCTATCTTCTGTATACCACCCCTACCTTGTCACAACACAACTGATTGGCTCAAACGCATTAAGAAGGAAATAAATTACACAAATTAACTTTTAACATGCCAAGTGCATTCCAGGTGACTACCTCATGAAGCTGGTTGAGAGAATATAATATAATATGCCATTTAGCAGACGCTTTTATCCAAAGCGACTTACATGCCAAGTGTGTGCAAAGCTGTCACCAAGGCAAAGGGTGGCTACTTTGAATAATCTTTTTTGGATTATGATTCCATGTGTTATTTAATAGTTTTGAAGTCTTCACTACTATTCTACAATGTAGAACATTTTTAAAAATAAAGAAAAACCCTTGAATGAGTAGGTGTCCAAACTTTTGACGGGTACTGTACATGTATGTAAATCATACCATCTTCTCACAAAAACTGTAGAATATTGTATACTCTGCATCTTAGTCTTACTAGTACAAAGGTTGGGATGACAGTCCGTACCTCCATGAGACAAGTGTCTGCTTTCACTCTGGCCCTCCTTTCCTCTGCTAGTCTGAGCCGACACTCCTCCAGCTCCACCTGTAGGAAAAACAGGGGAACTGCACTCCATCACTGTCAAACCAAAACAACAGTGTCTCCCTGTCAGTCAGTGGGAGAGCAAACATGCCTGGTGTTTGTGAGGCTTGTCAATCAGGATGCACCGCAGTTGGAAGTAATCCCTTTTCAAAACGCCCCTCTAAGTACAGTATGTGCACTGTGTCTGCTACCATATAGGCTTTACCTGTACACGTCTGTACTGTCTGACAGTGATCCTTTCATGAAGGCTAAGTGCCGACGGGCTTTTTGTCTCAACCGCTTCCTCCTCTCCCTCCTCCTCTGACTCAGTCTCCATTGTGACCTTGACAGTGGCAGCCCCCTGATGAAGACCATATATTTGACATCAACAGATCTATCTAGGGGACCATTGGACATGAACATATGACCACAACACAGGTCAGACACATAGGGATTACATGTGGCCAGAAAGTGTCAGAATTAGTTTAACAGTGTGTTAGACAAATAGATTGCTTACCTCAAAGCTCTGCTCTGCCACTGTATTACCTGGAGGAAGTCCTCTGTCAAGATAGGACATGAAAAGAAGAGGATATTCATCCACTCATGAAGGACAATGGAAGTTGATTTTAGTCTTTAATATTGAAATTAAGATAAATAAAGGTGTTTCATCTTGTAGGAGGAAGATTCCTGTAGTCGTTCTCCTCGACGACTGCCCTTACCTCTGTCGTCCAGCACGTTCTGCAGTGCGCCATGGGATACACCTGCTGAGGCTGGGGTGTGGCTGCTGGGCAACAACTGGACTCCGCCTACTGGCCGACGACAACCTGCGAGGACCTGGGCAGGACCATATGTGGTCAACACCAGCAGGAAATGAAATGAGGTCGGCAGTTGAAAGAATGTGATTATTAATAGAACAGAACATCACAGGGTCCACTAGTAGGGCAATTACATAGGGAAGGTTAATCACAACACGATATGAAAGTGGATACGTCACACACGTCAAACTGAAAACATTACATACACTGGTAGCAAGCAAAGAGAGAGGATGCCATAGGGAACTAACTATAAATAAGTTAATTGTTTAATTCCACAGTTAGCCAGAGTTAGTTACATGTATTTACTGTTGGTTAGCTACCGCTATTAGACTTTTAGATACCAGGTAACCGTAATGCTACTTCCTGGCTCCAGAAAGGATGTGGTGGCTCTAGTTACATTTAGCCATTTGTGACATATCCACTGTCATAGTGTATAGGACCACAGGGTGACTGTGTGTTTGGAGGCTTAGTATTGAGAGAGCCTGATGGCTAAGGGAGAGTTAACAGTGACCTGGGTTGTGTTCATTATGGCACGCAACCAGAAACAAAATGAATGTTTCTTATTGGACAAGTCTAGGTGGGCCCTCCGTGTTGCAGTCCATTGTCTTCCGTTTGGTGCCTATAATGAACACGACTGTGGGCACTTCTTCGCAAAGGTCAAAGAGAGAATGCCTTGGAATCACATACAGCATACTGAATGCAGCTCAACGGCATCTGTTCACGTTGACTGACATGGCATCCATGAACAGTGTCTTATTTATTAGATTTACAGTTTAAGAGAGAGTAGATGATCAAATGTACCTATCCTAAATGTTGCTTTTCCTCTAGCTGTATTTCCCAGTATTCTTCTCTTAAGGCTTGGAGGTTTCTGTGAGTCTTTGAGGGCCGGGGGCTTGATCCAGGAGTACTACAACATAAAACATGGAGCACATACTACTGAGAAACTACCATCATCAACCCTGAGACACTAGATACTCACACACATCTTCACACATGTATAATGCAGTATGTATTGTACCACTTTGCGTTAATCATGGACACACAGCTCCCAATGTTTCCTTTAATAGCCAGATAGGCCAGGAGCAGACATATCCATACCTGAGAGGATTGACCATTAGCATTCATGAGAACTCTTTTGATCACGGACTTCACCAGGTCATTGTCTGTGCGAGGAGGAGAGGAGTAAGAACCACTCGTGTTAAGCCTATAACAAACTCTCAAAGGAAAAAACAGCAACCGAGTAGATATGATCATTCTGATATGTCTACTTCCAAAATATACCCTTTTGACAGGTGCCGTGAGTAAAACAATCCCATCCACTCAGAGCAGTGGAAGTTGGAACTTACCCACTAAGGGGTTCCTCCTGATATCCAGGACACAGAGAGTGGTGTTGGACTTTAGAGCCTCCAGCAGAGACCGTGTCCCATCGTTGGATAAACCACACTTCTGCAGATCCACGGCTAGGAAAACAATGCAAAACTACAGTCAATACCACCCATTACAAATAAGTTTTGATATGGTGTTCCCTAATGAACACGACCCTGGATTCAAGCTCAAGGAAAGGTCCTGAAAAACGGACTTAAGAGGGTCAATGAGAGACTGAACGTGTCCTCTGACCTTTGACCCAGAGGTCCTCAGCCAGTTCCTGTGAGAGGGCGGCCGCCCCTCTGTCTCCCACCAGGGTGTTGCAGTTGAGAGTGACCCGGCGGAGGCCTCCCATGCCCTCGAATTCAGGCCTCCTGTACCTCAGAGACTCGGCCCAGGCTGCACTGTGCCTCCGCATGGCCTGATGCTGCAATGGAGGGGAGAGGTTAGTCAACTGGAGCTCACACACAACCCCAAACACCACACAATAAGGGATGCACGATTCTACCCATGCAATTGTTGAATGTGTAATGATTTCAATACAGATCTTCTGAGTCACAGATGGTAGCAAAGGAACAATGATGTACACTCAGAATACCAAACATTAGGTACACCTTCCTAATATTGATTGCACTATTTGTCTTGCCCATTCACCCTCTGAATGGCACACATACACCATCAATTTATCAATTGTGTCAAGGCTTGAAAATCCTTCTTTAACCTCTTCCCAGCCACTACACTGACTGTAGTGGATTTAACAAGTGACATCAATAAGGGATCATAGCTTTCACCTGGATTCACCTGGTCAGTCCGTCATGGAAAGAGCATGTGTTCTTAATGTTTTGTATACTCAGTGTATATAAACCCTGGATTGCTGGCCATTATGAGGCTTTGAAGCCACCGGTCAGCCATATTGGCACTCCCCAGTAGGAGCAGTCCTCCATAGGAATTAATGGAATTCTTCAATTAAATGTATTAAAAAGGACAAAATTACATGTAATAATGTTGTTGTTGTTGTTTTAGTGGAGACAGAGTAACATTAGTTCTCTAAAAATGATACTTTAAGGAAAATGTGTGCATTTGGAAAGTATTCAGACCCCTTGACTTTTTCCACATTGTTACGTTTTATTTTAAAATGGATTAAATATTTGTTTTCCCTCAATCTACACACAATACCCCATAATGACAAAGCTAAAACAGGTTTTTAGACATAAAAAAAAAAACGGAAATATGAAATTTACATAAGTATTCAGACCCTTTACTCAGTACTTTGTTGAAGCACGTCTTCTTGGGTATGACACTACAAGCTTGGGGGGGGGGGGGGGGTTCCCATTCCTCTCTGCAGATCCTCTCAAGCTCCGTCAGGTTGGATGGGGCGCGATGCTGCACAGCTATTTTCAGGTCTCTCCAGAGATGTTCGATCGGGTTCAAGTCCGGCCTCTGGCTGGGCCACTCAAGGACATTCAGAGACTTGTCCCAAAGCCACTCCTGCGTTGTCTTGTCTGTGTGATTAGGGTCATTGTCCTGTTGGAAGGTGATCCTTTGCCCGAGTCTGAGGTCCTTGAGCGCTCTGGAGCAGGTTTTAGGAGCAATTAGGGGAGAGTGCCAACCAGCAGTGCAGGCGACATAAATGGAGCACCGTGGCACACCGCGGGAGAGAAAAAGTGAGGCAGGGAGTGAGCCTACAGACGGGAACGAAGCTCCCGGGGCACGGAACTGAATACGAGGCGGCAGCCCAGAATATGGACCGAGCCAACCCTAAGTTATTTTGTTGTTTCGTTTATTTTATGTTGCCCAGTAAAGGCGTGTTTTCTGACTAGAACCTCCCTGTCTCCATCTCTGTGCGCTCAAACCCAACACCCCAAGGTTTACCACAGTATGTATGAAGGTATATACTGTATACATACACACACATTTTCCTTAAAGTATAATTTTTATATATACGCATACAGTGAGCTACGAAAGTATTGGGATAGTGACATTTTTTGTTGTTTTGCCTCTGTACTCCAGCACTTTTGAAATGATACAATGCCAATGAGGTTCAAGTGCAGACTGTTAGCTTTAATTTGAGGGTATTTACATCCATATCAGGTAAAACTTTAGTCTGTAACTTTCTCACTCATCATTATTCACGATTCATTCAGGACTATCCATAATCATGGTAGCATTAATGTAGAAGTGTTTAGAGACATATTCTAAATACTAAACTTTTGACTACTTTAATACACATAAGTGAATTTGTCCCAATACTTTTGGTCCCCTAAAATGGGTGGACTATGTAAAAAAAAAAAAAAAAGTGCTCTCATTTCTAAAGGGTCACCCAATATGGATTTAAATACCCTCAAATTAAAGCTGACAGTCTGCCATTTAACCTCAGTCATTTTATCATTTGAAATCCAAAAGTGCTGGAGTAGAGCAAAACAACAAAAAATGTGTCACTGTCCCTATACTTCTGGAGCTCACTGTATACTGAACAAAAATATAAATGCAACAATTTCAAAGATTTTACTGAGTTAAGGTTCATATAAGGAAATCAGTAAATTGAAATAAATTAATTAGTCACTAATCTATGGATTTCACATTACTGGGAATACAGATATGCATCTGTTGGTCAGATACCTTAAAAAAAAAAAAAGGGCCTCGTATCGCTGTGCACACGACGCCATACACGTGGCCTGCGGTTGTGAGGCTGGTTGGACGTACTGCTAAATTCTCAAAAACGATATTGGAGGCAGCTTATGGTAGAGAAATGAACATTCAATTCTTGGCCAACAGCTCTGGTGGACATTCCTGCGGTCACCATGCCAATTGCACACTCCCTCAAAACTTGAGACATCTGTGACATTGTGTTGTGTGACAAAACTGCACATTTGAGTGGCCTTTTATTGTCCCCAGCACAAGGTGCACCTGTGTGATGATCATGCCGTTTAATCAGCTTCTTGATATGCCACACCTGTCAGGTGGATGGATTCTCTTGGCAAAGGAGAAATGCTCACTAACAGGGATGTAAACAAATTTGTGCACCAAATGAGAGAAAGTGTTTTGTGCGTATGGAAAAATTCTGGGATCTTTTATTTCAGCTCATGAAACATTGGACCAACACTTTACATGTTGCGTTTATATATTTATATATACTGTATATTTATTTATTTCACATATCATTTAAAAGTATGCATTACATTTTAGTCATTTAGCAGACGCTCCTATCCAGAGCGACTTACAGTTAGTGAGTGCATACATAAAAAAATTTTTTTCTTCATACTGGCCCCCCGTGGGAATCGAACCCACAACCCTGGCGTTGCAAACGCCATGCTCTACCAACTGAGCTACATCCCTGCCGGCCATTCCCTCCCCTACCCTGGACGACACTGGGCCAATTGTGCGCCGCACCCTGGGTCTCCCGGTCGCGGCCGGCTACGACAGAGCCTGGATTCGATCCAGGGTCTCTAGTGGCACAGCTAGCACTGCGATGCAGTGCCGTAGACCACTGCGCCACTCGGGAGAAGACCCATTAAGGTGTCTAATAGAACAAACGTGGCAAAAAGTAATGTAGACATTAATAAATGCATTTCTACAGCCAAAATACTTTTTACAACAGTGGGGAGTGCCAAGATGGAGGCACAGTGGCTTCAACACAGCGCCCCCTATCTGTCATCTAGTGTATGTATAAATAATTGCAAAGAAAGGGTTGGTGAGAGCAAGCTCATAACAGAGGTCCAGTACCTTGATGATGTTGGCCATATGCTCTGCTCCTCTCCAGGTCAAATTGCAGCCTGTGAAATCCACTGTCTTTATAGATGGAGAGTACTTCACACTCTGGCAGATAGCTGAACATTAGAAAACACAAAATCAGACAAAACAGATAATGTGGTCATAACTTGCACACAAGAAGACATTTTCTCCTTTTCCCAGTCCTTCGTCTTACTCACCTTCTAACCCCTCGTCTGCTATAGGACAGTGAGCCAAGGAGAGATTTTCCAAAGAGACACTTTTGGCTAAACCCTGGAGTAACAACAAACTAGTATTAGTGGGTGCCCTGCAGAACCTTAAGTTGGTTCAGGTGAATGTGCCTCTGCAACTTGCTACCTTGGTAAGAGTGATAAGGTCTCTCTCTCTAAATGGAAGACCATGGAGTTGGAGGGTCTTGAGGTTTGGTGAAGCGGTCAGACACTCTCTGAGTGCTTTACACAGTTTGAACGTCATCTCCTTGGAGCGGATGGCTGGAATCTTCTTCCTATTGGCCGACCTGTACTTGTCTGAGATGGGTAAAGAGAGGAAAACAGAGACCGTACAAGGAATAAGGACAGGTTATAAAGCAAAGGGATCCTACTTCAAGTTTCAAGTTGTTTAGCCTACTTGATGTTTACCAGGCTCTCCAATGCTGAGACCGATTTGGTAGCAGCTTCTGACTGCAACATGTTGTAGCTGTTTATTGATGGTCAGAGTGTTGAGTATGGGTGTCCAATCTGTCAGTTTGAGCCGATCCCCATTAAAGTCAAGCATCCCTTGACTCAGGTTTGCCTTGACTGCTGGCAATGGGACTGAGTCCTGCATAGCGCATGCATTATCATAATATGCCTCGAAGTCTTGGGCACCTCTGCGCCGAATTTGGACAGTGTCCAACATTTCCAATCTAGTGGCAGAAAAAACAGAGTTAACTTAAAGGATGCAATATGGAGGTTTAGGAACTTGTCTGCATCAAATTGTGGCTTAAATGTTTATTTATTTAATATCATAGATAATATTAATACATTTTATTTAATGAAACTAGCTACATAAATCCTTAGGTTTAGGCAAACCAGAATGTTGAGTAAAATTACATTTAAACTTAATCTACCTGTTGTCTGTGCGGTTTGTCCTTCAGCTGCTTGAAATTTTAGACAAATTATCCACAGGAAAGTATTGTTTACTCAACTTTTTAGAGAGCTGGTAGGTATATGGTTCGGTTCAGCACAGAGGTAAAGTTTTTATATTGGATATTTGGTTCGCTCCTCAATAGCTATTGAATCAAGCATACCATGACATAGCCCTTGTTCATGACTCTCAGTTCCATTATATTACACATACTGTAAGAGTCATTGGACGAAGGCGTCTTCTGTAGGGGGGAGTTCTGTTAAGAGCCGCAACGCTCGGTCTGAACATTAACACGCAATCTCTTGCGGTACGGTTTTGGAAGCATAAGGACCTTATCTTTCATATCAGCGAGAAATTATTTTCAAAACACTAAAAGGTTAAATTGATACACACCTTTTATAGGGTTAGTGTTCCCACATGGCCATATTTCCATGTTACAGCGCTTTATGGAAACCAGACGGAAGACAGAGTGGACTGACTACCTGTACTAATTAGCTATCTGCGTCTCAGAACACCTGTGTGTAAACGGAAGATAGACGCAACAAACGTGTTGTCACTGAAAAATACTGTCGGCTGCAAGTGTGTTATAACCGTGTACAGGAAGTGTGTATTTTGCGTTTGTGAAATTATTTTGATGTGATATGAAAGCAGAGGGATTTATGTTTCTAGAACCGTACTGCAATTTATAATAAATTCACTTTTAGGTGGAGTAGTTGGCTGTTTTGGCTTCCAGAGCCAATTCGCCCTTTAAACAGAACATGTAAGGTCCTTGGACTAAGGAGTAATGTTAGGCTTCTTTAGTCCAATATTGGGCTAGCCATGACAATGATATTCTGAATGAGGGGAGGGTGGAGAACAATTTACACTTTCTTTGTGTGAATTTTTCAATTTAAAAAAAATGTTTTATTCGGATTTCAATCTTCAAAAAAGGTGTGGATTGTTCTCCATCCTCCCCTTGATTCAGAATATACCATTTTCATTGTCATGGAATGCTTAGTTCAATAGTTATTGGTGAGAGAGAACAGAATATCCAATATAAAACTAACTGAACCATATACCGGCTCTCTAAAAAGTTGGTTTAACAATACTTTCCTGTGGAAATGTTGTCTGAGATTTCGAGCAGTTGAAGGACAACCCACACAGACAACCGGTAGAGTAAGTTTACATGTGATTTTATTCAACATTCTGGCTTGCAAGGAAAATGGCATATTATATTATTAAAATGTATGTAGCACTAAAAGAGAATTACTACTTTATATAACAACTTTATAAGATAAAGAATATTATAAGGTGGAGCACATTGAGAAATGGTTGGAGCTTAAGTAAATGAATGTCAAGAACAATAGCCTACTGGTAAAAAATACACAATTAAATGTTAAATAAATCATTATTTTGATTGTATGATTCTTGTTTATTTACTGGTGCTATTGTTCAAGGATAAAATTTTGAAATGTAATGTTTAATAAAAGTCACTGTATTTGTGTTGTATTGCACAAACAAATTGCACTGTACAGGAAAAACGATTGATTGTGTATCCATAAAACCAGGGTCCAGTCTACTCACTAGAGTCAGTAGAATACAAATCAGATGAGTTTGAACAAACAGCTAGGTCATAGGAAGTGTTGCTGGACTTTACTGTGGTTAAACAGCTTAAGAATGGGGTGCCTGGACACTCTACAGTACAAATATAGCACTGTACAGGAAAAAAACTAATATTTGTGCCGATGTAAAAGTGGGTGTGGAGTACTTAGTAGGGTTTGTAGAATCTATATATGGTGTCATTTCATGGGGCTCTGAGTAATACGGAGTGTTGCTGGCCTTTTACTACGCCCATTACATTAATGGTAACGGGCGTAGTAGACAACATATTGGCTTATAGAGAATATATAGATTCTACAGACCCTACTGAATACTCCCCACCCTACTTTTAGATCGGCACCCAAAATAGTTTTTGCTCTATAAGCCAATATGTATTCCATTTACAGTGATTTGCATTGTGGCCAATGGAATGGTTGGAGTAAAAGTTCAGTAACACTCCGTATTATTCAGAGCACCATGAAATGACACCATATATACATTCTACAGACCCTACGGAGTATTCCCTACAATACTTTTACTGCGGCACCCTGAATAGTTTTTGCTCTAAAAGCCTATATGTATTCAATATACAGTGATTCGCATTGGGGGCATTTAATTGACCTTTGAACATGTTTTAAAACCCAAATGTAATGCAAATGTCACTTAAATATGAACAAATATGAATCATTGTTAATGTGTACACAATTATTTTTCATATATATCATGACTACAGGTTATTGTCACCTTTCTACTATTACCTTGGGACTTTTATTGTGAAGATATCCGAAATTCTGTGACTTTTTTAATGTTACTGATGTAGCTAGCTTATAGCTAATTAACTTGCAAGTGGGCTAACTGGCTAATAATAACTAGCTAGTTAGCTAAATAAAATACATCAACCTTGGCTAGCAGCACATTGTAGAGTACACAGGCTGGTGGTAGCTGGCTACGTTAACGTTACAACACAGATAGCCTTTGGTTACAAGCTTCAGTTCAGATGAGATGCCATCCAACGTTACTACTAGTCGCTAGCCATGACAGCTTGCTTGCTTGCTAATGTTAGCTAGCTGCAGAGTAGATAGTGAACAGTTAGCCAGCTATGGCCCCAGTTAAACCACAAGCTATCACTCGTAAACATACATTCACATTTCATTGTTGTAATGTCTTATGATTATAAAGCTAGCTACCAAGATACACAACATGCAACAACTCACCTGTTAGTTTCTCTAGGTGTTATTGTTTCCTTGGTTTCCTAACCGCGCCAACAGTCAAGACCGTGCAAACCCACCTCTGTTCCGCCAGCAAGAATAACGGCTGGTGTACATAAGCAAGACCTAGCAAGAATAAGACCGTGACCTCGGCGATTTTCTTTCAAAATAAAAGTCCCGCAATGACGATGGCAAAAAAGAATACAAATGGTCGAAATTCGTAACATTTTATGAAGAAATGTTAGCAGACTTGGAATATTGTTTAACAATATAAAAAAAAGAATAACGTTAATCGCTTTTATAGCACAAATAATATTATAGCATTTACATTGTTGTTAACAGCATTAAAAAGTAATGATCACTGAACAAAAATATAAACACAAAATGTTGGTCCCATGTTTCATGAGTTGAAATAAAAGATCCCAGAAATGTTCCATATGCACAAAAAGCTTATTTCTCTCAAATGTTGTGCACAAATTTGTTTACATCCCTGTTAGTGAGCATTTCTCATTTGCCAAGATAATCCATCCACCTGACAGGAGTGACATATCAAGAAGCTGTTTAAAAAGCATAATAATTACACAGGTGCACATTGTGCTGGGGACAATAAAAGGCCACTCTAAAAGGTGCAGTTTTGTCACACAACACAATGCCACAAATGTCTCAAGTTTTGAGGCTGTGCAATTGGCATTCTGACTGCAGGAATGTCCAACAGAACTGTTGCCAGAGAATTGAATGTTCAATTGTCATGTGAAATCCATATATTAGGGCCTAATGAATTTATTTAAATTGACTGATTTCCTTCTATGAACTGTAACTCAGTAAAATCTTTTAAATTGTTGCATGTTGCGTTGATATATGTGGTAACAGTAATACAAATAACAAAACGTGATTTAGAATGCCGCTATTAATAATAATAGTAATAACAATATGAATAATATAATAATAATAATACATTTTAGTAAACACTTTTAAATCCCATTGTTAATTAGCCCACTCATATTGCACAATGTTCAGTACGTTTTTCATATTGGACATACTGCACATTGTGTCGCAGTAAAAGGGGGTCCATTCAACTCAGGAGCACCTCTAGTTTCCAAATCCACTGAGTTTACACCCAGAGGAGCGTATATACGCTATACTTCATATGAATTTAACATAACCTATTCATTTTGAATGACGAGCATAAAATAATACTTCTTATGCATTATTATTATTATTATTATTATATTTGTATATAAATTATCAAAAAATTATCATTATTTAAATGACTAATGAGATCAAGGAAGTCATGAACTTGAGGAAAATCTACTTTTATGAAACACCTGTTGAGTAATGAATGACTCATCAAATTAATTAAGTAATCTTAACAATTGTACTGGAGGGTTTATTGAAATACAATCTTTATGGACGTATTTTGAGGTTTTGGGTCTCTATAGTCAGGATGTGATGATACTGGAAAATAATTATTTGATGTACTTTTCCAAGACCAGATGTGAAAGAATAATCATCTGTTGAATGCTATATGGTGCATGATTCTCAGATATTTCATTTTGTCTTTCAGGAACTGGAAGCCTGGGACCTTTGAGACGTGATGTTGCTCGCCAAGGCTATTTGCTGAAATGACAAACAGAACCAAGTGGAAGTTGTGTTGATATTCTTGTAAATATATTGTTTAAATTCATAAGCATTAGCCTACTTAAAATAAGACAGTAAAAGCCACAGGGCTTGAATAAACATGAGCCTAGTTGCATGGCTCAATAATAGGAGGTTTTAGTCCCTTGCTGGAGGCCACTGGACACAGATATTTAGCAATTTGAGCACTTTAGATTACCCTTGAATATAAGTGTAACATATCATTCAGTTGGTATGTAGTTCAATTAAACAAACAAATTATATGTGTATGGCAATTCTCTTTCAGTCATTTGTCAGAGACAATGACCACAGAAACGCCCAACCTCGGAAGGATCAGGCCTTTTCCTGTTCATAATATAACAACAGAATTTAAAACACAGGGGCGATGGTAGTGGTGCCTGATTAATCTGACCTGTGTTCAAGACAGAGGAAATGTGGTAAGAAGGGAAATAACTATTAACAACATCTGTGCACATTTTCTTAAAAGGATGATTACCCAATGTATTTGTGTTTGCTTGATAATCTGTCATGAACCCTGCGTCCTGAGTCTGTTCCTGCCTGTGTTGCCGTTTTTCTGCTCTGAATCTCCTGTTTCCTGAAGGTTCCTGAACGCACCCTGTCCGGTTGCCGGGCGACGTTGCTAGGCGGGTGATCTCTCGATTACCCGCACCTGCTTCTCATCAGCTTCGGCACACCTGGTCCTGATCATCACCCCTTCATAAACTCTGACCTGACATCCATTCCCTGCCGGATCGTTAGCCATGAACAGTATGTTTTGTCAGCGTATCAGCCTCTGAGTTACTAGCGTTAGTTTTGTTGTTTTGCACCTTGTTGGCCTGCCGTGTACTTACCTCCGTTTTTTTCTGTCTACAGTCATTCTCCCGGGACCTTCACCCAACCCCTGCCTGGTTGTCGGCGGCTGCCGTGCCATCATTGGATCTGCCACTTCATCTCCGCCGCCCGCTCCGTCTCCTGGATTACTCTGCATCTTTTTTGAATCTGTTAATAAATACTCACCTTCGTTCAACTCACCTCGTCCTGGTCTGCTTCTGGGTTCTGTCGTAGTGAACCGTGACATAACCATTACTTTCCTCGTAAAATTTGAAATCTAGTGTTATAATTCTACATTAATATCTAAAATGTACCATGCAGACTGATGAGAATAAAATGAATTACCTGGACTTATGGATCATCAAAGAGAATGATGCATTACATATAGACTTATACACAAAGCCCACAGACCGCAATACCCTGCTACGTGCAGATAGTATGCATCCCCTTCCCCTCAAGAATGGTCTACCATATAGCCAGTTATGCAGGGTTAAACGAATCTGTGGCCACCAGTCAGATTTTGACAGCAATGCTAAGAAAATGACAGATACATTCAAAATGAGAGGCTACAAGGACAAAACTCTCAATGCTGCAATGATGAAAATATCTCAAAAACCAAGAGAGGAATTGCTAAAAACTAAACGAAAGAAGAAAAACAACGCAACAGTGTTTTGCACTAAGTACACCAAGTATTCGGAGAAAATGAAAGAAGTCCTGAAAAAGCACTGGCATATTCTGCAATCAGACAAAATAATTGCACACCTCTTCAAGGAACCCCCACTGGTGGTATATAAGCGTGGTCGCAATATTGGGGATAGCTTAGTGAGATCTGACTTGACACCTATTCTAAATGGGAACTACAAATGTGGCTCATGCGCACAGTGCAATAGCACAACAAAAACATCCTCCTTCAGACACCCACATACAGGTCGAAAAATCCCTGTTAGGGGTATCATCTCATGCAAGACTATCTCATCACCTGTACATGTGTGAAAGCCTACGTAGGACAAATGAAAAGACAATTAAAACAACGCATAGCTGAACACCGCAGCTCAATCAGGTGTAAGAACACTGACTATCCAGTAGCAGCTCACTTTGTTGAAGCTAACCATCCCATCTCCTTCCTCAAATACACAGGCATTGAGCATGTTGCTCTACCAAGGAGAGGAGGTAACATTGAGACCCTACTACTACAGAGGGAGGCCTACTGGATATCCTATTTAAAAACATTGGCCCCTAGTGGTCTGAATATTGACTTTGATCTCAGGCCCTTCTTATGACCAATTATATTTTTTGTGAACAGGTACTGAAAATGAATGTATTCTTTCTACAGTTTATCAGCGTACACACAATATGTTCCCCCTGTTGATGATGCTTATTATGCATTATGGTTGAACCAAAAGATTTACATGTAACACATTTTTTTAATGACATTTGAAATATTTAAATATATATGTGAAATTAAATGAAACAATGTAAATTATGTTGATGCTAATGTTATGCTAATGATAACAATGTCATAATATATTCAATATGCTGTGGGCTATTGTCTTTTAACAGTTTCGCTTAATTCATTCTGATTAACCTAGCAATTACGACACAGCCCTCAGTCACTGTTTGTTCAAGCATTCATGACATTACCCTGAAGAAGGCACAGTGATGCCGAAATGCTGGTGGTTTCTTACCCAATAAATGACTGGGAGTTTATACATAGTGTGCGACTCTCTTTATTTGTTTTTATAGCTTACAGTTTATTCCCCGTTAGTCAGCTCCTCTACACTAAATAATGTTCTCTGGGTGTGCGCCAGCTCATACTTTTTATTAGATAATTCTACATGTAAAATTATTTGCTCTGTAGGCCTACTTTATTTTGGAGCAGTAACAACCCAGTAACAAACATAACCAAAACCAAAGGAAACATCAACGAGGTCATCAAGCACTAGTTCTATTAACTTTCAATCTATGTAGCTATTAATATCATGACCACGCTAATTATCCATTATTACCTGCATGCAGAAATCATATGTTTTTTCAGTGCTGGTACTGAAGCCTATTCCAACCTGTATTATATTTAGGAAAGGGGGGCTAGAACCAAAGCATGGACCAGTGAAGCTCTTTTAACATGGCCATTCAAACAGTTATAAACTGCCTTCGCTGCTCATTTAATTACAATTTGCATATTAGAAGTACTCTAGGAAATTAGTGCAGTATCCTGTCAATCACCCCACAGACAGGAAGCACAGCAGTGCCCTATGATTTTAGTAGCTTCCATCATGCAAATGTACACTATAGTGCATTCGGAAAGTGTTCAGACCCCAATACTTTTTCCACATATTGTTATGCTACAGCTTTATTTTAAAATTGATTAAATTGTTTTTCCCTACACACAATACCCCATAATGACAAAGCAAAGACAGGTTTTTAATAAATTTTTGCAAATTTATGAATAAAAAACGGAAATATGACATTTACATAAGTAGTCAGACCCTTTACTCAGTACTTTGTTGAAACACCTTTGGCAGCGATTACAGCCTCAAGTCTTCTTGGGTATGACTCTACAAGCTTGGCACACCTGTATTTGGGGAGTTTCTCCCATTCTTCTCTGCAGATCCTCTCAAGCTCTATCAAGTTGGGTGGGGAGCGTCGCTGCACAGCTATTTTCAGGTCTCTCCAGAGATGTTCGATCGGGTTCAAGTTCGGGCTCTTGTTGGGCCACTCAAGGACATTCAGAGACTTGTCCCGAAGCCACTCCTGCATTGTCTTGGCTGTGTGCTTAGGGTCGTTGTTCTGTTAGAAGGTGAACCTTGGCCCCAGTCTGAGGTCCTGAGCACACAGGAGCAGGTTTTCAACAAGGATCTCTCTGTCCTCTGTTAATCTTTCCCTTGATCCTGACTAGTCTCCCAGGCCCTGCCGCTGAAAAACATTCCCCCAGCATGATGCTGCCACCACCATGCTTCACCGTAGGGATGGTGCCAGGTTTCCTCCAGGCATGACACTTGGCATTCAGGCCAAAGAGTTCAATCTTGGTTCCATCAGACCAGAGAATCTTGTTTCTCATGGTCTGAGAGTCCTTTAGGTGCCTTTTGGCAAATTCCAAGCAGGCTGTCATGTGCCTTTTACTGAGGAGTGGCTTCCGTCTGGGCACTCTACCATAAACGCCTGATTGGTGGAGTGCTGCAGAGATGGTTGTTCTTCTGGAAGGTTCTCCCATCTTCACAGAGGAACTCTGGAGCTCTGTCAGAGTGACCATCTGGTTCTTGGTCACCTCCCTAACCAAGGCCCTTCTCCCCCCTTTGCTCAGTTTGGCCGGGTGGCCAGCTCTAGTAAGAGTCTTGGTGGTTCCAAACTTCTTCCATTTAAGAATGATGGAGGCCCGTGTAGCTCAGTTGGTAGAGCATGGCGTTTGCAACGCCAGGGTTGTGGGTTCGATTCCCACGGGGGGCCAGTATGATTTTTTTTTTGTTGATGCACTCACTAACTGTAAGTCGCTCTGGATAAGAGCGTCTGCTAAATGACTAAAATGTCAAATGGCCAATGTGTTCTTGGGGACCTTCAATGCTGCAGAAATGTTTTGCTATCCTTCCCCAGATCTGTGCCTCGACACAATCCTGTCTCGGAGCTCTACGGACAATTCCTTTGACCTCACGGCTTGGTTTTTGCTCTGACATGCACTGTCAACTATGGGACCTTATACAGACAGGTGTGTGCCTTCCCAAATCAAGTTGTAGAAACATCTCAAGGATGATCAATGGTAACAGGATGCACCTGAGCTCAACTTTGAGTCTCATAGCAAAGGGTCTGAATACATATTGTAATAAGGTATTTCTGTTTTTATTTTTAATACATTTGCAAACATTTCTAAAAACCTGTTATCGCTTTGTCATTATGGGGTATTGTGTGTAGATTGATGAGGATTTTTTTTTCATCCATTTTAGAATAAGTCTGTAACGTAACAAAATGTGGAAAAAGTCAAGGGGTCTGAATACTTTCCGAATGCACTGTATATACAAAGGTATGTGGACATCCCTTCAAGTTAGTGGATTTGGCTATTTCAGCCACACCTGTTGCTGACAGGTGTATAAAATTGAGCACACAGCCATGCAATCTCTATAGACAAACATTGGCAGTAGAATGGCTTTAGTGAAGAGCTCAGTGACTTTCAACGTGGCACCTTTCCAACAAGTCAGTTCGTCAAATTTCTGCCCTGCTAGAGCTGCCTCGGTCAACTGTAAGTGCTGTTATTGTGAAGTGGAAACGTCTAGCAGCAACAACGGCTCAGCCGCGAAATGTTCAGCACGTAGAAATCTTCTGTCCTCGGTTGCAACACTCACTACCAAACTCCAAACTGCCTCTGGAAGCAACGTCAACACAAGAACTGTTCGTCAGGAGCTTCATGAAATGGGTTTCCATGGCAGAGTATTTGGCGGATGCCAGGAGAACGCTACCTGCCCGAACGGATAGTGCCAACTGTATAGTTTGGTGAAGGAGGAATAATGGTTTGAAGATGTTTTTCATGGTTCGGGCTAGGCCCCTTAGTTCCAGTGAAGGTAAATCTTAACGCTACAGCATACAATGACATTATAGACGATTTTGTGCTTCCAACTTTGTGGCAACAGTTTGGGGACGGCCCTTTCCTGTTTCAGCATGACAATTACCCCCTGTGCACAAAGCGAGGTCTATACAGAAATGGTTTGTCGAGATCGATGTGGAAGAACTTGACTGGCCTGCACAGAGCCCAGACCTCAACCCCATCGAACACCTTTGGGATGAATTGGAATGCCGACTGCGAGCCAGGCCTAATCGCCCAACATCAGTGCCCGACCTCACTGATGCGCTTGACTGGAAGCAAGTCCCCACAGCAATGTTCCAACATCTAGTGGAAAGCCTTCCCAGAAGAGTGGAGGCTGTTATAGCAGCAAAGGGGGGACCAACACAATATTAATGTCCATGATTTTCGAATGAGATGTTCGACCAGCAGGTGTCCACATACTGTTGGTCATGTAGTGTATGTATCATTCTGTCAATAGCTTTTGGGTAATAAGAGCAGGTAACGGTATCCCACCAACCGCATGTCTATTCCACAGGTTATGGGACTAGGCCTAGGCCTAGGCCTACTTTGGAGGACACTCCCTACCACTGTCCGACGTCACCGGCCAGGAGTGGATGTCTCTGTAATAAAAACACATGGAGAGTTGAGGACAGGGAAAGGCTGAGCGAAAAACGTATTTTTTTCCCAACTTTATTATAGGCAAACGTGTAGCAGAATAATCGAAGTTTCTCTCTTTTTGAAAGCACACGGATGACGCGTTTTTCCGTTTTGGGAAGTAGGCTAAACATGATATTGGTGCGTTTGTTCTTGTGTTTTCTTTCGTCGGAGAGAAATAACAGTATTCCTGCCTAGCGGATTGGAGTGTAAATCCGCCATATTCGTCCTTGCCACGCCTGGGAGTCGACCTATTGGAAATAAAGCGGACACGTTTATTCATGTATTTTCTCATCGAATGGATTATGGGACTATAGGACGTAGGATACGAAGACATGCTTTAAAAAAGATGTGGAGAGTGACTGGACAAGAATGAGAATGCTTATCACATAGAATATTACGGATGATGTTTTAAACGGTTCTGATGATCATATTTAGAAGAAATATCAGACTACCCAATTAGTTTGACTGACATTTAGTTAACTCCCCGAGCCACTGTTTGCTGACTGACAGTCGGTCAGAAAGCGAAACGAAACGGGGGGAGGGGGGGCAACAATTTCTCAAATAGCCTATACATTCCCCCCCCCCCCCCAGGCAATGGCACTTTATAACGCGTCCATGTTTTATCTGCAGCTGTAATGGCGTGATTTGATATCCGTTAATTCTTATAATTTATCGCAACTGGAATCTGCGTAGTGCATAAAGAAGCACGAAAAGTGATTTTAAAAGAATGACCCTAGACTCCATAATGGCGTGTTGCCTCAGCGAGGAGGCGAAAGAATCCAGGCGGATCAACGACGAGATCGAAAGACAGCTCCGCCGTGATAAGAGGGATGCTCGCCGGGAATTGAAGCTGTTGCTTCTCGGTAAGCTAGTGGTGATGATGATATGCAAATAAAGGCCAAGATTCCATTTGGGTGGTGCTGTGCGAGCTACTCCTGAAAACCAGCCTGTAACTTTGTAGCCAGCCACACATGCCAAATTGTAGCAGTTCTCTCAATTTCAAGTGTTCCAAAGCCATTTTATTTGAATATTGCTACCATTTAGACTTTTAAAAACTCGCACGAACCATCCAACTATTCATTTCAATAAGTAGTAACTAGGATTATAGACTTGTGGTCTCCGTCTGTTTACTGACTAGGCCAAAGTCTAGGCGTTTTATTGGTAGCAATTACAGGGTCTAGAAATCCTGAGCTAAACGAGTGTTTACCTGCACTACATATAACACATGTAGATTTTCCTGAATGTTTCGAGTCGGAACGTTTGGCCCAACAATCTGTGCCCACGCCTCTGAATTTGAAAGCCTTTTTTTTAAAGGTACAGTCTAAAATACGGTAATCTGTTCAATGGTCATTTCAATTCCTGACATTTAACCTACCTATTGACTCATGAAGAATATTACTTATAGATTCCTAATGCTTAGCGCAACTGTCTTTTTCTATCACACCCCCAAAATATAAAGGTTTATTAGTGTTTACAAACTAGAAGACCGTAAGCAAGAAATAGGCCAATGGCTTTAAACATATTTTGAAGGTATCATGTGGATGTCATGGATTGTCAGTCCTTGCATCTAGAGCGCTGTCTATGAATTTGGGAGGGGTTACATTTCCCCTGCTCCATCCCTCAGCTGGCTGTATAGGCCTATATCATAAAAAGTGACAGGGACCACGTTTGGTTAATTATTGAATCCTAGAATGTAGCTTTAAAGGACCATCTTTTACTAAGTTACTATTCATCACCTCACCTCACAGGTGCATGTGTTTTAAGGTCCCTGTTTGATCCGTTTTTGATATAGGCCTGGCATACTGTATGATGAAAGTTACTTATGTAAAAAGACTGGGTTGTAAATGGTACTGGATTTGAAAGGGGCAGATGTAATCAAATCAACTCCTAGCTGCCTGAACTGCCTGAACTGAATGCCAGCTCTCATAGGCCTACGGACATGGGTCAGTAAACTGGATTTTCCTCACATTTGCTACAGGGCAGCAACGACGCAACAAATCTTTGAAATGCAGTATTGGTAATTCACAGAAAAAACAGGTCATTGTGAGAGGTCATTACTAACAGTGATCGTTCACTTTAGTTTTATGGGTGTATCGAAGTCCAACAGTTGTTAAACGTCTCTGTCCCCAAATGGGTTTGGGGAATGCATATACAGTGAACTTTAGCATCATTGACATTCTTTAAGAATAATGTAGCTCAGTTGGTAGAGCATGGCGCATGCAACGCCAGGATAGCAATAGTGTCCAACTGCAGCTCACAATTCAGGGCGTTCCTGCATCCTCAAGCATCCCATTGTTTCCTGCATGAAGCCCCCCCCACACACACTTTTTAAAGTATTATCAGTTTTTTTCGCACCTGCCTAACGCAGTCCTCCTTGCTAACTAGCGGGAGCGACACCAGTAGACAGTGTCCTTTGCTCCCGCCTGCCGAACACTTGCCTTTGCAGTCGATAACAGAACTGCGTGAAAACAGTGCCCAACAGACGGGGGCGAAGGACACTGTCTACCGGTGTACGGCAAGCTAGCTCCTTCTTCTGTGGGGTTTTATCGGTGAATGGCATCCTACGTTCTTGTGCATTAACGCCACCTACTGTACTGGCACGCCCCCGCCTCCCGCCTGTCCTAATTTAAAAATTTACCAATAGAAGTATAAAGAGGGGTTCTTGCAGATGCTGTCGTGCCCTCTTCACAACTGTCTTGGTGTGTTTGGACCATGATAGTTACTCGTTTTCATGCATTTACATTTTACATTTAAGTCATTTAGCAGACGCTCTTATCCAGAGCAACTTACAGTTAGTGAATACATATTTTTTTATACTGGCCCCCCGTGGGAATCGAACCCACAACCCTGGCGTTGCAAACGCCATGCTCTATCAACTGAGCTACATCCCTGCCGGCCATTCCCTCCCCTACCCTGGACGCCGCTGGGCCAATTGTGCGCCGCCCATGAGTCTCCCGGTCGCGGCCGGCTGCGACAGAGCCTGGATTCGAACCAGGATCTCTAGTGGCACAGCCTTAGACCACTGCGCCACTCAGGAGTCACTCATGCACATGTTTTCATTGAGAAATACTGCACCAAATATCTTAGTTAGATGTGAAATTGCCCGACTAAGATTTCCTCGGCAGAAACGTCAAAATTAATGACAGATTTCTTAAATTATCTTATATTAATTCAGACGCTATGGCGTCTGAAAATGGACAAACAGAACTATTGCGTTTTTTCTCGTTTTTCAAGTGAAGGTCTTTTTAAGGGAGTAAACGAGCACACTCGTTCGGTTCGCCTAGCCGACTTCGACTAGCCGCCAACCGAACTGAAGCATACTGACGCATTACCTAAAGTATCTTGATGGGAACACCCCTAGAGCTGTCTGTTTGTGAATTCCGGTGGGATCCTGGGTAACATGTATTCTATCACATACATTGGACAGTCTGGTGCAAGTCTATAGGAGATTTCAGATGCATAATAAAGAACATCAATATTAGAATGGAAAGCGCTATAAATTAAATGTATTATGTTAGGCTACTTCATTATTATTGTATTTATCCTTTACCACAATTTTTGTTGTCTACAGCTACACGTCATCATAGAATGTAGATGCACAATCCACAGTAAAAAATACAAGCAGTGATGTAATATTTCCACATTTGCGTTAGTTCCCTAAAAAATGACTTGTCTCAATGTTATGATGTAATCCACATGAGAGAAGCTGGTAGAGTGATGGGGAAGACTGCTGCCTTGATACAGTCCAGCCTTATGCTACGTTCGTAACCAAGTGGGAATTTACCTCATACGACTAGGAAAAACGACCCTCCAACTGGTAATTACTAGTGGGAAACTCGTTGATCATCCCTGAGCTCCGACTTCTCCCACATGCGGACCTCTGATGTCACCTACTAAGGAAATTACTTCGGTAACAGCATTTTCGGCAGTTAAATGTAACAACAAAACAGTATTTATAAAAAGCCATCTATAATGTGTTTTTTTAACTCTATAAATTGCTTACAAACTTGATAGCTGTACATTTAGATCATGGTTTACGCATCTTGTTGGACATTAGTCAATCAGCATTTTTCAACGACTTCAAAGCACCTGAATGCATCCAACTGGTATTTACGACTTCACAACTGGTAAACTCCCACCTCCCACTTTTTTACGAATGCAGCATTAGAACACATTAGTATTGGTCTCTATGGTTTAGGCCTGATTTACCTGCTGCTCTGTTTGTGACAATTACATCTCTGCTATATAGACAGTGGGGTAAAGTACTTAAGTAAAAATACTTTAAAGTACTACTTAAGTAGTTTTTTGGGGTATCTGTACTTTACTTTACTATTTATATTTTTGACAACTTTTACTTTTACTCGACTACATTCCTAAAGAAAATAATGTACTTATTAATCCATACATTTTCCCTGACACTCAAAAGTATTTGTATTTTTTATTTATTTAACCTTTATTTGACTACGCAAGTCAGTTAAGAACAAATTCTTATTTACAATTGAAGGCCTACCAAAAGGCAAAAGGCCTCCTGCGGGGATGAGGGCTGGGATTAAAAATATAGGACAAAACACACATCACGACAAGAGAGACACCACAACACTACATAAAGAGAGACCTAAGACAACAACATAGCATGGCAGCAACATATGACAACACAGCATGGTAGCAACACCACATGACAACAACATGGTAGCAACACAACATGGTAGCAGCACAAAACATTGTACAAACATTATTGGGCACAGACAACAGCACAAATGCAAGAAGGTAGAGACAACAATACATCACGCGAAGCAGCCACAACTGTCAGTAAGAGTGTCCACGATTGAGTCTTTTGAATGAAGAGATGGAGATAAAACTGTCCAGTTTGAGTGTTTTTTGCAGCTCGTTCCAGTCGCTAGCTGCAGCGAACTGAAAAGAGGAGCGACCCAAGGATGTGTGTGCTTTGGGGACCTTTAACAGAATGTGACTGGCAGAACGGGTGTTGTATGTGAAGGATGAGGGCTGCAGTAGGTATCTCAGATAGGGGGGAGTGAAGCCTAAGAGGGTTTTATAAATAAGCATCAACCAGTGGGTCAAGTACTCGTTATTTGAATGCTTACCAGGACAGGGAAATGGTCCAATTCACACACTTATCAAGAGAACATCCCTGGTCATCCCTACTGATGATCTGGTGGACTCACTAAACACACATGCTTCGTTTGGAAATTATGTCTGAGTATTGGGAGTGTGCGCCTATCGATCCGTAAATTAAAAAAACAAGAAAATGGTGCCGTCTGGTTAGCTTAATATAAGGAATTTGAAATGATTTATGTTTGATGCTTAAGTATATTTGAGCAATTACATTTTACTTTTGATACTTAAGTATATTTAAAACCAAATACTTTTAGACTTTTTTTGTGCATTGCAAAAACAAATATATATTTGTATTTAAAAATAAATAAATACATTTACATTTAAGTGTAAACTTAAACAACTAAAACCAAATAGAAAGTATGTAGAAAAGATAAGGCACCTATATATTTTTGAGAACTTACAATCAACAAAATAAAAGCTAGATAATCAGGCCCCCATTGATTTTGTTATAATGTTCGAGCATATGAACACAGCATTAGCCATGTCAAAATGTATAGAATTGCTGGAAATTTGCTTAAAAACTGCAATATTCTCTCAGCTCCATGGCAAAACGTATAGAATTGCAGGAAATTTGCTTTAAAAATACATTTCCTAACTTTCCTTTTAGCTAATGGGACGCAGTCTTCTAATAGGACTGTAAAGCATCATAGTAGCCTTGATCCTACAGTGTGACATTAGATATAATATCCTATAGATATAATATACTCCTTGAGTACATTGAGGTTCCAGAGAGGGATCTCTGCTGTCGATTGGTAGCCTAACAACTATTATTATTATCAATCCTGGGTCATATTCATTAGTGCACAACTTAGCAAATTATAGCAAAACATTTTTGCAATGGAAATCGAAAATAAGCGTTTCTTATTCTGGTAGTCCCTCCCTGTTTCAGTTAAAAATATATATATTTTGTGCCCAGTGAATACATTTAGGCTCTGTTGAGGACCTCTGTCAAGGATCTCTTCAGGATCCAGATCTAGAGCTCACATCACAATAGTTATTGTATCCATGGAGATGTTGTTCTTGGTCACTGACCAGGCCAAGAAATCTAAGGAGCTGGCAGGAGCAGCCGGGAAAGGAGATCTAGAATGTGTGTGTGTATCTACAGTGGGGCAAAAAAGTATTTAGTCAGCCACCAATTGTGCAAGTTCTCCCACTTAAAAAGATGAGAGAGGCCTGTAATTTTCATCATAGGTACACGTCAACTATGAAAGACAAAATGAGAAAAAAAAATCCAGAAAATCACATTATAGGATTTTTAATGAATTTATTTGCAAATTATGGTGGAAAATAAGTATTTGGTCAATAACAAAAGTTTTGTCAATACTTTGTTATATACCCTTTGTTGGCAATGACACAGGTCAAACGTTTTCTGTAAGTCTTCACAAGGTTTTCACACACTGTTGCTGGTATTTTGGCCCATTCCTCCATGCAGATCTCCTCTAGAGCAGTGATGTTTTGGGGCTGTCGCTGGGCAACACGGACTTTCAACTCCTTCCAAAGATTTTCTATGGGGTTGAGATCTGGAGACTGGCTAGGCCACTCCAGGACCTTGAAATGCTTCTTACGAAGCCACTCCTTCGTTGCCCGGGCGGTGTGTTTGGGATCATTGTCATGCTGAAAGACCCAGCCGCGTTTCATCTTCAATGCCCTTGCTGATGGAAGGAGGTTTTCACTCAAAATCTCACGATACATGGCCCCATTCATTCTTTCCTTTACACGGATCAGTCGTCCTGGTCCCTTTGCAGAAAAACAGCCCCAAAGCATGATGTTTCCACCCCCATGCTTCACAGTAGGTATGGTGTTCTCTCATAATTCTTTGTCCTCCAAACACGACGAGTTGAGTTTTTACCAAAAAGTTATATTTTGGTTTCATCTGACCATATGACATTCTCCCAATCCTCTTCTGGATCATCCAAATGCACTCTAGCAAACTTCAGACGGGCCTGGATATGTACTGGCTTAAGCAGGGGGACACGTCTTGCACTGCAGGATTTGAGTCCCTGGCGGCGTAGTGTGTTACTGATGGTAGGCTTTGTTACTTTGTTCCCAGCTCTCTGCAGGTCATTCACTAGGTCCCCCCGTGTGGTTCTGGGATTTTTGCTCACCGTTCTTGTGATCAATTTGACCCCACGGGGTGAGATCTTGCGTGGAGCCCCAGATCGAGGGAGATTATCAGTGGTCTTGTATGTCTTCCATTTCCTAATAATTGCTCCCACAGTTGATTTCTTCAAACCAAGCTGCTTACCTATTGCAGATTCAGTCTTCCCAGCCTGGTGCAGGTCTACAATTTTGTTTCTGGTGTCCTTTGACAGCTCTTTGGTCTTGGCCATAGTGGAGTTTGGAGTGTGACTGTTTGAGGTTGTGGACAGGTGTCTTTTATACTGATAACAAGTTCAAACAAGTGCCATTAATACAGGTAACGAGTGGAGGACAGAGGATCCTCTTAAAGAAGAAGTTACAGGTCTGTGAGAGCCAGAAATCTTGCTTGTTTGTAGGTGACCAAATACTTATTTTCCACCATAATTTGCAAATAAATTCATAAAAAATCCTACAATGTGATTTTCTGGATTTTTTTTCCTCAATTTGTCTGTCATAGTTGATGTGTACCTATGATGAAAATTACAGGCCTCTCTCATCTTTTTAAGTGGGAGAACTTGCACAATTGGTGGCTGACTAAATACTTTTTTTCCCCACTGTAAATGTGAATAGGGCTGTAATAGGTGATTATGGCTTTTGGTTTGTTTGTCGAAGTCCTGACTCTGGGTCAGATGTTATCCTTGTCTGGATATAGTGCCTCGCACTTCTTCAATTACCCATGTCTTCCTTCCTTCCCCCTCCTCACCTCTCGTGGTCCTCTGTAGCTCAATTGGTAGAGCATGGCGCTTGTAACGCCAGGGTAGTGGGTTCGATCCCCGGGACCACCCATACGTAAAAATGTATGCACACATGACTGTAAGTCGCTTTGGATAAAAGCGTCTGCTAAATGGCATATTATTATTATTACCTCTCACCCCTCTCCCCCTTTATCAGGTACTGGAGAGAGTGGGAAGAGCACCTTCATTAAACAGATGAGAATCATCCATGGCGCTGGCTACTCAGAGGAGGACAAGCGCAGCTTCACCAAGCTGGTGTACCAGAACATCTTTACTGCCATGCAGTCCATGATCCGCGCCACAGAGACCCTCCGGATCCCTTACAGATATGAGCACAACAAGGTAAGGAGGGAAGGAGGGAGAGAGAGAATGGAAGTGTGTGTATGACAGTGACAGTGAGAGTGAGAGAGGTGTGTTAGCGAGCATAAGGAGGAGATTACGCAATCTTTCATGGAACAGTCCTCCACAATCACATCCTGTCTGTTTTGGAACTTCCTGTGTCTTCCTGTCACTCTCAACCAACCCCCTTCCATGTCATCCAGCCAAGGGTTTGTGTGTGAGAGAGGAAAGTCATCTGGTGTACTACTGAGGTCTTATTTCTCGGTTTCAGTTGTCTGCGTAGACATATGAATTCCTCTTTGATTAAGACTGGTGCCCCTTGTCGTAACCCTAAACCTAATTCTGCCTATTTGTTTGATCAAATAAAGTGGTGCTATCCCTTTCCGGTTACAAAAAAGTTGGGTCTACAGGAAATAAAGTCACCTCTAGAGCTGCAGGTAATTCCACATGAAACTGGCCAATAGAGGAACTGAGACCTATCTGTTATCGACTGGCCATGTCTCATATGAATCACTAGGCTTGGTGTGACATCTGACCATGCAGTCTCAGATTGTTATTAGAGGATAGGATGGTTCGCTTATGTATGTTCAGTGGTTTATCTGTTGTTCTTAAGTGTTCATATAGTCTTATATTGATTAAATCACAAGTGGCCTGTATTGTATATGAAGCCTGTGGTATATTCCTGTTATGCTGGCTTAACGATTGGATACTTTCAACAAGGGGCAGTAGCATGTCATTTCCAGGTTGTCACAAGGCAAAAACAATCTCTTCCTTTTTGGGTTTTGGTGTACAAGGTACAATAGAAATAAGTCATGAGGTGAGGCCAGATAAGGAAGTGAAGACAGTCATGTCACGTGGGGGAATTCCTTTTCCTTTTTCTAAATAACATTAGAACATGATACTGCTGGAGTTGGGCTATGTGGTAGCTTCATATTAGGCCCTAAGAGTCATCTGTGGAACGGCATATAGTGAAAGAAATAGGCCACGTTCTAGGTTCTTTAGCAGTGCATCTCAGAAGATTCCTATATCATATTAATTGGCTTCCTGAGACGTTAATTAAACACCTCTCCAGGAGTAATGGGATCTGATCATCTGTGCACTACGATTGCAAAGTAGACCACCTGGAACGCGGCAATACTCACCAACTGTCAAGATTGCCTGCCTCTGCCTGGGTTATGATTTAGTCCCATTTCAGACACACAGAACCTTGAATTGATACCATTTAATTTATATGTTTGTTTCTGTCGACTGAAAGTCTAACCTGGAGGAGTGTCTTAATCAGTTTTTTCCTCTCTCAGGGCAACGCTAACGTGGTCCGAGAGGTGGACGTGGAGACAGTCAGCACGTTTGCGAACCCCTACTTAGACGCCATCAAGTGTTTATGGAATGATCCAGGCGTCCAGGAAGCTTACGACAGGAGACGGGAGTACCAGCTGTCGGACTCTACCAAATAGTGAGTAAATGAGATCTCTAACTCTACTTGTAAAAGCTTAAAAGAGACAACTTCAATGGTCACGATGTTGTAAATACTGTGCTTTATCTATGGTCAACAAATAGTTAGTAAATACGAGATTTCATGGTCGAATGTTCCCTAGGCTGCCAACTTAAAATATCAGACCGTGTCTTTGGTCATGTTTTCGATACTTTCATCTATTACCATCACATTCCCCTCCTCCCGGTCAGTGGGCACTCACATACTTTTTTTGTCTCCGTAGTTACATGAATGCTCTGGACCGGATCGCAGAGGCCTCTTATCTTCCCACCCAGCAGGATGTGCTGAGGGTTAGGGTCCCCACCACAGGCATCATCGAGTACCCCTTCGACCTCCAGAGTGTCATCTTCAGGTATGCCAACCATCAAGCTCACTGGGATATTCTATTCTAACAAAGCAACAATGGAATAGAATGACACCCTGAGATGAAGGATCGTCTCAGTTCTCACACTAGCCACTGATTATATGTAGCCTTCCACTTCCATATTGGTGTAGTGGGGAGAACAGACCAGTGGGTGGAGCTCTACCAATTGATGTTATATTCTTGAGGTATCTACACTCAGTGGCCATCTAGTACCGGGTCGGACCCCCCTTTGCCTCCAGAACAGCCTGAATTCTTCGGGGATGGAAACGTTGCTCAATTAGTATCAAGGGACCTAACGTGTGCCAGGAAAACATTCCCCACACCATTACACCATCGCCACCAGCCTGTACCGTTGATGGAGCCATGGACCCATGCTGCTTACGCCAAATCCTGACTCTGCCATCGGCATGATGCAACAGGAACCGGGATTCGTTGGACAAGGGGATGTTTTTCCACTCCTCCATTGTCCAGTGTGGGTGATCGCGTGCTCACTGGAGTCGCTTCTTCTTGTTTCTAGCTGATAGGAGTGGAACCCAGTGTGGTCGTCTACTGCAATAGCCCATCCGTGACAACGATCGGCCAGTTGTGCGTTCCGAGATGCTGTTCTGGACACCACTGTTGTAGTGCGCTGTTATTTGTACGATTCTCACGATTCTCCTTTGACCTCTCATTAACGAGCTGTTTTCGCCCACAGGACTGCCACTGACTGACAATGTTTTTTGTTTGTCGCAGCATTCTCTGTAAACCCTAGACACTGTTGTGCGTGAAAAGCCCAGGACGCTTCCCGTTTCTGAGATACTGGAACCTGCGCGCCTGGCACTGACGACCATACCACGCTCAGTTGCTTTGGTCGTTAGTTTTGCCCATTCTAACATTCAATTGAACAGTAACTGAATGCCTCGATGCCAGTCTGCCTGCTTTATATAGCATCCCAAGGCCACGTGACTCACTGTCTGTAGGAGTGAACCATTTTTGTCAACGGGTGGTGTACGTAATAAATAGTGTATAGGACAGGCTTACAAGTTCACTGAAACAATGATCATGTAGCAAACACGAATAGGACCTACAGTATATTTCCATGCCAACTCTAGTGGTACTCAAGTCATCTGCACTTAACGTTGCTCCTCTGTTCCTGTGACAGGATGGTGGACGTGGGGGGTCAGAGGTCAGAGAGGAGGAAGTGGATCCACTGCTTTGAGAATGTCACATCCATCATGTTTCTGGTGGCACTCAGCGAGTATGACCAGGTGCTCGTAGAATCCGATAACGAGGTGAGCGTTTTTGTTAACAACTGTACAGTATGTCTATCACACACACACAACAGGGCCGGTGTTATGGGCGGGCCTTAGGGGGTCTAGCCTGCCCTACCGTATCTCCGTGCCTGTCCAAATAAAATATTTAAGTATTAATCATTTTTGACGAGCGCCGACAGAAAGACTCATGAATCTCAGATAAAGCATCAAAGTGAGCTAAACAGCGCCCCTCTGTCACAGTATGTGTAGCCCATGTATCTGATGCTGTCTGGCCAAAAAGGATTATGGCATGTCATACTCTTTTTGGCCATACAGCATCAGGTACATGGGATACATATAGTAAGACAGAGGGGCGCTGTTTCGCTCGCTCAGATGCTTTCTCAAATCAAATCAAATCAAATGTTATTTGTCACATACACGTGTTTAGCAGATGTTATAGCGGGTGTAGCGAAATGCTTGTGCTTCTAGCTCCGACAGTGCAGTAATATCTAACAATTTCACAACATATACCCAATACACACAAAACTAGTAAGGAATGGGATTTAAGAATATATACATATATGGACAAGCAAGGACAGAGTGGCATGGACTAAGATACAGAAGAATATTATAGAATAGAATGCAGTATATACATATGAGATGAGTAGTGCAAGATATGTAAACATTATTAAAGTGACTAGTGTTCCATTTCTTAAAGTGGCCAGTGATTTCAATAGGCAGCAGCAGCCTCTAATGTGCTAGTGATGGCTATTTAACAGTCTGATGGCCTTGACATAGAAGCTGTTTTTCAGTCTCTCGGTCCCAGCTTTGATGCACCTGTACTGACCTCGCCTTCTGGATGATAGCGGGGTGAACAGGCAGTGGCTCGGGTGGTTGATGTCCTTGATGATCTTTTTGGCCTTCCTGTGACATCGGGTGCTGTATGTGTCTTGGAGGGCGGGTAGTTTGCCCCCGGTAATGTGTTCGGCAGACCGCACCACCCTCTGGAGAGCCCTGTGGTTGTGGGCGGTGCAGTTGCCGTACCAGGCGGTGATACAGCCCGACAGGATGCTCTCAATTGTGCATCTGTAAAAGTTTGTGAGGGTTTTAGGTGATAAGCCACATTTCTTCAGCCTCCTGAGGTTGAAGAGGCTCTGTTGCGCCTTCTTCACCACATTGTCTGCGTGGGTGGACCATTTCAGTTTGTCGGTGATGTCTACGCCAAGGAACTTGAAGCTTTCCACCTTCTCCACTGCGGTCCCGTCGATGTGGATAGGGGGGTGCACCCTCTGCTGTTTCCTGAAGTCCACGATCATCTCCTTTGTTTTTTTGACATTGAGTGAGAGGTTATTTTCCTGACACCACACTCCGAGAGCCCTCACCTTCTCCCTGTAGGCGGTCTCGTCATTGTTGGTAATCAAGCCTACTACTGTTGTGTCGTCTGCAAACTTGATGATTGAGTTGGAGGCATGCTTGGCCACGCAGTCATGGGTGAACAGGGAGTACAGGAGGGGGCTGAGCACGCAAATGCCCGTTCAAATGATTCGTTCTGGCGCCGGCCCTGACACACACACACACACACAAAGTACACCTATTTGACTATTTAGTTAACAGCAGCACTTTGCATGAAGTTACATAATTTGACAATAGGACTCCCAATAATATCCAACAAAGCAAGTTAATTACAGGTCTCTGAAACATTGTACAATTCGGTCACTCAAATTACATTATTCCAATTGGCAAAATAATGTGAATATATCTGTGGCAATGGTCTTCTTTCTCAACTATGGTGTACAACAGACAGGGGTATTAGAGGCACACCTCTGCACTTCTGAAGGTGAAAGGCTTTTCCTTATTTAAAAGAATGGAAATAAGACAGCTAGACCTCCCTTTCACTTGGAAATCAGCTGTTTTGAATACAGCCTCGGGGCAACAGAACTTCCTTAAGAGAAGCTGTTTTGAATACAGCCTCGGGGCAACAGAACTTCCTTAAGAGAAGCTGTTTTGAATACAGCCTCGGGGCAACAGAACTTCCTTAAGAGAAGCTGTTTTGAATACAGCCTCGGGGCAACAGAACTTCCTTAAGAGAAGCTGTTTTGAATATAGCCTCGGGGCAACAGAACTTCCTTAAGAGAAGCTGTTTTGAATACAGCCTCGGGGCAACAGAACTTCCTTAAGAGAAGGCATACCATCTGTTTGTTCCCAGCAGTTTCCAGCATGCTCTTGGCTTTTCCACTGTCTCAGTGTCCTTGGGGAAAAACATCTGAGAGAGACCGTTAAAACATCATTAATGTTTATGGTGACGATACAATATAAACAGCATAAGACCAGTTGGTTGGATGTAAAGCTGTGACATTTGACCGTTTTGTCACCTGTACTTCAAACCTGCAGCTCAAACCTCCATGCAAATCTGAGAATTAGAAGACCTGAAAGATTGCTTGTGGAGCACCGCACACAAATGAGCAGAGATTTGTGACAATACTCTTGTCTAAATGGATATGACATCATAGAATGGACTTTGTGGGTACACTTAATGTGCTTTAGGTGCTGTGTGTGTGTCTAGCAGTGAATGTAAAGGTTAAAAGAAAGTACATAGCAGCCCAGTAGTGAACTGAAAAGGCATCTGAAGGCCATCCTCTCTCTCTCTCTCTCTCTCTCTCTCTCTCTCTCTCTCTCTCTCTCTCTCTCTCTCTCTCTCTCTCTCTCTCTCTCTCTCTCTCTCTCTCTCTCTCTCTCTCTCTCTCTCTCTCTGTGTCTCTCTGTGTCTCTCTATCTGATTTAAAACCTGTACTTAACGGGATAGTGTAGCTAAACTATCCCTTTAATGAGAGCAGCTGGACTTAACAAACTGTGTTCTTCTACCCTCGTTTCTCTCTCAGAACCGAATGGAGGAGAGTAAAGCTTTGTTCAGGACCATCATCACATATCCCTGGTTCCAGAACTCTTCCGTCATCCTCTTCCTCAACAAGAAGGACCTCTTGGAGGAGAAGATCACGTACTCCCACCTGGTCGACTACTTCCCGGAGTTTGACGGTGAGTGGCCTCACTTTACGTAAAGCCTGTGGGTATAATGGTTTATGAGTTGTTAAAAGCATTCATGAGCCTTTATAATGTGTAATAACAAGGCTTATAATATATTAATGTCTCTAACATAGGTCCCCAGAGAGATGCCCAGGCTGGCCGCGAGTTCATCCTGAAGATGTTTGTGGACCTGAACCCAGACAGTGACAAGATAATCTACTCCCACTTCACCTGCGCCACGGACACGGAGAACATCCGCTTTGTGTTCGCCGCCGTCAAAGACACCATCCTGCAGCTCAACCTGAAGGAGTACAACCTGGTGTGAAACCATAGAGTTAGAATATTAGAAGGGACTTCTTCAGCATGAGCGCAGCAAGGCTGGGGCCCAGAGACCTTTCTCCAACTTACTCACTGTCAAATCTGTGAAGGGAAAAGAAATGGTTGCATAATATTAATTTATTGCCATTGTTGACCCTTTTCTTTTTTCTATTTAAAAGAGAACATGATTGAAGAGTTTAGAGGGTTTGAAGGTTGCTGTTGGATATGTACAGCACAGTTCCTCCAATTATTAGAATTGTTTTTAGCAAAACAATTTTAAAGACACTCAATGTGGCGGCTGGGTTCTGTCCAACGCCTCTGAACTTGATTCCAAGGTGCTCCCGCCTTTTTGTTTTTGATTCAACCTAGTCGGTCCATTCCACCGCCAGCCTGTGGCGAATTAACACATAGATTCCTCCGAAAGGGTGAAAAGTGTTGATACTGTGATTTCTTAAAATTGGGCTGTATAGTGAGGGAGCACCATGATGATCATCGCCCTTCGCAGGCCCCAGGGTCAGGAGTCAGTTATTTAATGGACAGTGTTGTACCACGCTTTTTAAGGTCCTATTTATTGCCGATGCCAAAAGGATGTAGCGTTAACTCGAGGCACCCTTTCGCGCTGTTAACTAGAAAGAGTATTGGAGGCAAGACAGGACACAGCCTTTTGTACTAATTGTAAGTCGCTCTGGATAAGAGCGTCTGCTAAATGACTAAAATGTAAATGAAGGCACCAAGAGTTTACCATGCGCATGAGTGACCTTTTTAAAGTGTTTCACCCTGTTTTTGGTTAAACTTTTCTCAACCATCTTGTATTAATTGTTGAATGCCAAAACCACTTGCTGAACTCCGCTAGTGACCGGCTGTGAGTATGTGGACGGATGTATTCCATAGGCCCCTTTTTATTCAAGTCTTGGGTTTAGTACTCCTTACACAGTATGAAATTGTTATTTTATTTTGCCCAGACAGAGGCAGGGACCGGGGGAATGGAGGACCTTGCTCTACTGATGGGTGACACAGAGTCAGTTGTGAGAATCTGCCTTTTAAAGGGGCTCTTCTCTTGTAGCGGTGCTGCTAGTCTTCTGTCACTGCCTGGACTTAGCTGGGCCACCGCAAATGCAGATATGGCAGCCAATCATAGCGCTGATGTCTCAAGTAGACTGAGCAATCGCAATGCAGCTGTGTCCTTTTGATTGTCCAATCACAGCCTGGCTGGCTGACTGTTTTAGTTTGTTAGCAGGGGAGATGATTAGCTGTTTCCCATGTTAAAGGGGACGGAGCATTGAGCACAATTTGTACCAAAGTAATCCTCACCTCTGATTGGCTCCAGTGGCTCTGACCCCCAGTTATTTCTCTGAGTATATCAGTTTTTTGTAACAATGCTCTAAACATAAGCCTGTAATTTACATTTTATTGAGGCATAGTGCAATTATGAATGCTATAATCATTATACATACATCTCTTTCTCATATATACACTGCTCAAAAAAATTAAGGGAACACTAAAATAACACATCCTAGATCTGAATGAATGAAATAATCTTATTAAATACTTTTTTCTTTACATAGTTGAATGTGCTGACAACAAAATCACACAAAAATTATCAATGCAAATCAAATTTATCAACCCATGGAGGTCTGGATTTGGAGTCACCCTCAAAATTAAAGTGGAAAACCACACTACAGGCTGATCCAACTTTGATGTAATGTCCTTAAAACAAGTCAAAATGAGGCTCAGTAGTGTGTGTGGCGTCCACGTGCCTGTATGACCTCCCTACAACGCCTGGGCATGCTCCTGATGAGGTGGCGGATGGTCTCCTGAGGGATCTCCTCCCAGACCTGGACTAAAGCATCCGCCAACTCCTGGACAGTCTGTGGTGCAACGTGGCGTTGGTGGATGGAGCGAGACATGATGTCCCAGATGTGCTCAATTGGATTCAGGTCTGGGGAACGGGCGGTCCATAGCATCAATGCCTTCCACTTGCAGGAACTGCTGACACACTCCAGCCACATGAGGTCTAGCATTGTCTTGCATTAGGAGGAACCCAGGGCCAACCGCACCAGCATATGGTCTCGCAAGGGGTCTGAGGATCTCATCTCGGTACCTAATGGCAGTCAGGCTACCTCTGGCGAGCACATGGAGGGCTGTGCAGCCCCCCAAAGAAATGCCACCCCACACCATGACTGACCCACCGCCAAACCGGTCATGCTGGAGTATGTTGCAGGCAGCAGAACGTTCTCCACGGCGTCTCCAGACTCTGTCACGTCTGTCACATGTGCTCAGTGTGAACCTGCTTTCATCTGTGAAGAGCACAGGGCGCCAGTGGCGAATTTGCCAATCTTGGTGTTCTCTGGCAAATGCCAAACGTCCTGCACGGTGTTGGGCTGTAAGCACAACCCCCACCTGTGGACGTCGGGCCCTCATACCACCCTCATGGAGTCTGTTTCTGACCGTTTGAGCAGACACATGCACATTTGTGGCCTGCTGGAGGTCATTTTGCAGGGCTCTGGCAGTGCTCCTCCTGCTCCTCCTTGCACAAAGGCGGAGGTAGCAGTCCTGCTGCTGGGTTGTTGCCCTCCTACGGCCTCCTCCACGTCTCCTGATGTACTGGCCTGTCTCCTGGTAGCGCCTCCATGCTCTGGACACTACGCTGACAGACACAGCAAACCTTCTTGCCACAGCTCGCATTGATGTGCCATCCTGGATGAGCTGCACTACCTGAGCCACTTGTGTGGGTTGTGGACTCCGTCTCATGCTACCACTAGAGTGAAAGCACCGCCAGCATTCAAAAGTGACCAAAACATCAGCCAGGAAGCATAGGAACTGAGAAGTGGTCTGTGGTCACCACCTGCAAAACCAGTCCTTTATTGGGGGTGTCTTGCTAATTGCCTATAATTTCCACCTGTTGTCTATACCATTTGCACAACAGCATGTGAAATGTATTGTCAATCAGTGTTGCTTCCTAAGTGGACAGTTTGATTTCACAGAAGTGTGATTGACTTGGAGTTACATTGTGTTGTTTAAGTGTTCCCTTTATTTTTTTGAGCAGTGTATATATATATATATATATATATATATATATATATATATATATATATACACTACCATTCAAAAGTTTGGGGTCACTTGGAAATTTCCTTGTTTTTGAAAGAAAAGCTATTTTTTTCTCTCCATTAAAATAACATCAAATTGATCAGAAATACAGTGTAGACATTGTTAATGTTGTAAATGGCTATTGTAGCTGGAAACGGCTGATTGTTAATGGAATATCTACATAGGCGTACAGAGGCCCATTATCAGAAACTATCAGTCCTGTGTTCCAATGGCACGTTGTGTTTGCTAATCCAAGTTTATCATTTTAAAAGGCTAATTGATCATTAGAAAACCCTTTTGCAATTATGTTAGCACAGCTGAAAACTGTTGTGCTGATTAAAGAAGCAATACAACTGGCCTTCTTGAGACTAGTTGAGTATCTGGAGCATCAGCAATTTTGGGTTCGATTACAGGCTCAAAAGGCCAGAAACTCGCCGGTCTATTCTTGTTCGGAGAAATGAAGGCCATTCCATGCGAGAAATTGCCAAGAAACTGAAGATCTCGTACAACGCTGTGTACTACTCCCTTCACAGAACAGTGCAAACTGGCTTTAACCAGAATAGAGGAGTGGGAGACCCCGGTGCACAACTGAGCAAGAGGACAAATACATTAGTGTCTAGTTTGAGAAACAGACGCCTCACAGGTCCTCAACTGGCAGCTTCATTAAATAGTACGCGCAAAACACCAGTCTCAACGTCAACAGTGACGAGGCGACTCCGGGATGCTGACCTTCTAGGCAGAGTTGCAAAGACAAAGCCATTTCTCAGACTGGCCAATAAAAAGAAAAGATTAAGATGGGCAAAAGAACACAGACACTGGACAGAGGAAGATTGGAAAAAAGTGTTATGGACAGACAAATCGAAGTTTGAGGTGTTCGGATCACAAAGAAGAACATTTGTGAGACACAGACCAAATGAAAAGATGCTGGAGGAGTGCTTGATGCCATCTGTCAAGCATGGTGGAGGCAATGTGATGGTCTGGGGGTGCTTTGGTGGTGGTAAAGTGGGAGATTTGTACAGGGTAAAAGGGATCTTGAAGAAGGAAGTCTATCACTCCATTTTGCAACGCCATGCCATACCCTGTGGACAGCGCTTGATTGGAGCCAATTTCATCCTACAACAGGACAATGCACCAAAGCACAGCTCCAAACTATGCAATAACTATTTAGGGAAGAAGTAGTCAGCTGGTATTCTGTCTATAATGGAGTGGCCAGCACAGTCACCGGATCTCAACCCTATTGAGCTGTTGTGGGAGCAGCTTGAGCGTATTGAACGTAAGAAGTTCCCATCAAGCCAATCCAACTTGTGGGAGGTGCTTCAGGAAGCATGGGGTGAAATCTCTTCAGATTACCTCAACAAATTGACAACTAGAATGCCAAAAGGTCTGCAAGGCTGTAATTGCTGCAAATTGAGGATTATTTGACAAAAGCAAAGTTTGAAGGACACAATTATTATTTCAATTAAAAATCATTATTTCGAACCTTGTCAATGACTACATTTGCTATTCATTTTGCTATATTTCCTATTCAAACTAATTTCATGTATGTTTTCATTTCTAAGTGACCATAAACGTTTGAACGATAGTGTATATGGCAGCAACCATGTTGGCTTTGTAATCATTCATTTTCTGGCAGATTGAATGTGCGGTATTGAAAATATGTATCTATGTAATTGTATTGAATGTCTAATATATGGCTAATTAATTTGAAGAAAAAAAAATGTTTTAAGAGGAGAATGTATATTTTTTTGCCAGTTCATTTCTTAACAAAAAACCAAGTGCAGTTTTAGAACTGCATAATGAGCAATCAATATGATCTAAAGGAACAGTATGCCAGAAGCTGCAATAGCTTTTGTTAATTCACTTTTGAATGAAAAACTTGTATGAAAAGAGCACTTGTCATGTAGGAGTGACCTCATCACGCATTCTCCCTCTGCTTTATTTCTTTGACTACATTTCATAACTAGTTTCTAAGTATTACTTGATGAGGGCCCTGTTTGAAAACTGTTAAAATGCTTCATTCCTGCCTTTCCTCATTGGAGTAATCACTGATCTAGCATGATTGGATATTTTATTGCAATACCACTGGTCACAGACGTCAGTTCAACGTCTAGTTTTGATTTACATTTGGTTGAGTTGTCAACTAACGTGAATTCAACGTGAAATCAACAAAAAACACCACCATGTCATTGGATTTAGGTTAAAAGTTAGGTGAAAAAAAGACATTCTCTTACATTGATGACTTTTTTCGAATCCAATCAGTTTTCCAAGTTGATTCAACGTCATAACATTGCATTTTTGGGCTGAAATGACTTTGAAACAACGTTGATTTAACCCGTTTTTGTCCACTGGGATCCCACTTCCAGATCAATGATTACTCCAAGGAAGGAAAGCAGGAAGGATGTATTAAAGTATTCAAACAGGACCTTGGAGACAGCGCTCTGCAGTTTCCCCATTTCCCAAAGTCCTCCCCACACTGGGACTACTGTGTACCGTTGGGGCTTATTGTTCAGGGGCCATTTAACCTAATACTGCACCCCCTGAAGTTTCTTATATTCACGTTTAAGACTGAGCTGTGACCAGGCAACGGTTCCGATGCCCAGTAAGAGCAAGCCGTTCGCCTCTCAAAAACACCTTCCAGGGCCTCCTGGCGTAGCGGTCTAAGGTACTGCATCGCAGTGCTTGAGGCGTCACTACAGCCCCGGGTTCGATCCCAGGCTGTGTCACAGCCAGCTGTGACCGGGAGACCAATGAGGCGGCACACAATTGGCCCAGCGTCGTCCGAGTTAGGGGAGGGTTTGGCCGGACGGGATTTCCTTGTCCCATCGCGCTCTAGCGACTCCTTGTGGCGTGCCGGGCACCTGCAAGCTGACTTCGGTCGCCAGTTGGACGGTGTTTCCTCTGACACATTGGTGCGGCTGGCTTACGGATTAAGCGAGCAGTGTGTTAAGAAGCAGTGCGGCTTGGCAGGGTTGTGTTTCGGAGGACGCATGGCTCTCGACTTCCGCCTCTCCCGAGTCCGTAGGGGAGTTGCAGCGATGGGACATCACTGTAACTACCAATTGGATATTGGGGAGGCAAAAAAGGGGTAAAATAAATAATTATAGAAATCCACCTTTCAGTGTCTTTTTGCCGTCGAGGGTCCACGAAAAACAACCCTAGATTAGAGCCATCCCCTAGTCTATACATGCTTGAACCTATCCTGGGTTGTGTTCATTAGGCACACAACAGAAAACGTTTTAGAACGTTTTGCAACAGAAAAGGAGTAGGGGCAGGGGCTAGGGAATGGGAGGTGAGGGTGTCTTTTTACCGGGCACTTGATTACCAGAGTGGGTGATGGGTTCGAATGCAGGTAGGGGATCAAATGTGGTACTTGCCACAATAGCACGTGCGCCACGCTCACAATATGCTAGGCACACACATTTGTTTGAATAGATTTGAAATCCAGTAGAGGAACGTACATTAATAGAAGCTTTTGCGTTTGTTTTGATGGCCAATCATCAGAATGTACAATGTATTTATGAACTACATAAAAGTGATAGAAAAAAGTTAACATGTACATACATTGTGTGAGCTGTGCCTCCTGCTCTTATTTAATTAAGGAACACTTCATCAAGACCGCAAATAAAGGGATGGAAAGCTAAATGTATATCTAACACACACACACACACACACACACAGTGAGCGTAGATGGATGCCATAAAGGGTGGCAGATAGCCTAGCGGTTAAGAGGGTAGGGCCAGCAACCGAAAGATTTCCATTTGCACAAAAAGCTTATCTCTCTCAAATGTTGTGCACAAATTTGTTTACATCCCTGTTAGTGAGCATTTCTCAATTTCCAATATAATCCATCCACCTGACAGGTGTGGCATATCAAGAAGATGATTAAAAAGCATGATCATTACACAGGTGCACCTTGTGCTGGGGACAATAAAAGGCCACTCTAAAATGTGCAGTTTTGTCACAGAACACAATGCCACAGATGTTTCAAGTTGAGGGAGCATGCAATTGGCATGCTGACTGCACGAATGTCTACCAGACCTGTTGCCAGAGAATGTAATGTTAATTTCTCTACCATAAGCCGCCTCCAACATTGTTTTAGAGAATTTGGCAGTACTTCCAACCGGCCTCACAACTAGGGCTGTTATGGTGACCATATTCTGCCACACCGGCAGTCACGAGTCATGACAGCAGTCAAATTCCATGTGACCGTTTAGTCACGGTAATTAGGCTTCTCCAAGCTCTGATGCTGGTGATGGTCATTTAGCCTACCAAACTTGCTAACTGCCTGGTACTCAGCACTCTATTGTCCCTCTAATCACTTTGACATCAATGCAAATGTCATCGAAAATCTAATCAAACACTTCATGAGAGCCCATGAGCTCATGTTGCGCAACATTTCTATAGGCTATGGAATTGCGTGAGGAAACAGAGTGATGGCCTCTACTAAAAAGAGGAGGATCCCATCAGCTTTCTATAGACTAGGCCTACTATATTTATTTCTCAACTTTCCTAATATTAAGCACATTGCTTCTCTTTACAACAGGAGTATAGCCTACCTGGCTGGCATGAAAATGAACCACGGGAAAAGCGCATCCATTCGCTATTTAAGTGCATACAGTGAGGGAAAAAAGTATTTGATCCCCTGCTGATTTTGTACGTTTGCCCACTGACAAAGAAATTATCAGTCTATAATTTTAATGGTAGGTTTATTTGAACAGTGAGAGACAGCCCAGAACTAGACGTAACATACTGTACTAAATGTAAATCCGGGACACTCAAATTAGTAAGACATGTTACGTTTCATATGGTATGTATTAATTTGTGGATGTCCATCATCCATTTCGTATGATATGTTACGAATTACAATTCGTATGATATGTTATGAATTGCAATTCATACAATATTGTCACATATACTCCCTCTCCGGCGTTCAAGGTCACCGGTCCTGGGATTCATTATTACGAGCACCTGCACGTCATCATCAGGCACACCTGGACTCAATCACCTTCCTGATTACCTTCCCTATATATGTCACTCCCTTTGGTTCCTTCCCTAGGCGTTATTGATTCTGTTCCTGTGGTTCATGTTTGTACGCTACTCGTGTTTCTTGTTTTGTTGCATGTATTATTTATTAAATTCACTCCCTGTACTTGCTTCCCGACTCCCAGCGTACCCGTTACGAATTTGCAAAACATATGATATGTTACGAATTCCAATTTATTGTGGTATTAAGTTGCGTCAATTCAAATCTGGTATTGGAACAAAAAGAGGTCAATACACGTCTTCTAAAATAGACTAGTATTTTAATTAATGCAAAACACTTCAATGGTAAATATGATGTTCGTATATACGGGTCCACTGAGATACCACGCAGGGCAGACAGAGAACTGGTCCATTGTTATAAGTTCTTCTTTAAATACTCTGACAGAGATAGTTCCCGCTCCCTGCTGGCCTATCAGAGTAGAGACTGAGCGTGGTTTAGACTTACTCAGCCTATCGTTGGCGCACAGGCTGGTCCCAGCACCTTGGCGCTTCACTGTTGCCAGGTGTCAGTTGTTTTGCAACTTGTCCAGAGAGTCAGCACTTTTGCAGTACACATGTCCTTGAGCGTTCTAACAAAGAGGCTGTGTTTGTGTATGTGAGAATCACAAGTCTGTCTCGGCCTACCCCCTAATGGTTCCTCACATTAATCACAGCTTGTTATGTTAAACAGTCTATATCAGTACAGCACAAACCTATTATGTTTAATCATTAATGTATTCTTTCTAAGCTAGGCATCACATCTAGTTATAAGAAAATAGATCCCCACAGTGGCTAACATTAGCTAGGTGGCTAACGTTAGCGAGGCTATGAGTTAAGGTTAGTAGTTAGGTTAAAGAGTGAAGGTTAGGGGAAGGGTTGGCTAACATACTAAGTAGTTGCTAAAATGCTAAAGTTGTCCTTGATAAGATTAGAAAATGCAACATTTGGATTGCTAGGAGTTAGGGGAAGGATTAGCTAACATGCTAAGTAGTTGCTAAAGTTGTCCATGATAGGATTTAAACATGCAACCTTTCGGTTGTTAGATGTTGGCGGTATATGCCCAACCATCCACCCCACTTTTGTTTTTGCCATAAGTAACCTTCTGTCTTATGTAACCATACCAGTGGCGACCCGTCATTCAGGGCAGGTGGGGCAGAGCTATGAAAACTATAAAATAACACATATGGAATCATGTAACCAAAAAAGTGTTAAACAAAGCAAAACATATTTTATATTTGAGATTCTTCAAATAGCCACCATTTGCCTTGATGACAGCTTTGCACACTCTTGGCATTCTCTCAACCACCTTCATGAGGTAGTCACCTGGAACAAGGTGTGACTTGTTAATTTGTGTAATTTATTTCCTTAATGTGTTTGAGCCAATCAGTTGTGTTGTGACAAGGTAGGGGTGGTATACAGAAGATATCCCTATTTGGTAAAAGACCAAGTCCATATTATGGCAAGAACAGCTCAAATAAGCAAAGAGAAACGACAGTCCATCATTACTTTAAGACATGAAGGTCAGTCAATCTGTAAAATGTCATGAACTTTGAAAGTTTCTTCAAGTGCAGTCGCAAAAACCATCAAGCGCTATGATGAAACTGGCTCTCATGAGGACTGCCACAGGAAAGGAAGACCCAGAGTTACATCTGCTGCAGAGGATAAGTTCATTAGAGTTACCAGTCTCAGAAATTGCAGCCCAAAAAAGGCTTCACAGAGTTCAAGTAACAGACACATCTCAACATCAACTGTTCAGAGGAGACAGCGTGAATCAGGCCTTCATGGTCGAATTGCTGCAAAGAAACCACTACTAAAGGACACCAATAATAAGAACAGACTTGCTTGGGCCAAGAAACACGAGCAATGGACATTAGACCGGTGGAAATCTGTCCTTTGGTCTGATGACCTGGCCTCCAGAATCACCCGACCTCAACCCAATTGAGATGGTTTGGGATGAGTTGGACCGCAGAGTGAAGGAAAAGCAACCAACAAGTGCTCAGCATATGTGGGAATTCCTTCAAGACTGTTGGAAAAGCATTCCAGGTGAAGCTGGTTGAGAGAATGCCAAGAGTGTGCAAAGCTGTCATCAAGGCAAAGGGTGGCTACTTTGAAGAATCTCAAATCTCAAATATATTTAGATTTGTTTAACACTTTTTTGGTTACTACATGATTCCATATGTGTTATTTCATAGTTTTGATGTCTTCACTATTATTATACAATGTAGAAAATAGTAAAAATTAAGAAAAACTCTTGAATGAGTAGGTGTGTCCAAACTTTTGACTGGTACTGTAAATATATAAGGTCATTGGCCACAGATAAAATGACGTCAAAACACGTTGTATCTACCTTAGCTTTAATTGGACTGATCATGTCAACATCATACTTTCAAAATCTTAGCTAGCAAGCTAGACAAGCAGTCGTCATCATGAATCAAATAATAAATAATAATATGCCATTTAGCAGACGCTTTTATCCAAAGCGACTTACAGTCATGCGTGCATACATATTTTTTTTTTTTGTGTATGGGTGGTCCCGGGGATCGAACCCACTACCTTGGCGTTACAAGCGCCGTGCTCTACCAGCTGAGCTACAGAGGACCACGTCAAGTCAACAATCTACTGGCAAATCCTTTTCAATCCTTGTCATGTGAAGAGAAATTATAGATAAAACGTATCGGTGCTCTCGGCCATTGGACATAAACATTACACAACAAGTTGGAAATCGCTAATTCAACAATGAGTGGTTTGGAAGGAATCAGTGGCTAACTGCAAGCGTTGCAAAGCAGTCACTAGCCTGCTATTCAGTGGAGAGGGTGTGTGTTCCAAGTCTGGGTTCACGGGTCTCTTTTCCAAGCTTAAAAGGATCAACATTCCCACGCAACACCATGGGCCAGAAAAGGTTGAATACATTGGCCATGCTGTCAATCCAGCATGACTTCTGCCACGTTCAAAACAACTGGAAACTCGGAACTGGGAAATCTCAGACTTCAGTGAGCTCAAGACAACTGGGAACTCTGGAAAAAAATGAGCTGCATTTTGAACGGTCATCCAACTCGGAATTCCAAGTCAGGAACTCAGGCCTCTTTCTAGAGCTCCGACCTGAAGATCACTGATGTTATGATTCAACCTTGTTTTTTCAGAGTTCCCAGTTGTCTTGAAAGCATCCTAAATCCAGAGAATGCCAGACTTTGATGACAAAGTTTGATAACAAAAGTTGCCCACAAGAAGGACCGCTGCGCCACATTCCTGTTCAAGTGAGCACAGCACAACAAGGTGAGTCCAAAAATGTCTTGTATGCTGCTGCATAAATGATGTAATATGCCAGGGAGATATGTATACTGTAGCTAAGAAAGTAATACTAAGTGTATGTTGTGTAGTAAGCTGTTAGTAGCCCATGTGCCTCACCCTAATAATTTGGTGCCTTTTCCCTCATAACTCAGCCTACTGTTCTGACTTGGTGGTGCACTTGTAGCCTATAGCCTGTTTTAGAGAAATGTCATCATTGAATATTGTAAGAGCTTCATTGTCTGCTTATATGGTCCCTTTATTTATCCTACGGTTCTGACTTGGTGTACAGGGAGAATACTGTAAGAACGGCCCATGTTCTGAATTCTGTTGCTGTACATTTCAAAAGTGCTGAACAAATAGTTATATTGACTACATCTGTCTTAGCTCGCTAATTAATGTCTTAATCGAAATTACGTATTGCCTCTTATCCGCTCATCGTTACTTTATGCCATAGTTTGTACATCTCAATTGTCAGTAGAAACCACATTTATTTAAGCAAGTCAGCCATATCAGCTATGTTTTTTTTTTTTTAAGTTAGTAAATGAGGCTGAATGAACTGTTTCGCTGCCAGACAAGGCTCCACTGATAGCCAGGTGTAGCAGTGGTAAGGATTCTGTTATATTGCAATTAGGTTTGTCACTGTTATAGTGCAATTCATGTATTGTTTGGTGTTGTGTTGTAGTGTGTAGTGGCTTTGCTGGCATGCATAAAAACAAATTGCGGGGAGTTTGCCCCACCAAGATTTACATGCTAAAATCGCCACTGAACCATACCAAACATAACTTAATTTGAGTCTCCTGGATTTACATTTACTATATTACGTCTAGTCTCTGAGACCAGGCTGATATACTTTGTATCCCTCATTTACTAAAGTGTTGGAAGTTACCTGTATGTAACCATTCAGTCGGGCATCTACTGTATGTAAGGCGCGCCCGTTCCCGCCACTCCCCCGTGGAGATGCGTCCTCCTACGACCATGGAGTTCAGGAAGTACCAGTGCGCCATGTAATAGTGACTGCTTAAATGATAATGATTGCTCGTTTCTGTTACGCCTGCAACGTTAGGTTAATGAAGGCTGGATGTTTTATGTCGGCGGAGGAGAAAGAGAATCACATAATCAATCAGGAGATTGACAGGCAGCTGCGACAGGATAAGAAAGACTCGGGCAGTGAACTCAAACTGCTGCTATTAGGTGAGAGTTGTCACATCTGTCAACAATTACACACTGCTTAGTGCATAGCCTAGGGTCCTAGGCTACTTAGGTAAAGCGTGGACCACACCTGGCCACAGGTGTCAAGTCAGGTGAGGAAGGGAGCAGTAGGCTATCACAGTGATGTAGACTTACCATTTTAAAGGTCTAATAATAGTAATATATGTAGTAATAGAATGTGTCAGTGCTGTGCAGACATGGGAGTTCATTAGTTTTAATCTTCATTTGGTGTGTCGTCATAGCGGTCTCTGATTTATACTCAGATTAGCTCAGGTGCAACACATTTGCGCCTGTAGCTTCCCAGGGTGGGCATCCTCGTCGCCATTAATGTAGTGTCGAGAAAACGATGCTGAGATGCTGTGAGAACAAGGAATCCGCTGACACTGTACTTTGATTATAAAGGTTTATTATATCAAAAGAGTTCAGCGTCAATTTACAGACATCTGCAGACATCTGGAGAATAACTGGCCCCAATCTCTAATATGTTATTCTCCCCTCCTTTGTCCCAAACCATAATATATATATCCTATGTAACCTGATATGGGTGTTTTCCCCTACAGAACAATCCCAGGACTCCACCTAACAGACTTCCTCTGTTTCAGGGTTCCCCTATAGAAATACTCTCCATATGCTTCCTCAAGCTGAGTCAACATCCTCTAAGACCATTTGCAAACGTCAGAAAAGTCATAAATTGTTCAGACACTACACGCCTTTATTCAATGTTGAATTGAATGTCAATTAGAAAACAGAACGGTGTCATAATGTATTCTTTTGAAAACATCCTTTCTGAATGTAAAAGTAATCCAATAAGTAATCATCTAGTTCTTCAAAATTATCTGTAATTTGATTACAATATTTTAGCTGGTAAGGTAACTGATTTGTCGATTTTGTAATCCGATTACATGCAACTGATCACATGTAATCAATTACTCCCCAACCCTGGTTGTAGGCCTACACATTGTTCCATAAATGTCAGCACTGCACAACTGCTCATCATAGCCTGGGCACTGTTTTGTCAAGGCATACTGAAAACAGTTTTGATGCTCAGATGGTACCCAGTCGAGACAGGTGAATGAAATTGTAGAAAGAAATTGATGGCCTCACTTTCACTGTCGACAAAGACTAACTAATACTAACTTTTTGTGAAGCTTTTAATTACGAGATTCTGCTGGCTTGTCTTGGGCCTTGACCACACCGGTGTTTGTAGTCGCAGTTAGCTGGGGTACCGCGGTTATGCTCTCATGCAAAGCCATGCAAATACAGCCGCGAGTCTCATATCAGTTTTGCCTGATCAACTCTCCTCGAAAGTGTGCTCTAAACTCACAAACACCAAAGGCTAGATGAAAAAAGAAGGGCTTGAAATGCACATGCGCATAATAACAACTTGTATTAAAATGTCAGGATATCCTATGTTTCTACTCCCATAAGGGGATTCCTATGCCTTCACTCTTCACCTGTTAAACACAACAAAAACGTTATAAAGCCATGTCTTATCGTTAAAGAATACATCCAAATTTATCATGTCTATAACTTGAATTCTTTGTTTGCCATATAGCCGACAAACAAATGCCTAGTTATGCTGTAAGTGAATACCTTGTGCGGTGCTCTCCTGTCCTGTGTGTGTGAGAGGCAGCGAAGTCTGTGAGCCACTACATGTCCCTAAAGGTATCATTAGACCGGTGACTGGCCACAGTAAAATTTGTGGGAGACATTCAGCATATGATTACATTTACATTTACATTTTAGTCATTTAGCAGACGCTCTTATCCAGAGCGACTTACAGTTAGTGAACACATATTTTTTTATACTGGCCCCCCGTGGGAATCGAACCCACAACCCTGGCGTTGCAGACACCATGCTCTATCAACTGAGCTACATCCCTGCCGGCCATTCCCTCCACTACCCTGGACGACGCTGGGCCAATTGTGCGCCGCCCATGAGTCTCCCGGTCGCGGCCGGCTGCGACAGAGCCTGGATTCGAACCAGGATCTCTAGTGGCACAGTTAGCACTGCGATGCAGTGCCTTAGACCACTGCGCCACTCAGGAGACGATATGATGAAAAGGGTTTCTGGTCCAGACCTACATATGATCACCATGTGTATTGTAACACTTTGATATTGCTTGTTAGCGTTGGTGAACAGTCATCACCACAGTCAAGGGGCTATTCTACAGTAACGGAATTACGCTTTGACTCAGTTCTTTCACTTAAAAATGTATGCCAAACAAAAACCAGGACTATGTTTTACAATTTCACTGAAAAATGTACAAAAACGAATTTAGTGGAAGAACTGTGCAGATGCAAACTTTGCTAATGGAATCACAGTAAAATCTCCCTCAGGTTTTTATACGACCATGTTTTCCAATACCTTATCCGAATTAAGAGTAAAAGATGTCTGCAGAAAGAATGGGGTGTCAGCTATGACATGGCACCTTGAGTTTGAACACATTTATTTTGGTTAATGAACTACGGTAAGTGAAGTGGATTTACACCCAGTAATGGAATTACGGTCCCTGATCTGTACTACACAGAAATGCATAATTATGGATATAAATTTCATTCTCCTCATGTTTCACAAGTTTGGACAGCACAGCATATCACAGCACAGTAGAGTACAGTGCAGTACAATACAGCATGGCACAGCAGAGTACAGTGCAGTACAATACAGCAGAGCAGAGTAGAGTAGGGTAGAGTTCAGTTCAGTGCAGTAGAGTTCAGTACAGTACACTATACTGCACTCTACAATACTCTACTTTTATTTACTGTACTGTACTACTGTATCATATTGGACTATACTCTTCTGTGCTCTACTCACTGTACAATACTGTGCTGTGCTGTACTGTACTCAGTACTGTACTGTATTGTACTTTACTGTGCTCTACTCACTGTACTGTGCTATCCAAACTTGATAGGTTCAGATTTGGTCCAGTCCGGTCCGTCTGTGGACGTTAACATCAAGGCCAGCATGGGCAGACCAAATTTCAACTACTTTTCAACGTCCATGGATGTCCGGTGTCGGTTGGTGCTCAGTGGGTGAGGATTCTGGTTACAGTAAATGGAAAGAGATGGGGCTTATGGGTCAGTAAGAGCTGGGAAAGGTGATATTAACTGGAGAGTGAGAGGCAGAGAGAGAGAGAAAGAGGTGTTGTCCAGACTCAGACTGTTTTAACACTCTTGGTTTGACCACCAGACGACAGAAAGACAAACAGTTATGAGCTGAACATAACAGTATGCCAGTGGTAGCAAGTGACCCAACTGTGGTTTGTGACTATTATGATTACCCATTTTAGCAAATTCAGTTGCAGTAATTCCATTACATATTTTGGGGTAATTCCGTTACCAATTTGGTAATGAATTAGCAGTTTTAATCCCTTAATAATTCATAAACAAAATTAATATCAGTAAAATCACTATAACTAATTGGTAGGTCTACCATTACTTCTGTGAACTTTCATTATCCTCCCTCCTCATGTACAGTGCCTTGCAAAAGTATTCATCCCCCTTGGTGTTTTTCCTATTTTGTTGCATTTCTACCTGTAATTTAAATTGATTTTTATTTTGATTTCATGTAATGGACATACACAAAATAGTCCAAATTGGTGAAGTAAAATGAAATAAATAACTTGTTAAAAAATTCGAAAAAATAAAAACAGAAAAGTGGTGCGTGCATATGTATTCACCCCCTTTGCTATGAAGCTCCTAAATAAGATCTGGTGCAACCAATTACCTTCAGAAGTCACATAATTAGTTAGATTGCACACAGGTGGACTTTATTTAAGTGCCACATGAAAAGTGGTCAGATGACACAGATGCTAAGCTACAGGACTGTTTTGCTAGCACAGACTGGAACATGTTCCGGGATTCTTCAGATAGCATTGAGGAGTACACCACATCAGTCACTGGCTTCATCAATAAGTGCATCGATGACGTCGTCCCCACAGTGACCGTACGTACATACCCCAACCAAAAGCCATGGATTACAGGCAACATCCGCACTGAGCTAAAGGGTAGAGCTGTCGCTTTCAAGGAGCGGGACTCTAACCCGGATGCTTATAAGAAATCCTGCTATGCCCTCTGACGAACCATCAAACAGTCAATACAGGACTAAGATTGAATCGTACGACACCGGCTCTGACGCTCATCAGATGTGGCAGGGCTTGAAAACTTTTACAGGCTACAAAGGGAAGCACAACCGCGAGCTGCCCAGTGACACAAGCCTACCAGACGAGCTAAACCACTTCTATGCTCGCTTTGAGGCAAGCAACACTGAATCATGCATGAGAGCACCAGCTGTTCTGGATGACTATGTGATCACGCTCTCTGTAGCCAATGTGAGTAAGACTTTTAAGCAGGTCAACATTCACAAGGCCGCAGGGCCAGATGGATTACCAGGACGTGTACTCCGAGCATGTGCTGACCAACTGGCAAGTGTCTTCACTGACATTTTCAACATGTCCCTGACTGAGTCTGTAATACCAACATGTTTCAAGCAGACCACCATAGTCCCCGTGCCCAAGGACACTAAGATAACCTGCCTAAATGACTACCGACCCGTAGCACTGACGTTTGTAGCCATGAAGTGCTTTGAAAGGCTGGTCATGGCTCACATCAACACCATTATCCCAGAAACCCTAGACCCACTCCAATTTGCATACCGCCCCAACAGATCCACAGATGATCTCTATTGCACTCCACACTGCCCTTTCCCACCTGGACAAGAGGAACACCTACGTGAGAATGCTATTCATTGACTACAGCTCAGCGTTCAACACCATAGTGCCCTCAGAGCTCATCACTAAGCTAAGGATCCTGGGACTAAACACCTCCCTCTGCAACTGGATCCTGGACTTCCTGACGGGCCGCCCCCAGGTGGTAAGGGTAGGTAACAACACATCTGCCACACTGATCCTCAACACGGGGGCCCCTCAGGGGTACGTGCTCAGTCCCCTCCTGTACTCCCTGTTCACCCATGACTGCATGGCCAGGCATGACTCCAACACCATCATTAAGTTTGCCAACGACACAACAGTGGTAGGCCTGATCACCGACAATGATGAGACAGCCTATAGGGAGGAGGTCAGAGACCTGGCCGTGTGGTGCCAGGTAAACAACCTCTCCCTCAACGTGACCAAGACAAAGGAGATGATTGTGGACTACAGGAAAAAAAAGAGGACTGAGCACGTCCCCATTCTCATCGACGGGGCTGTAGTGGAACAGGTTGAGAGCTTCAAGTTCCTTGGTGTCCACATCACCAACGAACTATCATGGTCCAAACACACCAAGACAGTCGTGAAGAGGGCACGACAAAGCCTATTCCCCCTCAGGAGACTGAAAAGATTTGGCATTGGTCCTCAGATCCTCAAAAAGTTCTACAGCTGCACCATCGAGAGCATCCTGACTGGTTGCATCACCGCCTGGTATGGCAACTGCTCGGCCTCCGACCGCAAGGCACTACAGAGGGTAGTGCGTATGGCCCAGTACATCACTGGGGCCAAGCTTCCTGCCACCCAGGACCTCTATACCAGGCGGTGTCAGAGGAAGGCCCTCAAAATTGTCAAAGACTCCAGCCACCCTAGTCATAGACTGTTCTCTCTGCTACCGCACGGCAAGCGGTACCGGAGCGCCAAGTCTAGGTCCAAAAGGCTTCTAAACAGCTTCTACCCCCAAGCCATAAGACTCCTGAACAGCTAATCATGGCTACCCGGACTATTTGCACTGCCCCCCCACACCCACCCCAACTTTTTACGCTGCTGCTACTCTGTTAATTATTTATTCATAGTCACTTTAACTCTATCCACATGTACATATTACCTCAACTACCTCAACTAGCCGGTGCCCCCGCACATTGACTCTGCACCGGTATCCCCTGTATATAGCCTCCCTACTGTTATTTTATTTTACTTCTGCTCTTTTTTTCTCAACACTTTTTTGTTGTTGTTTTATTTTACTTTTTTATAAAAAAATTAATGCATTGTTGGTTAAGGGCTGTTAGTATGCATATCACTGTAATGTCTACACCTGTTGTATTCGGTCCGCCATGGTCGTCTTATTAAGAAAATAATGATCTCTTTTAGAATGTTTTTTGTTTTGTAATTTTTTTTTTTGAACATTTGTTATTATTTGTCAGCTTCTGAATACATGGGATGTTACATGCAAACACACAGGCGACTTTTAAAATGGCACTGTAAAGTTACAGCATAGATGTCCGTAATTCTATACATATATGAGAGGATTGGACAAGTGTTAGCAATGGGCCTCCTGTAGCTCAGTTGGTAGAGCACGGCGCTTGCAAGCCAGGGTTGTGGGTTCGATTCCCACGGGGGGCCAGTATGAAAAATGTATGCACTCACTAACTGTAAGTCGCTCTGGATAAGAGCTTCTGCAAAATGACTAAAATCTAAATCTAAATACAGCAACAATTCCAGTAGCTTATTAGAGGGCAAGGTGGAGCTATTACCATATGGCTTAAACCTATCAAATCCTCTCAGATATCCACAATTGTCTAGAAGGGTAGGGGCTAGGGTAGGGGCTAGGGCAGGGGCACTCAACTACTATTTGAGAAGGTCCAGTGACACAAATCTCCTAGGTGGCAAAGGTCCGGATGGATATCGTCCTTTATCGGCGCTGTGGTACAGTGTAGTAACAAACATAGTCATCTACAACTTAGGAAACATGTTGTTATCTAAAATGTACATTAAATGACTAAGAATTTTAATTAATTACAACTTATTTTGAAACATGTGCAACATTGCATCAACATTGCTGAAGAACAAAAGTGGTTGCATAATTGTCTATCCAAAAAGTGCACTGTGAACCATTGTACATGGGCCTTGAATTAAAAAAATAAATATTTAAATAAAATAAAGTGCATGTTTTCTAGAGAACGAAGGAGAGTTGAACAAAAATAATAATCTGAATGCACAGAATGTCACTGTGGGCCATGCAATATTCATGTATAAGTCACTCTGGGCCTTGCCCTGCATTAATGAAAGAAATTACATTTTATGTCTCCTGCCAATGCTTTGAACTTTGGCACAAATGGTGTGAGAACAACTCTGAGACACTGGTGCAGGTGTTCATTGGTGAGCCTTGTGCGGTATTTGTTTTTAATAAAGTTCATTGTGGAGAAGGCTGATTCACAGCTGTATGTGGAGCCAAACATGGTCAGGATGTATAGTGCCAGTTTCTAGAGAACAGGGACGTCAGCTGCAGGCACCATCTTTCCCCAGAAAGTGACAGGGTCACCATCACCAGCCTGCTCCTTCAAAACCACATTTTCTTGCAGCTCAATCAACTCCATTTGCAGTGATACAACATCTACCCATCTGAAGATCTGTTTTGCTTCTCCTGACAGCTTTGTCACATTTGTGAGCAAGAAGGGGTTCTGGATGAGCAGCAGCAGTTCTCATCCAACAGTGAAGTCATCAAAGCGAGCCTTGAAATTATCCATCAGCTTCTGGATGAAATCAACATAGTTGGGAACATCTTTGTCTCCCTGTGTTTGCACCAGAAGATTGGGGAAGTGGACAAGTTCTCCCTGGAGATCATTCTTGAAAAGCGCACATTTCTTCTGGAAAGCCGGCACGGCTGTTATCATATCACACACTGTGTTGTCCCGTCCCTGCAGCTTAACATTCAGTTGATTAAGGTGTGATGTAATGTCTGTCAAAAATGCTACTGTTTCCATCTTCTCATCTTCCAAAAACTCCGAAAACTGAGTTGCCTTGTCACTCTTTTGCTCTGATAAGAAAGCGTTCCAAAACCCTGCCTTTGCTGAGCCATCTGACATTGTTGTGCAGTAGTAAGTCATCAAAACTGGGATTGGCCTCTGTCAGAATGCCTCGTAGCAGGCGGTGTTGTAGGGATGATGTTGCTCTCAAAAAGTTGATCAGTTTCATCATCGTTGTCATGACCTCAGAATACTATTTTCCCAGGACAGGACAGATTGATGGATGATGCAGTGATATGTCAGGTCAGGGTGGTCCTCTTTCAAACATGCAACCAGTCCCCTCCCTCTACCTATCATGGCTGGAGCTCCATCTGTGGTGATGGAGACCCCTGACTTCAGATCTATCCCCCTTTTTGTCAGCATCCCTTTGATGGCCTCATGGATATCCTCTCCCCGCGTGTGTGCTTCTAGATTTATTAAGCCCTGAACAGCTCCTCACAGAATTCCTTCTTTGTTTCGTTATAAAATCTGATGAACACCAGAAGCTGGGCATTATCAGTGTTATCTGTTAATTCATCCATAGCTAATGAAATGCATGGTGAATTCTGAATAGCCTCATCAAGTTGTGAAGTTAAATCTTCAGCTAATATTTCAGTTCTCCTCATTGCTGTGGAATCTGACAGTGGGATCTGTTTGATCTTTTCCCTGAGCTCATCTTTAAGTTTACCTTCAAGCAAGGTGTCAGCAACTTCACACATGCATACTTTTACCATCTCTGCGTCTGAAAATATTTGTTTTGTGTTTTCCCAAAACCCAAGCTATCCTCACTGAACACTCCATTGCACGTTGTTGGGCTGTCAGGGAATTGACAAGGACTTTGGTGGAACTCTCATATTGGGATTTGAATTGGTTAATCTTGTTTGTTCTCACCTCCGTGTTCAGGGGATACGTCTGATCGAAATTACTATGCCTGGTGTCATAATGGTGCTTAACATGGGCACTTTTCACGAGAGCTCACTGCGTATCAGGCACATTGGTTTTGTGCTAGTTGCGGGGAGAATTAATAAATACTGTTCCGTCCACTCGTCTTTGAATATACTGCTTTCAGAGTCAATATTTTGTAACTTTTCTTTTTTAACAAGCCATATTAACAAAGACACTGGTAAATAAACTCCTTCTATCTGTGATATTTACAGTTGAACTGCAGTCAAATCTTTCTGTTTCTTTCTGCCTGCTTGTCCCAAGGTTCCGCGGAGGATATTTGGATTAATGTGATTGGATAAGACGTGGCCTGTTATATTTGCATATAACCATGCGATTGGATTAGACGGGGCACTAGTAGAGGCGGGCGTTGCTTCGAGAGCGATGGAGAGGTTGCTGAGTTAAAGAGGCCTCTGCGCCCGGTTGATTTTTTAAAGCTGTCTAAAAATAATGTATTGACTTTTATATAACAAAATGCGATGTTGTCCAGTCCGGATTGACCCTTCTCTGGGTCCGGGTCCGGACCGCGGTCCGGCAGTTGAGTTTGGCTGGGCTAGGGGTTGTTTCTGGATAGGGCCCTTAAAGAGCAACTGCCCCTAAAAAGCCAATTCTCATTTTGAAAACGGCCTATGTGGCATCAAAATGAGTCAGAAACATTTATTCTAGTGTCAAAATTGACTACAAAGTGTAAATAGGATAATTTTGGTCATAAAGTCAGTCTGGTCCAAAACAGAGATTTGCGAGATGATAGGAGAAAATGGTATGTCACAGAATGAAGGGTACCGTAACAGTTTTCCTTGGGTTGGGTTTAGTTCAATCCTGTCCACATGCCCACAGCTGGCAGCACTCAAGTAATCATCAATTCAGAGCGCAGCTGCACAAGACCTGATCTTAATACCCATGGTCATTTTGGTTTCATATTAGATATATATCCCTATGGGGCTAGTTAGGGACCATCAGTAAATTACACAATGTATATGGGACAATATTAAAAAATGTCAATAACCTCAAACCAACTATAAATTGTAGAAATGTATATACAAATATTGAAAGCATTTAATGAGACAACAAAAAAATATTGTCCCACTTACATTGTGTAATTTATTGACGGTCCCTAACTAGCACCAGAGAGCACCAGGCTATCCAATGTCAAACAAACTTTGCCCCGGTTGCACACCAGCCGAAAGAAGTTGGCTAGCACTAGCTAGCCTAGGCGACTTCAAGACACAAGACCTGGTTAGACTGTTTCAAGTTATCTAGAAGGGTGAGTGACTGTAACTGTGTACAGTTTTGGCAGAGTGAATGTAGAAACGCTTGCCACGTGCGAACATACACCACATTAAACCACCCCCCAAGACAACTCTCGTTTGACTTCAGTCATGGCCGCTGCATTTCCTAATGACCAAGCCGAAGTTAATTCCCCCTTTTAAGTCTCCTGCCTGCTTCTCCAAACATTGCTTTTCTCTGGGTTGAGACTGCCTGGCAGACTGAATCATATTCAGCACCATGCCCATTGCCTTCACACACACGCACACACTACACACACACAGACTATATAGAACACTATATGAGAGACTCAGTCTGAGAACATGTTACAGTTATGTGCTCATACAACATAGAGAACACACACATATCTGTTTCACAAATGGCTCAGGGAGGTAGTGTGTGAGGACGTAGCATTGTTGCAGTAAGGAATGTTAGCAGCAAGAGTGTGTGATGGCATGTACAGAGAGGAGCGGAGAGAGATGATAAACATGTCTAAACAACCACAGACAGAACCTCTGACAGTCTACAGAGACAGAGCATCACCCTCACACCACAGACACTTCTCCTGGCCCCAACAGATTGGCCATTACATTAACATCACTCCCTCCTCTCTACATTTTCTTCCTCTGTTTCTGCTGCTAAAGCCACTTTCTACCACTCTAAATTCCAAGCATCTGACTCTAACCCTAGGAAGCTCTTTGCCACCTTCTCCTCCCTGCTGATCAGTCCCTACACCCAAACGAGGGCATTGCGTTCATCCACCTCTGGCCTGCTGGCTCCCTTACCTCTGCTGAAGCACAGTTCCCGCTCAGCCCAGTCAAAACTGTTCGCTGCTCTGGCACCCCAATGGTGGAACAAGCTCCCTCACGACGCCAGGACAGCGGAGTCACTCACCACCTTCCGGAGACACTTGAAACCCCACCTCTTTAAGGAATACCTGGGATAGGATAAAGTAATCCTTCTACCCCCACTTACCCCACCCCCCAAAAAATAAAAAAATATTGTAAAGTGGTTGTCCCACTGGCTATCATAAGGTGAATGCACCAATTTGTAAGTCGCTCTGGATAAGAGCGTCTGCTAAATGAGGAAAATGTAAATGTAATTAACACACACGCAAGCATGCACACGCTAAGTATAATTCAGCTACAGTATATTGTTGAAGGCTATGGCCAATAGAAATTGTAAAATCATAGTGTTTTCTGCATGGATGGGAGGCTGTATGAGAGGGTGGGTGACTGCCATATGGGCAACTACAGATGTACAGTGAAGGAAAAAAGTATTTCATCCCCTGCTGATTTTGTACGTTTGCCCACTGACAAAGACATGATCAGTCTATAATTTTAATGGTAGGTTTATTTGAACAGTGAGAGACAGAATAACAACAACAAAATCCAGAATAACGCATGTCAAAAATGTTATAAATTGATTTGCATTTTAATGAGTATTTGACCCCTCTGCAAAACATGACTTAGTACTTGGTGGCAAAACCCTTGTTGGCAATCACAGAGGTCAGACGTTTCTTGTAGTTGGCCACCAGGTTTGCACACATCTCAGGAGGGATTTTGTTCCACTCCTCTTTGCAGATCTTCTCCAAGTCATTAAGGTTTCGAGCCTGACGTTTGGCAACTCGAACCTTCAGCTCCCTCCACAGATTTTCTATAGGATTAAGGTCTGTAGACTGGCTAGGCCACTCCAGGACCTTAATGTGCTTCTTCTTCAGCCACTCCTTTGTTGCCTTGGCCGTGTGATTTGGGTCATTGTCATGCTGGAATACCCATCCACGACCCATTTTAAATGCCCTGGCTGAGGGAAGGAGGTTCTCACCCAAGATTTGACGGTACATGGCCCTCCATCGTCCCTTTGATGGAGGGCCGTTGTCCTGTCCCCTTAGCAGAAACCCCCCCACAAAGCATAATGTTTCCACCTCCATGTTTGACGGTGGGGATGGTGTTCTTGGGGTCATAGGCAACATTCCTCCTCCTCCAAACACGACGAGTTGAGTTGATGCCAAAGAGCTCCATTTTGGTCTCATCTGACCACAACACTTTCACCCAGTTCTCCTCTGAATCATTCAGATGTTCATTGGCAAACTTCAGACGGCCCTGTATATGTGCTTTCTTGAGCAGGGGGACCTTGCGGGCGCTGCAGGATTTCAGTCCTTCACGGCGTAGTGTGTTACCAATAGTTTTCTTGGTGACTATGGTCCCAGCTGCCTTGAGATCATTGACAAGATCCTCCTGTGTAGTTCTGGGCTGATTCCTCACCGTTCTCATGATCATTGCAACTCCACGAGGTGAGATCTTGCATGGAGCCCCAGGCCGAGGGAGATTGACAGTTCTTTTGTCTTTCTTCCATTTGCGAATAATCGCACCAACTGTTGTCACCTTCTCACCAAGCTGCTTGTCGATGGTCTTGTAGCCCATTCCAGCCTTGTGTAGGTCTACAATCTTGTCTCTGACATCCTTGGAGAGCTTTTTGGTCTTGGCCATAGTGGAGAGTTTGGAATCTGATTGATTGATTGCTTCTGTGGACAGGTGTCTTTTATACAGGTAACAAGCCGAGATTAGGAGCACTCCCTTTAAGAATGTGCTCCTAATCTCAGCTCGTTACCTGTATAAAAGACACCTGGGAGCCAGAAATCTTTCTGATTGAGAGGGGGTCAAATACTTATTTCCCTCATTAAAATGCAAATCAATTTATAACATTTCTGACATGCGTTTTTCTGGATTTTTTTGTTCTTATTCTGTCTCTCACTGTTCAAATAAACCTACCATTAAAATTATAGACTGATCATTTCTTTGTCAGTGGGCAAACGTACAAAATCAGCAGGGGGTCAAATACTTTTTTCCCTCACTGTATGATCTTAATTTGATAACCCTGTTGCAGGAGAACTTTTGACATTTAAAACTTGTAGTTTATTTGAGGTTTAAAAAGGCTTCTGAAGTTTGTAATTTCCACTTTGAAATTTCAACCCTGACAAAAATGTCCATTAACTATAATCCACATAATAATTCACATTTCCTGTTGCTGCAGGATTATTTTCCTGCTGTAGAAAACTGGCTCAAATTAAGATCCTACATCTGTAGGGGAGTGTTGTGGTAAGGAGGGGGAGAGCAACGAATACCCCACCACAAAAAAATGAATAATGACCTAAAATAAAAACAAATGGAACTTGAAATCTAAAGTAAAGTTCTGCGATGATGGGTGCCGGGCCTTGTATTATATAATTTTATTAAAAGTAGGGGTCTGAAAGAATGCATAATTACTGTAGGCATAAAATGCTGGATGTACACTGAAGTTTTCCATATGCACAAAATGCTTCTTTCGCTCACATTTTGTGCACAAATCTGTTTACATTCCTGTTAGTGAGCATTTCTTCTTTGCCAAGATAATCCATCCACCTGACAGCTGTGGCATATCAAGAAGCTGATTAAAGTGCATGATCATTACACAGGTGCACCTTGTGCTGGGGACAATAAAAGGCCACTCTAAAATTTGCAGTTTTGTCACACAACACGTCACAGATGTCTCAAGTTTTGAGGGAGCGTGCAATTGGCAGGAATGTCCACCAGAGAATTTAATGTACAGTGGGGAAAAAAAAGTATTTAGTCAGCCACCAATTGTGCAAGTTCTCCCACTTAAAAAGATGAGAGGCCTGTAATTTTCATCATAGGTACACGTCAACTATGACAGACAAAATGAGATTTTTTTTTCCAGAAAATCACATTGTAGGATTTTTAATGAATTCATTTGCAAATTATGGTGGAAAATAAGTATTTGGTCAATAACAAAAGTTTCTCAATACTTTGTTATATACCCTTTGTTGTCAATGACACAGGTCAAACGTTTTCTGTAAGTCTTCACAAGGTTTTCACACACTGTTGCTGGTATTTTGGCCCATTCCTCCATGCAGATCTCCTCTAGAGCAGTGATGTTTTGGGGCTGTCGCTGGGCAACACGGACTTTCAACTCCCTCCAAAGATTTTCTATGGGGTTGAGATCTGGAGACTGGCTAGGCCACTCCAGGACCTTGAAATGCTTCTTACCAAGCCACTCCTTCGTTGCCCGGGCGGTGTGTTTGGGATCATTGTCATGCTGAAAGACCCAGCCACGTTTCATCTTCAATGCCCTTGCTGATGGAAGGAGGTTTTCACTCAAAATCTCACGATACATGGCCCCATTCATTCTTTCCTTTACACGGATCAGTCGTCCTGGTCCCTTTGCAGAAAAACAGCCCCAAAGCATGATGTTTCCACCCCCATGCTTCACAGTAGGTATGGTGTTCTTTGGATGCAACTCAGCATTCTTTGTCCTCCAAACACGACGAGTTGAGTTTTTACCAAAAAGTTATATTTTGGTTTCATCTGACCATATGACATTCTCCCAATCCTCTTCTGGATCATCCAAATGCACTCTAGCAAACTTCAGACGGGCCTGGACATGTACTGGCTTAAGCAGGGGGACACGTCTGGCACTGCAGGATTTGAGTCCCTGGCGGCGTAGTGTGTTACTGATGGTAGGCTTTGTTACTTTGGTCCCAGCTCCCCCGTGTGGTTCTGGGATTTTTGCTCACCGTTCTTGTGATCATTTTGACCCCACGGGGTGAGATCTTGCGTGCAGCCCCAGATCGAGGGAGATTATCAGTGGTCTTGTATGTCTTCCATTTCCCAATAATTGCTCCCACAGTTGATTTCTTCAAACCAAGCTGCTTACCTATTGCAGATTCAGTCTTCCCAGCCTGGTGCAGGTCTACAATTTTGTTTTTGGTGTCCTTTGACAGCTCTTTGGTCTTGGCCATAGTGGAGTTTGGAGTGTGACTGTTTGAGGTTGTGGACAGGTGTATTTTATACTGATAACAAGTTCAAACAGGTGCCATTAATACAGGTAACGAGTGGAGGACAGAGGAGCCTCTTAAAGAATAAGTTACAGGTCTGTGAGAGCCAGAAATCTTGCTTGTTTGTAGGTGACCAAATACTTATTTTCCACCATAATTTGCAAATAAATTAATAAAAAAATCCTACAATGTGATTTTCTGGAGAAAAAAATTCTCAATTTGTCTGTCATAGTTGACGTGTACCTATGATGAAAATTACAGGCCTCTCTCATCTTTTTAAGTGGGAGAACTTGCACAATTGGTGGCTGACTAAATACTTTTTTACCCCACTGTATGCCGTCAGCTGTATTAGTTTGCTCGTGCGTCATGTAAGCGAATTGTAAAACATACTGTAATGACCCAGCTGGGTCATAAAGGAAAAAGAGACAGACACCAGGTGTACAGGGCAGAACACATATTTATTCCTAAACTGGGATATTGTTCAGGCCACAGCCCACGCCGCTAAATTCCGAACGTACACAAATATAACATGTCAAGTTAAGGGTCCCGAACAGAAGAGAGAGAGATGAGACAGTAACCCCTATTTATGCATTTCAAAACCCAGCGGGATTACCCATCATACACCCCCCCCCCCAACCTTTCCGTCTGTCCTGGCATAGTTAACCCCTGCTAGCACCCATGAGAACAATAACACACCCACGAACACAGAACCCCCCCCCCCCCCCCCCCCCCCTTTCTAAACCCTAGCCCCTAGGGTTACAAAACAAAATCCTTAAAATGACCCGGAGGTCGCATCAGTCTCTTGGGCCTCCCTGTGACTCTCACCGGTGGACCCCCAGAACACTCATCTGCCCCAATGTCATTTCCAGCGCCCTCTGCAGAAGCAGCCCCCCCCCCCCAGGCTCAGGTTGCGCTAGAGTCTCCTCGTTAGACTGTTCCCGTGGGCTCACATCAGAGTCCTCACTCCCATTCCCTACCGTTTTCCTCCCTCTGTAGGGCGCCAATCGATCCCGGTGGACCACCACCTTCCTGCTCCACGGGGGGACCTCCACCCGGTACGTCACCTCCCCCACTCTCTCTATCACCAGGCACGGCCCCACCCAGGCACTGTCCAGCTTTGGGCACCGCCCCTTCTTGCGCGTGGGGTTGTGAAGCCACACGCATTCTCCCACTCCAAAGTGCCTCCCCCTAGCGCGTGAGTCATAGTGGCGCTTTTGGCGCACCCCTTCGTTCTCGAGTTGCTCTCTTGCAAAGGAGTGAGCCGCTTCTAACCGGTTCTGCAGATGACGAACATAGTTCGGGCCAGGCAAAACCCTGTCGTCGTTATCAGGAGGGTGGCCAAACGTCAGTTCGGCTGGGGTGCGCAACTCACGACCTAACATTAGTAGCACTGGGGAGCACGCAGTCGATTCTTGAACAGCCAACCTACATGCCATAAGAATAAACGGTAAGTGGGTGTCCCAATCTCTCTGGTGTTTTGAGGTAACGATGGCCAGCTGCTGTGCTAATGTTCTGTTAAATCTTTCCACCAGCCCATCACTCTGGGGGTGAAGCGGAGTAGTGCGCGTCTTCTCCGCGCCTAACCGTCTACACAACTCTGAGAACACCCGTGACTCAAAGTTTCTCCCCTGGTCGCTGTGAATAGACTGTGGCACCCCAAACCGACTGATTATTCCCCCTACCAACGCATCAGCTACTGTCTCTGCTTCCTGGTCTGGGAGAGCGTAAGCCTCTGGCCACTTGGTGAAGTAGGCCATAGCAGTTAGAATCCACCTGTTACCGCTGTCTGTGGTTGGAAACGGCCCCACTATGTCTACCCCCAGTCTCTCCATGGGCTCCCCTACTGGGAATTGTTGTAGGAGGGCGTGTGACTGACCTGGAGGTCCTTTTTTAGCAGCACACTCGTCGCACTGCCTACAAAAGTCCTTCACATCCCTCCTGTGCCTGGACCAATAGAAGCCTTTACGCACACGCTTTAACATTTTGGAGACCCCAAAATGCCCTGCGCCTACTCCCCTGTGAAGCTGCTGTAACATGCTCCCCTGCAGCCTTTTGGGCACCACTACCTGCCACGTAATTTCTCCAGTAGCTGGCTTCCCACCCCCTCTGGAGCACTCCCTCAGCCACTCTAAGGACTGTGAATTTAGCCCACAGTCCTTTGGTGACTGGTGATAGAGGGGCTACTTCCCCCCACGGCGGTCGTCTTCTCTCTTCCACCCACCGCAGCACAGGATGCAGCTCTGCGTCCTCCTCCTGGCGACGCCTCCACTCCCCGACGTCCATAGCCTCAAGCTCCCGGCACTCTGTCACACTCAGCTGACTCACCGTGGCGGTGACTCCCTCCTCCATGCACAGTTCTCTCTCTCGCTCCACCCGTTTGGCGCAGTACCCACAGCCGTCCTCAGCACACGGGCGACGGGACAAGGCGTCTGCATTGCTGTGGCGAAGGCCGGCCCTGTGCTCCACCTGGAAGTCGTAGGGTTGCAGCTCCTCCAGCCAGCGGGCGATCTGACCCTCTGGCTCCTTGAAGGAGAGAAGCCACTGCAGGGCGGAGTGATCCGTCTGGACCACAAACGGCAGGCCCCCCAGGTAGCACTTGAAATGGCGTACTGCTGCCACGACAGCCAAAAGCTCTCTCCTTGTCACGCAGTAGCGTTTTTCAGCCTTATCAAAAGTTCTGCTGTAATAAGCTACTACATGCTCCCCGTCAGCACCACGCTGAGCCAGCCCTCATTGCTTGCGTCGGTGTCCAGGATGAACGGACGGTTCGGGTCTGGTGAGGCCAGGACAGGGGCCTCCACCAGGGCACGTTTGAGGGCCTCAAACGCCCGCTAGTGCTCTTCGGTCCACTGAAAAACTGTGTCCTTCTTGAGAAGGTGGTTCAAAGGAGCCGCAACCCCTGCAAACCCCTTCACAAACCTACGATAGTAGGATGCCAGCCCCAGGAAGCTCTTAACCTCTTTTTCCCCCCTGGAACTGGCCACCCCCTCACAGCCTCCACTTTGTCTGGCATCGTGCTGATGCCCTCACCACCCAGCTGATGACCCAGGAATGCCAACTCCCTTTGCATGAAATGGCACTTTTCCGGATGTAATTTTAGCCCCGCCCCCGAGATCCTCTCCAACACTCGCCTAAGTGCCCCCAGTGCCCCCTCAAACGATGTGCCGTTCACCAATATGTCGTCTTGGTACACAACACACTCGTCTCTCGGAACCCCCGCCAGCACTCTGTCCATGAGCCTCTCAAAGGTGGCAGGAGCATTACAGAGCCCGAAGCACAGCACCTTGAACTGCCAATGCCCCCTATCCGTGGAGAAGGCCGTTTTTTCCCGTGCCCCTGGCGAGAGGGGCACCTGCCAGTAGCCACTGCGCAGATCAAGGGAGGAGAACCACGAGGACCCTCTCACGTGGTCTAGCGACTCATCGATCCTCGGTAGGGGGTAAGAGTCTTTAGTGGTGACAGAATTTAGGGCCCTGTAGTCAGCACAAAACCTACGTTTACCCCCTTTCTTAGGCACCATGACGACCGGCGTGGACCATGGGCTATCTGATGGCTCAATGAAATCAGCCCGCAACATGTCAACAATAGCTGTGTCTGCTGCTTCCCTCCTGGCAAGGGGAATACGACGGGGACGAATTTTAATGGGTCGGGCGTCCCCAGTGTCTATTTCGTGCTTAACTAGGTGCGTTTGCCCTACCTCATCTTCCCCCCAAGCGAAGCTATCTTTAAAGTCCAACAGCAGCTGCTTTAACTGTCTCTGTTGTCTCTCATCCAGGCCCTGACAGTTTTTCAGCCACACAGCCTCAACGGCGTCGATAGCGTCCTCCTTCCCCCGGTCGGGCTGATGGGGTGAAGGAGCCAGTGTGTTTTGGGCTACTGGGCTGCCTGTGCTTGCACCATTATGGGGAGTGAAGGCCGTCGCTGCCGGAGACAGCTGCTGGAATGGCACAACGACCAAGGGAGCAGCCGGGACGACCGGTGGAGTTTCGGCAAGCTTGGAGGAAGACGGAGGGACAGCCCTGCCCCCTGCTGTCCCCCCGACAGCCTCAAAGTGCCCGAAGCTAAGTCCAACTGAGCCCCACAGTTTTTCAAAAAGTCCATTCCCAGTATACAGGGGTCCTGCACTGCTGCTACCCACACCGGACACCCCACAGTTCTCCCCCTCACAGTCACAGACAGCTGACACTTCCCTAACATGGGGGCTAGCTCCCCCGTGACAGTCCGCAGCTGGACAAGGGTCGGCTCAACCCGCATCCCAACAGGTAGTATGTCTGGTCTCACCAGGGTTACTGTAGAGCCTGTGTCGACCAGGGCCAAACATTCCACCCCCTCTACCTTGACGATGACATTGCAGAAGTCCCCAACGGTGGTACGTCCCACCACAACTACCAGACTAGGAAACACGGCGGCAGCTACACTCTTGCCTGCACTGCTGGGTACCTCTTCTGCTTACTGTGTGTTCGGGGGCGGGGGGGTGGACCCGCGCTGCCCCCTGCGCGAGAACCCGCTGTCATTTCCCTGGTGACGGGAGAATCTGCCACACTCCCGCTGAATGTGGCCAGGCTGGCCACAACCCCAGCAGACAATGGAAGTTGAGCTGACACTGCGATGTTGCCTGGAGCCCCTCTCAATGACAAGCGAAGCGGTCTTGACTAACCCGCCCAACTCGTCGACCCACTCTGGTTTGGTGACCCCCGGCACCCCGGCCGCCGCTGCTCTCACCTCTGGTTGACTGGCAACCTCCACTCTCACTCCCTCACCCCAGATCAGCTCCCTCTTCCTGGCTATCTCCACTGCATCCCGCAGAGATGGTGGGTCCGCCATCTGAATGCTTACCCAGTTCGGTGGAAGAGAGCGCTCTAATAAAACTGTCCTGTGCCAGCTCGTCCTGCACCCCAATTGGCATAGTTGCATAAGCCTGCCTGGTCAGGCTCAGAATACCACTTGCCAACGCCTTTAATGATTCCCCCTGAAGTCTCCTTTTGTTACTCAGTTCAATCCGCAGCATGTTGGGCTGCACGTCGCTGCCGAAACGGCCCCCCAATGCCTCCACTAGCACATCGTAGTCGCCCCTCTCGTCCGGGGCTAGCGTTAGCAGGCATTCCGACGCCTCCTCTGCCAGGCTCAGGGCAAGCTGTAACGCTTTCGTCTCGTCAGACACCTCCCGGCTCTAGCCAACAACTCGAATTGAGTGAAAAAAACTTCCCATTTACCTTGTCCATTGAACTTTGGAAGTTTAGCCGCTACCGTGGCTAATGGCAATAGGGCGCTGCCATCTCTGTTTACATAAGCAGGCCCAGCCATTTCCGCACCCGGTGACGTCGACATCCCCGTCGCCGTGATGTCTGTTCTGGTCGAGTGGTGTGGAGGAAAACCCGCCAGTTCTGCCATCTTGCTGACTGACAATTTAACTTCCACCATGTGGCTCTCCAGCTCTTCTACAGCAGTCGCCGCCTGACCCTCCCGACCGGGTACCCCCGAGCCCACAACGGACACTTTGTCCGACTCTTCCTTAATTTTCTGCCTCGCCCGAGCATCATGACCGTAGATGCGAGTCACGCTAAAGCCAACCACGGCCTATTCTGAACAGCTAACTCGCCTAATCTCGACCTATCCCGTAGTTCGAAAGCACTTCTGACACCAATGTAATGACCCAGCTGGGTCATAAAGGAAAAAGAGACAGACACCAGGTGTACAGGGCAGAACACATATTTATTCCTAAACTGGGCTATTGTTCAGGCCACAGCCCACGCCGCTAAATTCTGAACGTACACAAATATAACATGTCAAGTTAAGGGTCCCGAACAGAAGAGAGAGAGATGAGACAGTAACCCCTATTTATGCATTTCAAAACCCAGCGGGATTACCCATCATACCCCCCCCCAACCTTTCCGTCTGTCCTGGCATATTTAACCCCTGCTAGCACCCATGAGAACAATAACACACCCACAAACACAGAACACAATACCGGTGTGTTACAATACTATAGTTTGTTACTGTTTCTAGTGTAATATGGTTTGTTATTGTACAGAGGTGTTTGCACATTATTAGAGTAATGAAAGGAGTTGGCTAGTTGTTACTCATATGGTAATTATCTATCTGGTTTGGCGTCATGTCAGATACATGGTACCTTGGCACGTGCTTTGTATTTATTTGTATCAACATGTATAATGTACAGCTACGGTATTTCAATGTGAATACTAAAGTATATTCTATTCTGCATTTTGCAGTTTCACAACATAAACGGTTTCAATACATTCGTTCAAGAAAAGTCACCCCTTGGAAGTTTTATTGAAGACTCAGTTGTTTTTTATTTAAAAAATGTTTTGTCTTTATTTTTTCGTGTTTATTTATGTTTTTATTTTATTTGTTTATTTTTTTTTTGGGGGGGGGGGAATGGATCAGCTTAATATTGCAGATAGATTGTATCTTCTATCAATGTAATTGTCTGCATCACTTCCAATCCCCCATGTTTTAAATTTGTATATTTTTTTATTTTTTTATATATATACTCCCCTTTATTACTTTTCAACCCCACCATCCTTTCCCTACTTGGAGTAAATTAGTGAACAACAATGCCCAGGCCTCTACTTACGGTCTATACTTACTATCTACACCTTATGGACAGAGTTAATTTTACAATAATTCTATTATATATATATATATATATATATATATATATATATATATATATATATATATATATATATATATATATATATATATATATAATTTATTTTTTGCTCCTGAACTTCTTCTACTCTCAACCTCTCCGATCATTTTCATGATGTCCATCCGGTTTGCTTCTATATGCCATATCTTTCTAACTGTGCTCTTTCCCAAAAGCTCCCAACATACAACCTACATACTTATTATGGACACAGTATGCTTACATTATTAGCTATCTTTGTTATTATTTGTTGTTATTTGTTATTAGTCCCATCCTTCAACTCTATTCAATACCTCCCATCTATCTCTTAACACCATCCATATAGGATTTCTATTTGCCATATATATTTCAACCGTACTGTGATGTTTTATAAAAGTTCTGAACCTTTCTATTCTCATTGCTTCTACAGATTGTGAATTAAAAATAAACATTTTTGCTAAAAGTATTATTATATTATTGATTGATTGACTATGACTTTTCAGATCACCCAGTAATGCTATCTGCAAGGTTAGTTCCAGGTAAATATTGCAATCCTTTAGCCATTCCTGGACCTGTGTCCAAAAACAAGCTACAAATGGACAGAACCAAAACAAATGATCTAATGATTCTGTCTCTTCACAGCAAAATCTGCAGAGCTGGGAAGATTGTATCCCCCATATAAATAACATTATATTGGTAGCAAGAATTTTATATAATAATTTAAATTGAAAGATTCTAATTTTTGAATCCGGTGTCGTTTTGCGTGTCAGTTCATAAACACTATGCCATGGGATCGGTACGTCAAAGATCTCTTCCCAACTATTTTGCAATCTATATGGGACGGCTGTCAATCCTTTGGTCCTTAAGTGAAACTGATATACTTTTTTATTTATCACAGTTTTCCTTAACCAATTATGTTCTTTAATGCAAGGCCGACAGACAAGTTCCTTACTTTCTCCACCTTCCACTTTCCTCTTCCACTTTTGGGGTAAGGCTGCAATTATTTGGTTGTAATTTTGGGTAGAGCAGACATTTCCATATGTTTTTGTTAGCTGCATGTGCGACATAACTCCAACAGTCCTACCGATTATATCATTTACGAAGATTATACCTTTTTTAAACATTCTGTCAAAAAATAAAAAGGTTTTTTGTCAATTAGTATATTTGAATTTAACCACAATATTTGTTGCATTATTTGTTCTGTCGTTTCTGGAGGATTAAATTAAAATGGCAACCAACTTTCTATGGCTTGTTTTAGAAATAGTGACATTTGGGAGATTATTTCCTTTTCAAATAACTGAAAGTGAGAGGTTGTAATCTGAATAAAGGGAAAAAGGCCTTTCTTGAACATTGGGTGAGACAATCTTACTAATTTGCTTGAGAACCAGTTCGGATTTAAGTATAACTTTTGTATGACTGAAGATTTTAGTGATAGGTCTAATGTTTTAATATTTAATAATTTCTGTCCTCCGAATTCATATTCATTATATAAATATGCTCTTTTAATTTTGTCTGGCTTGCCGTTCCAAATAAAATTTAATATTTTTTTCTCATATAATTTAAAAAACTGTTTGCTAGGCGTAGGCAAGACCATAAGCAAATAGGTAAACTGGGATAATACTAAAGAGTTAATCAGGGTGATTTTTCCACAAATTGACAGGTATTTTCCTTTCCATGGTAGCAAGATCTTATCTATTTTTGCTAACTTTCTATTAAAATGTATTGAAGTGAGATCATTTATTTCCTTTGGGATATGTATTCCGAGTATATCCACATCACCATCAGACCATTTTATTGGTAAACTACATGGTAATGTAAAAATTGTATCCAATACGTAAAGTGATCCAATACGTAATATAGTACATTTGTCATAATTTGCTTGTAATCCAGAGAGGTTAGAAAATGTATCTAGATCCTCTATGAGGCTGTGGAGGGATTCTAGTTGTGGATCTAAAAGAAAACATGAATCATCTGCGTACAATGACACCTTTGTTTTTAAGCCTTGTATTTCTAATCCTCTGATATTATTATTGGATCTGATTTTAATAGCTAACATCTCGATGGCCACAATAAATAGATATGCCGATAGTGGACAACCTTGTTTCACTCCTCTTGACAGTTTAAAACTTTCTGAGAAATAGCCATTATTTACTATTTTACACCTAGGGTTACTATACATGATTTTGACCCATTTTATAAGAGATTCTCCAAAATTGAAATGCTCCAGGCATTTATATATAAACCCCAGTCGAACTTTATCAAATGCCTTTTCGAAGTCTGCTATGAATAGCAGGCCTGGTTTCCCATATTTTCCATAGTGTTCTATTGTTTCCAATACTTGCCTTATATTATCTCCAATGTATCTTCCATGTAAAAAACCTGTCTGATTAGAATGAATAATATCCAACAATACCTTTTTAATTCTATGCGCTATACATTTTGCTAGGATTTTTGCATCACAACACTGAAGTGTAAGGGGCCTCCAATTTTGTAAATGGACTGGATCTTTATATTTTCCACTTGTATCCTGTTTCAGTAATAATGAAATCAGACCTTCTTCTTGTCAGATAATCTACCATTTACATAGGAGTGGTTAAAACATGCTAATAACGGTCCTCTTAGTATATCAAAAAAGGTTTGGTATACCTCGACTGGTATGCCATCCAACCCTGGAGTTTTCCCGGACTTAAAGTATTTAATTGAATCCAGAAGTTCCTCCTCTGTAATTTCACCTTCACATGAGTCTTTCTGTGTGGCTGTTAATTTGACATTATCAATAGAAAAAAAATCTCTACAATTAGCTTCAGTTAGAGGAGATGGAGGCGACTGAAAAGAAAACATATGCTTAAAGTACTTTGTTTCTTCCTTCAAAATATCATTTGGTGAATTATGGGTGACTCCGTCAATTGTAACCAGTTTCATTAAGTTCTTTTTGGTAGCATTCCTATGTTGAAGATTAAAAAAGAATGTTGTGCATTTTTCCCCATATTCCATCCAGTTTGCTTTATTTTTATAATATATTACACTTGATCTTTCTTGAATAAGTTTCTCCATTTCTTTTTGTTTTTCCTCTAATTTATTCTGAGCCTCTATGTTACAGTTTTTATTGCCATATATCTGTTCTGTTAGACTTTCTATTTCCTTTCTTAGTATAAACTATTTTGACCTAAATTGCTTTTGTTTTTGAGATGAGTACTGAATTGCATGGCCTCTAAAGGCACATTTAAAGGTGTCCCATACAATAAGGGGATTCTCTGTACCTATGTTATGTTGGAAAAAGTCAGTTGTTAGCTATCTGTCTAGTTTTGCATGGGAACGCATGGGTCCCGGGGATCGAACCCACTACCTTGGCGTTACAAGCGCCGTGCTCTACCAGCTGAGCTACAGAGGACCACTGAGGACCATGATTATTATCGCCATATATCTAAACAGTGAAGCAAGCGTGCATGTTTTAGCCAAGTAATCTGTCCAAAGTGCCTTGCGAGAGGAATAACAGGGAATAATTCCAGTGAACTATAGGGACATTTACCTGAGACTTTAATTCATTTAGGTGCAAATCCTTCCACATACTTCAATTTTTCAGTTGGTGTCAATGGGAGACTAAGTGAAAATTCTACTTGAAGTGGAAGTGAGGATTCACCCCTAAGTGCATATGTATTCTAACAAGAACAGATTTTTGGTCATGAAAGAATTCTACGTTCATAAATTGTTGTGACTGTTTTCTTATTCAGAAATGTCCATCCCCAACTACAACATTTTCTGTCTAGATAGAACTGCCAAAGGGGGTGGAGTTGCAATCTTCTGTAGAGATAGCCTGCAGAGCGCTATCATACTATCCAAGTCTGTGCCCAAACAGTTTGAGCTCCTACTTCTAAAAATCCACCTTTCCAGAAATAAGTCTCTCACTGTTGCAGCTTGCTACAGACCCCAGCTGTGCCCTGGACACCATATGTGAATTGATTGCCCCCATCTATCCTCAGAGTTCGTACTGCTTGGTGACCTAAACTGGGATATATTTAACACCCCGGCCATCCTACAATCCAAACTAGATGCCCTCAATCTCACACAAATGATCAAGGAACCTACCAGGTACAACCCTAAATCCGTAAACATGGGCGCCCTCATAGATATCATCCTGACTAACTTACCCTCTAAATACACCTCTGCTGTCTTCAACCAGGATCTCAGCGATCACTGCCTTATTGCAGAAGGCCTTCCTAATTGACCTGGCCCAGGTATCCTGGATGGATATCGATCTCATTCCGTCAGTAGAGGATGCCTGGTTGCTCTTTAAAAGTGCTTTCCTCTCAATCTTAAATAAGCATGCCCCATTCAAAAAATTCAGAACTAAGAACAGATATAGCCCCTGGTTCTCCTCAGACTTGACTGCCCTTGACCAGAACAAAAACATCAAATATAATAATAATAATATGCCATTTAGCAGACGCTTTTATCCAAAGCGACTTACAGTCATGTGTGCATACATTTTTTACGTATGGGTGGTCCCGGGGATCGAACCCACTACCCTGGCGTTACAAGCGCCACGCTCTACCAATTGAGCTACAGAGGACCACATCCTATGGCGTACTGCATTAGCATCGAATAGCCCCCGCGATATGCAACTTTTCAGGGAAGTTAGGAACCAATATACACAAGCAGTTAGGAAAGCAAAGGCTAGCTTTTTCAAACAGAAATGTGCATCCTGTAGCACTAACTCCAAAAAGTTTTGGGACACTGTAAAGTCCATGGATAATAAGAGCACCTCCTCCCAGCTGCCCACTGCACTAAGGCTAGGAAACACTATCACCACCGATAAATCTACAATAATCGAGAATTTCAACAAGCATTTTGTTACGGCTGGCCATGCCTTCCACCTGGCTACCACTACCCCGGCCACCAGCTCAGCACCCTCCGCTGCAACTTGCCCATGACCCCCTGCTTCTCCTTCACACAAATTCAGACAGCTGATGTTCTGAAAGAGCTGCAAAATCTGGACCCCCACAAATCATCTGGGCTAGACAATCTGGACCCTTTCCTTCTAAAAATAGCAGCCGAAATTGTCGCAACCCCTATTACTAGCCTGTTCAACCTCTCTTTCGTAACGTCTGAGATCCCCAGAGATTGGAAAGCTGCCGCGGTCATCCCCCTCTTCAAAGGGGGTGACACTCTAGATCCAAACTGTTACAGACCTATATCCATCCTGCCCTGCCTTTTCGAAAGTTTTTGAAAGCCAAGTTAGCAAACAGATCTCCGACCATTTCGAATCACACAGTACCTTCTCCACTATGCAATCCGGTTTCCGAGCTGGTCATGGGTGCACCTCAGCCACGCTCAAGGTCCTAAACGATATTATAACCGCGATCGATAATAGACAGTACTGTGCAGCCGTCTTCATCGACCTGGCCAAGGCTTTCGACTCTGTCAACCACCGCATTCTTATTGGCAGACTAAATAGCCTTGGTTTCTCAAATGACTGCCTCGCCTGGTTCACCAACTACTTCTCAGATAGAGTTCAATGTGTCAAATCGGAAGGCCTGTTGTCTGGACCTATGGCAGTCTCTATGGGGGTGCCACAGGGTTCAATTCTTGGGCAGACTCTCTTCTCCGTGTATATCAATGATGTCGCTCTTGCTGCTGATGACTCTCAGATCCACCTCTACGCAGACGACACCATTTTGTATACATCTGGCCCTTCATTGGACACTGTGTTAACAAACCTCCAAATGTGCTCCAATGCCATACAAAACTCCTTCCGTAGCCTCCAACTGCTCTTAAACACTAGTAAAACTAAATGCATGCTCTTCAATCGAACGCTGCTGGCACCCGCCCACCCGACTAGAATCACTACTCTCGACGGGTCTGACCTAGAGTATGTGGACAACTACAAATACCTAGGTGTCTGGTTAGACTATAAACTCTCCTTCCAGACTTACATTAAGCATCTCCAATCCAAAGTTAAATCTAGAATCGGCTTCCTATTTCGCAACAAAGCCTCCTTCACTCATGCTGCCAAACATGCCCTCGTAAAACTGACTATCCTACCGATCCTTGACTTCGGTGATGTGATTTATAAAATAGCCTCCAACACTCTACACAGCAAATTGGATGTTGTCTATCACAGTGCCATCCGTTTTGTCACCAAAGCCCCATATACTACCCACCACTGTGACCTGTACGCTCTTGTTGGCTGGTCCTCACTACATATTCGTCGCCAAACCCACTGGCTCCAGGCCATCTATAAATCACTGCTAGGCAAATCCCAGCCTTATCTTAGCTCATTGGTCACCATAGCAACACCCACCCGTAGTATGCGCTCCAGCAGGTATATCTCACTGGTCATCCCCAAAGCAAACACCTCCTTTGGCCGCCATTCCTTCCAGTTCTCTGCTGCCAATGACTGGAACGAACTGCAAAAATCTCTGAAGCTGGAGACTCTTATCTCCCTCACTAACTTTAAGGATCTGTTGTCAGAGCACCTTACCGATCACTGCACCTGTACACAGCCCATCTGAAATTAGCCCACCCAACTACCTCATCCCCATATTGTTATTTATTTTGCTCATTTGCACCCCAGTATCTCTATTTGCAGATAATAAACTGTGAGCGCGGTGGTCGGGAGAGGTTGTGTTTTCTCTAGCAGGAGGTAAGCTTGGCTTCTTATATGATGTTGAGTAAAGCTTAAACCATGTATTTAGATTGTAGGTAGGTATTGTAGTCAGGTATTATAGGTAGTTTACTTAGGTAGTTATTGTAGGTTATTGTAGGTTATTGTAGGTAATTATTGTAGGTAAGTATTGTATTCGGGGGACCCCGGCGAAGCACGAGTGCTAGCTAACCCACTACTTGGACCAACAAAACTAGCTAGCTAGCGGGTAGCTACTGGTAACTTTTAGCAACTGTGGTTAGTTGTTTCCAATGTTATTTCATGCTTAAGAGTACCTGTAATTGAGCCAGCTAGCTACCTACCATTCAGCTGTTTTTCTAACCTCATTATCCGAGGCATTAACGTTAGGTGGTTGGTAGCTGCTGTACTTAATTACAGCTACTGATTGCAGTCTGCCACCCAGTTAGCTGGCGTTGGGTAAGTTTGGCTTTATACATAGCTTGGGCTTTGTCGAGTAAGGCTTAAACTATGTATTTAGATTGTAGTTAGGTATTATAGGTAGGCATCGTGGGCTGTATATTATTAGGTATTATAGGTAGGCATCGTGGGCTGTTGTGGGTAGTTGTTGTATGTAGTTATTGTAGGTTACTTTTGTATTCGGCGGTGCCGGGTGTAGCACGAAGCTAGCTAGCTAACTCACCTCCTGGACTAGCTGGCTAGTAGCTATTAGCAACGGTAGCAACTAAATACAATATCCTTTTAGCCAGCTACATTCGTTCGCAGCGACGCCGTTTTTCAAACAAAGTCAACACAGCAGCCATTGCTAGCTAGCCAACACTACCAGCTGGCTGTACTGTGGTAGCTAAATACAATATCTTTGTGCTAGCTAGCCAACGTTTAATCATTGCTGCGTTATGAAAGAACTAGACACGGACATGAATTATCTGTTTAGTGTGTTAAAACACTATTGGTAGTTTGTTGTAACCAAGTATTGGTGCTAAACTGTGTGTTATTGGATGCTAGCATGCTAGTTAGCTATGGCGTCATAGTTAGCTAGCTGAATAAAGTAAGTTGAGTCTAGTCCTTGAAACATTGAACCGCTGTAGTTTACAACAATTCTAATTTCTAAAGTGGAAGTTGGGAGAGTTTTATTCGGGTGGTTAAGTGAAACAATTATAGTTTCTGAGGTGGAAGTTGGGAGAGTTATATTTTTTGGTGAGGGAGGCCTTGCTCTCTCCTTTCCCAGATGTTTAGTTCATTTCATTCCGATCTCCTCTGCATTATTGTAGCCATCTGCTACAGCCTGTCAACTATGCCTCTGCCTATCCCTGTTCTCTCCTCTCCGCACAGGCTACACAAACGCCTCACACCGCGTGGCTGCTGCCTCTCTAACCTGGTGGTCCCTGCACGCACCACACACCTGGAGTTCCAGGTCTCAGGCAGCCTCTGGAACTGCCGTTCTGCTGCCAACAAGGCTGACTTCATCCCAGCCTATGCTACCCTCCAGTCCCTCGACTTCCTGGCGCTGACGGAAACATGGATTACCACTGAAAACACTGCTACTCCTACTGCTCTCTCCTCGTCTGACCATGTGTTCTCGCATACCCCGAGAGCATCTGGTCAGAGGGGTGGTGGCACAGGAATCCTCATCTCTCCCAAGTGGTCATTCTCAATTTTCCCCCTAACCCATCTGTCTATCTCATTTGAATTCCACGCTGTCACAGTCACTAGCCCATTTAAGCTTAATATCCTTGTCATCTATCGCCCTCCAGGTTCCCTTGGAGAGTTCATCAATGAGCTTGACACCTTGATAAGTTCCTTTCCTGAGGATGGCTCACCCTTCACAGTTTTGGAGGATTTCAACCTCCCTACGTCTACATTTGACTCATTTCTCTCTGCCTCCTTCTTTCCACTCCTCTCCTCTTTTGACCTCACCCTCTCACCGTCCCCCCCTACTCACAAGGCAGGCAATACGCTTGACTTCATCTTTACTAGATGTTGCTCTTCTACTAATCTCACTGCAACTCCCGTCCATGTCTCCGACCACTACTTTGTATCCTTTTCTCTCTCGCTCTCCTCCAACACTACTCACTCTGCCCCTACACAGATGGTAACGCGCCGCCGCAACCTTCGCTCTCTCTCTCCCACTACTCTCTCCTCTTCCATCCTATCATATCTTCCCTCTGCTCAATCCTTCTCCCTCCAATCTCCTGATTCTGCCTCCTCAACCCTCCTCTCCTCCCTTTCTGCATCCTTTGACTCCCTGTGTCCCCTATCCTCCCGGCCGGCTCGGTCCTCCCCTCCAGCTCCGTGGCTTGACGACTCATTGCGAGCTCACAGAACAGAGCTCCGGGCAGCTGAGCGGAAATGGAAGAAAACTAAACTCCCTGCCGACCTGGCATCTTTTCACTCCCTCCTCTCTACATTTTCTTCATCTGTTTCTGCTGCTAAGGCCACTTTCTACCACTCTAAATTCCAAGCATCTGCCTCTAACCCTAGGAAGCTCTTTGCCACATTCTCCTCACTGCTGAATCCCCCCCCCCACCCCCCCTCCCTCTCTGTGGATGACTTCGTCAACCACTTTGAAAAGAAGGTTGACGACATCCGATCCTCGTTTGTTAAGTCTAATGACACTGCTGGTCCTGCTCACACTGCCCTACCCTATGCTTTGACTTCTTTCTCCCCTCTCTCTCCAGATAAAATCTTGCGACTAGTGACTGCAGGCCGCCCAACAACCTGCCCGCTTGACCCCATCCCCTCCTCTCTTCTCCAGACCATCTCCGGTGACCTTCTCCCCTACCTCACCTCGCTGATCAACTCATCCTTGACCGCTGGCTATGTCCCTTCCGTCTTCAAGAGAGCGAGAGTTGCACCCCTTCTCAAAAAACCAACACTCGATCCCACTGATGTCAACAACTACAGACCAGTATCCCTTCTTTCTTTTCTTTCCAAAACTATTGAGCGTGCCGTCTTTAGCCAACTCTCTTGCTATCTCTCTCAGAATGACCTTCTTGATCCAAACCAGTCAGGTTTCAGGACTGGTCATTCAACTGAGACTGCTCTTCTCTGTGTCACGGAGGCTCTCCGCACTGCTAAAGTTAACTCTCTCTCCTCTGCTCTTGTCCTTCTAGACCTGTCTGCTGCCTTTGATACTGTGAACCATCAGATCCTCCTCTCCACCCTCTCCGAGCTGGGCATCTCCGGCGCGGCTCACTCCTGGATTGCGTCCTACCTGACCGGTCGCTCCTACCAAGTGGCGTGGCGAGAAGCTGTCTCCGCACCACGTGCTCTCACCACTGGTGTCCCCCAGGGCTCAGTTCTAGGCCCTCTCCTTTTCTCCCTATACACCAAGTCACTTGGCTCTGTCATATCCTCACATGGCCTCTCCTATCATTGCTACGCTGACGATACACAACTAATCTTCTCCTTTCCCCCTTCTGATAACCAGGTGGCGAATCGCATCTCTGCATGTCTGGCAGACATATCAGTATGGATGACGGATCACCACCTCAAGCTGAACCCTGGCAAGACGGAGCTGCTCTTCCTCCCGGGGAAGGACTGCCCGTTCCATGATCTCGCCATCACGGTTGACAACTCCGTTGTGTCCTCCTCCCAGAGTGCGAAGAGCCTTGGCGTGACCCTGGACAACACCCTGTCGTTCTCCGCTAACATCAAGGCGGTGACCCGATCCTGCAGGTTCATGCTCTACAACATTCCGAGAGTACGACCCTGCCTTACACAGGAAGCGGCACAGGTCCTAATCCAGGCACTTGTCATCTCCCGTCTGGATTACTGCAACTCGCTGTTGGCTGGGCTCCCTGCCTGTGCCATTAAACCCCTACAACTCATCCAGAATGCCGCAGCCCGTCTGGTGTTCAACCTTCCCAAGTTCTCTCACGTCACCCCCCTCCTCCGCACACTCCACTGGCTTCCAGTTGAAGCTCGCATCCGTTACAAGACCATGGTGCTTGCCTATGGAGCAGTGAGGGGAACGGCACCTCCGTACCTTCAGGCTCTGATCAGTCCCTACACCCAAACGAGGGCATTGCGTTCATCCACCTCTGGCCTGCTGGCTCCCCTTCCTCTGCGGAAGCATAGTTCCCGCTCAGCCCAGTCAAAACTGTTCGCTGCTCTGGCACCCCAATGGTGGAACAAGCTCCCTCACGACGCCAGGACAGCGGAGTCACTCACCACCTTCCGGAGACATTTGAAACCCCACCTCTTTAAGGAATACCTGGGATAGGATAAAGTAATCCTTCTACCCCCCCCCCAAAAAAATAAATAAATAAATAAATAAATTGGAAAGTGGTTATCCCACTGGCTATAGGGTGAATGCACCAATTTGTAAGTCGCTCTGGATAAGAGCGTCTGCTAAATGACGTAAATGTGCCCTTGAGCAAGGCACTTAACCCTAATTGCTCCTGTAAGTCGCTCTGGATAAGAGCGTCTGCTAAATGACTAAAATGTAAATGTAAATGTAATTTGATGTAAAATCTTTATTGGTGCGTGTCAGTAAGCTTGGCACATCTAGCCACTGGGATTTTTGCCCATTCTTCAAGGCAAAACTGCTCCAGCTCCTTCAAGTTGGATGGGTTCCGCTGGTGTACAGCAATCTTTAAGTCATACCACAGATTTAAGTGTTGCTTTAGCAGTATGCTTAGGGTCATTGTCCTGCTGGAAGGTGAACCTCCGTCCCAGTCTCAAATCTCTGGAAGACTGAAACAGAATTCCCTCAAGAATTTCCCTGTAGTTATCGGCATCTATCATTCCTTTAATTCTGACCAGTTTCCCAGTCCCATCCGATGAAAAACATCCCCACAGCATGATGCTGCCACCACCATGCTTCACTGTGGGGATGGTGTTCTCGGGGTGATGAGAGGTGTTGGGTTTGCGCCAGACATTTTCCTTGATGGCCAAAAAGCTCAATTTTAGTCTCATCTGACCAGAGTACCTTCTTCCATATGTTTGGGGAGTCTCCCACATGCCTTTTGGCGAACACCAAACATGTTTTTTTCTTTAAGCAGTGGCTTTTTTCTGGCCACTCTTCCATAAAGCCCAGCTCGGTGGAGTGTACGGCTTAAAGTGGTCCTATGGACAGATACTCCAATCTCTGCTGTGGAGCTTTGCAGCTCCTTCAGGGTTATCTTTGGTCTCTTTGTTGCCTCTGATTAATGCCCTCCTTGCCTGGTCCGTGAGTTTTGGTGTGCGGCCCTCTCTTGGCAGGTTTGTTGTGGTGCCATATTCTTTCCATTTTTTAAATAATGGATTTAATGGTGCTCCGTGGGATGTTCAGTTTGATATTTTTTTATAACCCAACCCTGATCTGTACTTCTTCACAACTTTGTCCCTGACCTGTTTGGAGAGCTCATTGGTCTTCATGGTGCCGCTTGCTTGGTGGTGCTTAGTGGTGTTGCAGACTCTGGGGCCTTTCAGAACAGGTGTATATATACTGATATCATGTGACAGATCATGTGACACTTAAAGTCCACCTGTGTTCAATCTAACTAATTATGTGACTTCTGAAGGTAATTGGCTGCGCCAGATTTTATTTAGGGGCTTCATAGCAAAAGGGGTGAATACATATGCACGCACCACTTTTCCGTTATTTATTTTTTCCTTTCACCAATTTGGACTATGTCCATTACATGAAATCCAAATAAAAATCTATTTAAATTACAGGTTGTAATGCAACAAAATAGGAAAAATGCCAAGGGGGCTTAATACTTTTGCAAGGCACTGTAGGCACTTTATGTGCTGTCTAATGTCTTGTATGTCTTTGAAGATCCTATCATGACAAAAAGAGCCAATACCAAACACACAGACCCTTAATTTTTCTGAAAATGGCAGAACAATTTAATTTGCACCAGCGATTCTATACTGACTCACAATGAGAGCGCTTGCTTACAAAGGCAAAACAGATTAAATAATTTAGTTACATGGATTACAGTGACCCCCAAATCAAAAGCAACCATAAAAAAAAATAAAAAAATAAAAGTAGAGTATAAAAGGTAGCAGCAGACAATTTAGCAGTTCTTAAAATATATATGTCGGAAGTTTACATACACTTAGGTTGGAGTAATTAAAACTCATTTTTCAACCACTCCACACATTTCTTGGTAACAAACTATAATTTTGGCAAGTTGGTTAGGACATCTACTTTGTGCATGACAAGTAATTTTTCCAACAATTGTTTACAGACAGATTATTTCACTTATAATTCACTGTATCACAATTCCAGTGGGTCAGAAGTTTACATACACTAAGTTCACTGTGCCTTTAAACAGCTTGGAAAATTCCAGAAAATTATGTCATGGCTTTAGAAGCTTCTGAAAGGCTAATTGACATAATTTGAGTCAATTGGAGGTGTACCTGTGGATGTATTTCAAAGCCTACCTTCAAACTCAGTGCCTCTTTGCTTGACATCATGGGAAAATCAAAAGAAATCAGCCAAGACCTCAGAAAAAAAATCGTAGACCTCCACAAGTCTGGTTCATCCTTGGGAGCAATTTCCAAATGCCTAAAGGTACCATGTTCATCTGTACAAACAATAGTACGCAAGTATAAACACCATGGGACAACGCACCATGCTTCACTGTGGGGATGGTGTTCTCGGGGTGATTTTCGCTACACCCGCAATAATATCTGCTAAATATGTGTATGTGACCAATAACATTTTATTTTATTTGCCTAGATAGCTGCATGTAACTCCCCACTTGAGTTGTGCATTGGGGCAAAAAAATACATGTGAGTTTGTATGAACATGTTGATCATGTCTTTTGTGTAGGCTACATGTAACTATTTACATGTTGTAGCCTAACTCCACTCCTGAAAAAAGAACATGAAATCGCGCTTATGCTTAATAGCCTACTGAGGGATGGAATGCAATATCTGGAACATGCGGAGTGGACAGCAGCTACATAAGAAATTCCAACACATGCGCAGAAAAATTTACCAGCACTTGCACTTGACCCCCCCCCCCCCTTCTAGCTCTGACTCTACTGATAGCTACGTTATTGAGGAAAAATGTACTTTCTATGCCTGTGATATGTGGTTGTCCCACCTAGCTATCTTAAGATGAATGCACTAACTGTTAGTCGCTCTGGATAAGAGTCTCTGCTAAATGACTAAAATGTAAATCTCTATTTGTAGCCACGGCAAATCGGGTTTCGAGAAAATCCAGAACTGCAGCCACTCCGTTACACACCCCTCCTTTTGCCCTCAGAACAGTCTCAATTCATGGGGGCATGGACTCTACAAGGTGTCAAAAGTGTTCCACAGGGATGCTGGCCCATGTTGACCCCAATGCTTCTCACAGTTCTGTCAAAGTGGCTGGATGTCCTTTGGGTGGTGGACAATTCTTGATACACACAGGAAACTGTTGAGCGTGAAAAACCCAGCAGGGTTGCAGTTCTTGTCGTAAACCGGTGTGCCTGGCACCTACTACCATACTCCGTTCAAAGGCACGGTGTATATAATATTTTGTCTTGCCCATTCACCCTCTGAATGGCACACATACAATCATGTCTCAAGCCTTAAACATCCTTCTTTAACCTGTCTCTTCCCCTTCATCTACACTGATTGAAGTGGATTTAACAAGTGACATCAATAAGGGATCATAGCTTTCACCTGGATAGTCTCATGGAAAGAGCAGGTGTTCTTAATGTTTTGTAAACTCAGTGAAGAGATATGTATATATATATATATATATATATATATATATACACACACACACAGACAGACAGGATACTCCACTGAAATCAATGTAGAGCAGATTTACATAAAAATTGCATGCAGAAAAGTGTAGAAAAACAAGAGTTAGTGATGTAGGAAGAGGTGGAATAGGGTGAGTGTTGAAACAGAATCATTAGCATCTTGGACTGAACTCCGCTAACTAGCCGATGAAAAAGGTTTAAAACGTTTTCCCCCCTCCTATATCAACAGTAAAATAACACTGTGTTTAACATATACACATCACGGCAGATAAACACAGTGCCACAATGATACATCTTGTCAAGCACGTCATTCAGTAACTGTCAAATGAATTGTAATGTGATGACGGCTACGTCAACAGTGGCAGTTAGGAAAGTCCCTCAGGTACCCTACTTTTTCAAAGAAAATATAAAAAACAAACATGTATATTTAGGAAAGGGAGACATTTCTGGCACATAGTTGTTTACAATCAGAGCAGTGACCGTGACATTCACACACATACAAACACATTGTTTTACAGACACATACAGACTGCAACCTGCCATGACTTGCCTTCTGATAGAGGCACACTATTCGCGCGCACACACACTAAAGCTGTTGTTTCCAGGGCCGTAGAATGACCCTAAAGCAACCAGGGAGTTCATCCTGAACATGTACCAGGAGCAGAACCTAGACAGAGAGAAGACTGTTCACTCCCACTTCACCTGTGCCACCGACAGAGAACATCCGCGAGTAGTTTACTGCCTTCGAATACTCCCACCGCGGCCTCTTCTACAACCTCCGGCAGACCAAGCTGGCTTAGGGAAGTGCAAGGAGCTAGGAGATATTTCTGCCACATGGCTGTGTACAACCGGAGCAGTGATGGTGTTAGCTAGTGCAGTCTGTGTGTCTGCAAGACGTCCAGACAGACAGACAGTCAGTGTGTGTGAATGAAAGAGCAAGTCTAACCTGAGAGTAAGTAGCTAGTATACTGATGGAGGCACACCCTAACCTAGCACACACACACACACACACACACACACACACTATCAGGCAACGTTGTACTTTTGCCATGTCTCAGTGCTGGTTTGTGGCACTATTGGAGTGACCAGTCAGTTTTTATGTAGACTCTCCCTGGCGTCCTCCAGCTTGGTAAGAACCCACTGTAGATAAACAAAACCATACACATTTCAATACCAAACCATAGAATTACACCGTCAACAGTCACATTTAAACTGGAACCACATCCTAGATTAACTTGAGTTTGGTGTCGTTGGCTGATAAATATTGTTTGGTATGTATAACGACAGAAACATGGCAGCAGTTTAGGTTGTGCTAACCCACCTCGGCTATTTCTGGACTTCTGAAGTTTAGAATCTTCCCAAACTCTTTGGCATGAAACACAGACTTTACTCTCTCCTGAAACACATACAGGAAAAGGTTGGTATTTTTTATATTTTTTAGATAGCACATGAGTTCTGAGAAATAGGGGGCCGTACTATGATATAATGTAGAGGAATAAACTGTTTGGATGCAAATGAGTGAAGGGGTATTCCCTACGCAGGGGTTTCCAGCTAGCGGGAGATACTGCTTTGAAAACGGGGAGCGGTTTATTCAGATAGTTATGATAAGCAGCTTGGTTAAGATGAGTTTCATTCACGTTGTATCAGTTAATACTTGTGTGTGTATGGATCACTATAATGGGCAGATGAGGATACCTTTGCCTCAATCCGAAGCCTCCTCCCCTCCACGATCATGGGCTTCTTGGTGAACTCGTCAAACAGATACTGCCACTCACAGGTCAGCTGCCCAAATGTGCCTTTGGTCACGAAAAAGACTCCACTGGTGAGACGAGAGAGACAGAGCCTCAGAACATTCACTGACAGACAACAGTCACACAGGAAGCCATTACTGAAACAACAGTATTCTGTCGGCCACTACAGTCTATTTTTAATACTACAAACCCCAGCCAGCCTCTTACCTTTTGGTGATCATCAAGAAATCAGACTCGTTTACTTTGGCGTGAGCAAAGTATCTGTACTTGGCGAACTGTCCATTCTCAATTTTCTAAAAGAGAAAAATTAGCTTATCAGATTTCTTCAAACACAATTCCAGAAAATAGACACACGTCTTTATCAAATTGAACATTTAAACACACACGCTATGCTACACTAAATGTTAAGTCTACTGCTGATAAGATACGTAAAGAGTCATTGGGTACCTTTTTCACACTTCGATTAAAATGGCTTTGGGATGTTCACAATTCACACTGGCTCTGGCAGAAGATCTGATGAGTACTGTTACTGATCTACATTGACTTCCCCTACTGATCTGACAAAGGCTTGCATGCAGGACACATCCTAGGCTCTGTTTGAATACTTGATGAATTCCTCCTTCCTTTCTCCATTCCTTGAAGAAATCCCTGATCTGACATGGTTGGATTGGAGAAAGCTGTGCTACAACAGTTGCTTACACACATCAATTTGTGTTAGATCAGTGATAACTTCAAGGGAAGAAGGAAGGAAGGAAGGAAGGAAGGAAGGGTGTGTTTTTAAAGTATTCAAACAGGGCCATCATCTTTCCACTTGACTTGTGGACCATCTGTCATGTGACCAGAGATGTCAAACGACATCTAAATATTCCCCTGTGGTACACTGATACTTACTTATTGAGTCTAACACATACCTGTTATAAACCGTTTAAACGGTTCATAATGGCATGGTAATGAATGTTGATAAAGTGATAGGAAAAGGTATGGATGAGAAAACGATGAAATAGATGTTTCAAAATGCACTTTATACAGTAGGAAGAGCAGTGGTGTTGGATGAGTGAACGACTGAGCGCATAGCAACGACGCTTCTGAAAGAGGGAGGGGCCAAAATGCCATGAGGGAGGACTGCTGACTGACCATTACGTCACTCCAGACCAATACAATATATTTCATATTAACTTCATATGAATAATATCAACTTTTCACATAATTTTTCATGGCTCTCTGATAGCATACCATTAAGTATTATTTAATCAATTATATTATTATGATTATCGATCTCTTGGTTTTCTGACTCCGCCCCCTTACATGAAAGCGCAGATGGTTGAATGACAGATGAAGGGTAAAATAAATAGAATGATGGTTTTACATGACAAAATGCAAGGGGATCCTGCAGCAGAATCCTGAGAATACATGGGTGTTTTATAAAAAATGCTGGGCACATCTCCAGTTACCAAAAAATAAAGAATAGCCGAGAATGACAAACATTGCCTGGCAGCTGGTTATTCAGGAGGCCTAGAGTGATAACATGTCCTGCTGGAGCAGGCTACTCCACAATGACCGACACAAACATACAGTACACATTAAAAGCTATGGAAGACCAAAGAATTAACTAGGACTTAGCAGTTCGACTGTAGCAGTCATCATCACCATCACTGCCAGTCCTACTCCAATCAGTGAAAGCCACCCTTTTCTGTGGACATGACAAGAGAGAAGACAAAGCCAATGTCAGGGCAGACAGACAAGCCCGTCTCTAATAATATCTGGCTCTACAAAAACACATTGTTTCCATTTAAGCAAATTATCACATAATTTCACCACTTAAAACATCAGTACAGCAGTACAGTGCAGCTTCAAGACAAACTATGAAAGACCAAAGCATTACCTAGTGTTTATCAATTCCATTCTAGTTGTCATCATCCACATCAATAATACATTTCATTTCTATAGCACCTTTTCATCATCATCATCACCACCACCACTGCCAGTTCTACTCCAATCAGTGTAGACCACCATTTTCTGTGGACATTACAAGAGAGAAGACAAAGCCAATTTCAAGACAAAGACAGACAGAAACACATACAGAGAGACAGATGGTACCATGTCTGACACTACGATTCATCTCCAGCTCTACAAAAATCTTGTTTGCATTGAAAATAATATTATCCATCACTTCCCCTGTGAAACATCAATACAGAAGTACATTGCAGCTTCAAGATAAACTGTTGGTACTCAAGCAACTCAAGTTCCTGCCCAACTACATTGCTGACGCATGCCAGATCTTTCAAAACCTGGATATGTATTTAACATATCAGGTAACCAAAATTATACGTTATACCAATCTGATGCCTGACTGCACAGTTGATGTGGCATGGAACAATTGGTTGATGCAATGCAACACCTGCACATCTAGTCAGGCAGGAGGAACTCGACCTCTGCCACGGTTTGTTCACACTGCAGGCCTTAATGTTCAAATCAGTTTTGTTTTTCAAATCCGTTTTGGAATACTGACTGTCCAAACAGCAAGTTACAAGCGACCAAATCAGATTCGTGACAGTAGTCATTTGCTGACATGGCTACGCTAGTTGTCATAGTAACAACAGTGGTGTAGGCTGACTGGTGGCAGTGGTGTAAGTTCACTGGTGGTGGTGCTTGTGCTTCCTCTCACTCACACAAGTTGTGTAGAACAGGGCTCCGGGCAGCCGAGCGGAAATGGAGGAAAACTAGACTCCCTGCGGACCTGGCATCTTTTCACTCCCTCCTCTCTACATTTTCTTCATCTGTTTCTGCTGCTAAGGCCACTTTCTACCACTCTAAATTCCAAGCATCTGCCTCTAACCCTAGGAAGCTCTTTGCCACCTTCTCCTCCCTGCTGAATCCCCCCCCCTCCAATCTCCTGATTCTGCCTCCTCAACCCTCCTCTCCTCCCTTTCTGCATCCTTTGACTCTCTATGTCCCCTATCCTCCCGGCCGGCTCGGTCCTCCCCTCCAGCTCCGTGGCTTGATGACTCATTGCGAGCTCACAGAACAGGGCTCCGGGCAGCCGAGCGGAAATGGAGGAAAACTAGACTCCCTGCGGACCTGGCATCTTTTCACCCCCTCCTCTCTACATTTTCTTCATCTGTTTCTGCTGCTAAGGCCACGTTCTACCACTCTAAATTCCAAGCATCTGCCTCTAACCCTAGGAAGCTCTTTGCCACCTTCTCCTCCCTGCTGAATCCACTTTGTCAACCATTTTGAAAAGAAGGTTGACGACATCCGATCCTCGTTTGTTAAGTCAAATGACACTGCTGGTCCTGCTCACACTGCCCTACCTTATGCTTTGACTTCTTTCTCCCCTCTCTCTCCAGATAAAATCTTGCGACTTGTGACGGCCGGCCGCCCAACAACCTGCCCACTTGACCCTATCCCCTCCTCTCTTCTCCAGACCATCTCCGGTGACCTTCTCCCTTACCTCACCTCGCTCATCAACTCATCCTTGACCGCTGGCTATGTCCCTTCCGTCTTCAAGAGAGCGAGAGTTGCACCCCTTCTCAAAAAACCAACACTCAATCCCTCTGATGTCAACAACTACAGACCAGTATCCCTTCTTTCTTTTCTCTCCAAAACTATTGAGCGTGCCGTCTTTAGCCAACTCTCTTGCTATCTCTCTCAGAATGACCTTCATCATCCAAACCAGTCAGGTTTCAAGACTGGTCATTCAACTGAGACTGCTCTTCTCTGTGTCACGGAGGCTCTCCGCACTGCTAAAGCTAACTCTCTCTCCTCTGCTCTTGACCTTCTAGACCTGTCTGCTGCCTTTGAAGGCGGTAAGTAAGCATTTCACTGTAATGTCTGCACCTGTTGTATTCGGCGCATGTGACCAATAAAATTTGATTTGATTTGATTTGATTTGATACTGTGAACCATCAGATCCTCCTCTCCACCCTCTCCGAGCTGGGCATCTCCGGCGCGGCTCACTCTTGGATTGCGTCCTACCGGACCGGTCGCTCCTACCAAGTGGCGTGGCGAGAAGCTGCTCTCACCACTGGTGTCCCCCAGGGCTCAGTTCTAGGCCCTCTCCTATTCTCGCTATACACCAAGTCACTTGGCTCTGTCATATCCTCACATGGCCTCTCCTATCATTGCTACGCAGACGACACACAACTAATCTTCTCCTTTCCCCCTTCTGATAACCAGGTGGCGAATCGCATCTCTGCATGTCTGGCAGACATATCAGTATGGATGACGGATCACCACATCAAGCTGAACCTTGGCAAGACGGAGCTGCTCTTCCTCCCGGGGAAGGACTGCCCGTTCCATGATCTCGCCATCACGGTTGACAACTCCGTTGTGTCCTCCTCCCAGAGTGCGAAGAGCCTTGGCGTGACCCTGGACAACACCCTGTCGTTCTCCGCTAACATCAAGGCGGTGACCCGATCCTGTAGGTTCATGCTCTACAACATTCCGAGAGTACGACCCTGCCTTACACAGGAAGCGGCACAGGTCCTAATCCAGGCACTTGTCATCTCCCGTCTGGATTACTGCAACTCGCTGTTGGCTGGGCTCCCTGCCTGTGCCATTAAACCCCTACAACTCATCCAGAATGCCGCAGCCCGTCTGGTGTTCAACCTTCCCAAGTTCTCTCACGTCACCCCGCTCCTCCGCACACTACACTGGCTTCCAGTTGAAGCTCGCATCTGCTACAAGACCATGGTGCTTGCCTACGGAGCTGTGAGGGGAACGGCACCTCCGTACCTTCAGGCTCTGATCAGTCCCTACACCCAAACGAGGGCATTGCGTTCATCCACCTCTGGCCTGCTGGCTCCCCTACCTCTGCTGAAGCACAGTTCCCGCTCAGCCCAGTCAAAACTGTTCGCTGCTCTGGCACCCCAATGGTGGAACAAGCTCCCTCACGACGCCAGGACAGCGGAGTCACTCACCACCTTCCGGAGACATTTGAAACCCCACCTCTTTAAGGAACACCTGGGATAGGATAAGTAATCCTTCTACCCCCCCCCTTACCCCACCCCACCCCCCCCCCCCCAAAAAAAAAGTGGTTATCCCACACTAAGGTGAATGCACCAATTTGTAAGTCGCTCTGGATAAGAGCATCTGCTAAATGACGTAAATGTAAAACTGAGTGTGGACTGTCTGAATTGGGTTATTCGGGTGGCTGTGTAAACAAAGCCTATGTCGGATTCCACACACAGAGCGCTACAACATCCATGCTCTATAGGAGAACTATAGAGCAGCCGAGTCAAATCTAATCAAATGAAATGTATTGGTCACATACACATGGTTAGCAAATGTTATTGCAAGTGTAGCGAAATGCTTGTGCTTCTAGTTCCGACAGTGCAGTAATATCTAGCAAGTAATATCTAACAGTTCCACGACAAATATCTAATACACACAAATCTAAGTAAAGGAATGGAATAAGAATATATAAATATATGGATGAGCAATGTCATTGTCAGAGCGGCATAGACTAAGATGCAATAGATAGTATAGATAATCAGAGATGAGGATGAAAGAAACAATGAAGATGAAAATCTATCTGGACTCTGAGATGCAATAAGTGGCTGAGAGTGAGAGAGGGAGGGAAAGTGGATGTTTATGTGAGGCCACACATTAACATGAACCCTGACACCTGACCTTATGGGGTCGTGTTCGTTAGGATACGAATTGAAAAACAGTTTAGAAGATTAGAGTTTCTTATTGGAGTTCACATAATCCCTCCCAATTGAAGTCAGAGGAGTCCTCTGTTTACGGAGGACATAAGGGTTAGTTTATGTTTTAAAGATCATTCCTGTTACCTGTAATATCTGGCTGCCGACGCCTTCTCTCTCCTTATATGGTCGGATGACCCCGTCCTCGTGGATGAAGCGAGGCGGACGCAGACTCTCCACGTCCTGAGACGTCTCAGCCGCCCTCTTGATGCCCTGGAAGGTGCTGCTGGCCATGTCGATGACGCCTCCTGTGGGTCTGGCCACAGCCCCCACCAGCCCCTTCCCAACACCCTTAAAGAAGCCTGCCATACCCTCCTTCTGAGCACCTCTAATGGGCTTGGTGACGATCCCTGTGATCCCACTGACGAAGCCCTAAGATGGAGAACGGGAGTGTTACAGACAGAGAGAACAGACCGTTTCTACTGCCCAGCTATGCTGGTAAGACTCACAGACAGCTGGATTGTGTTCAGTAGGCACCCGACGGGAGAAGACTATCTGAACTTGACCATTAGGAACACCTATTGCTATTCATAAAGCTTCTTTAGTAATAATATTTATATAATAATACGTCTCTTAGGCTGTGTTTACAAAGGCAGCACAATTCTGATCTTTTGCCCAATTATTGGCAAAATAGCTGTTCTGATTGGTCAAAAGACCAATTAGTGGAAAAATATCAGAATTAGGCTGCCTGTGTAAACACAACCATATCTTCAATTTCCCCTGCAACGTAGTAGGTTACGTTGTTCTACTACACACATCCCGGTTCTGTTGTGCTGATATTGCTGGGTTCGATTCTCGGACACCAGTTAGGTTGTACTGGTGTTTGTGTTCTATAGTGGGTCAGACTCACAGACACCAGTCCTTTGCCTCCACGGGTCAGGCCCTCTCTCAGGCCGCTGGGCTGCTTGTTCATAGTCTCTCGTCTCTTCTGCTGGTACTCCTCATCCATCGTCATGGCAGCCACACCCTTCGCCATGGCGCCTGTTATCCTGGAGGCAGCGCCCGCAATGCCCCCTGGGAGAGGAGACAGAGTGAACACACAGTCGCGAAGAGGAGAGAGGAGAAAGAAGAGAGGGGGGAGAGAGAAGAGAGAGGGCGAGAGAAATGTCAGGGTGTAAATATAGTTAAGTAAGTCAGAAGTGGAGGGAAGGCAATGAGGGAACTAAGCAGAATCAAGGTGAGCAGAAAAGAGATGAACGAGAATGACACTTACCCACTGCTCCTCCAACCAGCGCCTTCACCCCCAGTGCCATACCCTCCACAAACTCCTCTGGCCCCTGGATAGCTCCCTGGAGAACCCCCAAAACAGAGTTACTCAGATGCATACCATCTATACGGATAACTACTGCACAGTGTCAAGTATTACACATTCATACTGGCAGTGTTTGACGCTACACAGTACCAGTCAAAAGTTTGGACACACCTACTCATTAAAGGGTTTTTCTTTATTTTTACTATTTTCTACATTGTAGAATAATAGTGAAGACATCAAAACTATGAAATAACACATATGGAATCATGTAGTAACCAAAAAAGTGGTTACTACTTTTTATATTTTATATTCTTCAAAGTAGCCACCCTTTGCCTTAATGACAGCTTTGCACACTCCTGGCATTCTCTCAACCAGCTTCATGAGCAATGCTTTTCCAACAGTTTTGAAGGAGTTCCCACATATGCTGAGCACTTGTTGGCTGCTTTTCCTTCACTCTGCGGTCCAACTCATCCCAAACCATCTCAATTGGGTTGAGGTTGGGTGATTGTGGAGGCCAGGTCATCTGATGCAGCACTCCATCACTCTCCTTCTTGGTCAAATAGCTTCAAATAGCCCTTACACAGCCTGGAGGTGTGTTTTGGGTCATTGTCCTGTTGAAAAACAAATGATAGTCCCACTAAGCGCAAACCAGATGGGATGGCGGCAGGTAGCTTAGTGGTTAAGAGCGTTGTGCCAGTAACCGAAAGGTCGCTGGTTCTAATCCCCGAGCCGACTAGGTGAAAAATCAGTCGATGTGCCCTTGAGCAAGGCACTTAACCTGGATAAGAGCGTCTGCTAAATGACTAAAATGTAAATGTAATGGCGTATCGCTGCAGAATGCTGTGGTAGCCATGCTGGTTAAGTGCGCCTTGAATTCTAAATAAATCACAGACAGTGTCACAAGCAAAGCACCCCCACACCATCACACCTCCTTCTTCATGCTTCACGGTGGGAACCATATATGCGGAGATCATCCGTTCACCTACTCTGCGTCTCACAAAGACACGGCGGTTGGAACCAAAAATCTCAAATTTGGACAGATTTCCACCGGTCTAATGTCCATTGCTCGTGTTTCTTGGCCCAAGCAAGTATCTTCTTCTTATTGGTGTCCTTTAGTAGTGGTTTCTTTGCAGCAATTCGACCATGAAGGCCTGATTCACACAGTCTCCTCTGAACAGTTGAGATGTGGCTGTTACTTGAACTCTGTGAAGCATTTATTTGGGCTGCAATCTGAGGTGCAGTTAACGCTAATGAACTTATCCTCTGCAGCAGAGGTAACTCTGGGTCTTCCATTCCTGTGGCGGTCCTCATGAGAGCCAGTTTCATCATAGTGCTTGATGGTTTTTGCGACTGCACTTCAAGAAACTTTTAAAGTTCTTGAAATTCTCCAGATTTTTAAAAATATTTTTATATTTTGTATTTAACCTTTATTTAACCAGGTAAGCCAGTTGAGAACAAGTTCTCATTTACAACTGCTACCTGGCCAAGATAAAGCAAAGCAGTGTGATAAAAAACAACAACACAGAGTTACACATGGGATAAACAAAACGTACAGTCAATAACACAATAGAAAATGTATATACAGTGTGTGCAAATGTAGTAAGTTATGGAGGTAAGGCAATAAATAGGCCATAGTGCAAAATAATTATTTAGTTCCAGTCATTGGCAGCAGAGAACTGGAAGGAATGGCGGCCAAAGGAGGTGTTGGCTTTGGGGATGACCAGTGAGATATACCTGCTGGAGCGCATACTACAGGTGGGTGTTGCTATGGTGACCAATGAGCTAAGATAAGGCGGGGATTTGCCTAGCAGTGATTTATAGATTACCTGGAGCCAGTGGGTTTGGCGACGAATATGTAGTGAGGGCCAGCCAACGAGAGCGTACAGGTCACAATGGTGGGTAGTATATGGAGCTTTGGTGACAAAACGAATGGCACTGTGATAGACTACATCCAGTTTGCTGAGTAGAGTGTTGGAGGCAATTTTGTAAATCACATCATCGAAGTCAAGGATCGGTAGGATAGTCCGTTTTACGAGGGCATGTTTGGCAGCATGAGTGAAGGAGCCTTTGTTGCGAAATAGGAAGCCGATTCTAGATTTAACTTTGGATTGGAGATGCTTAATGTGAGTCTGGAAGGAGAGTTTACAGTCTAACCAGACACCTAGGTATTTGTAGTCCACATATTCTAAGTCAGACCCGCTGAGAGTAGTGATTCTAGTCGGGCGGGCGGGTGCAAGCTGCGTTCGATTGAAGAGCATGCATTTAGTTGTACTAACGTTTAAGAGCAGTTGGAGGCTACGGAAGGAGTGTTGTATGGCATTGAAGCTCGTTTGGAGGTTTGTTAACACAGTGTCCAATGAAGGGCCAGATGTATACAAAATGGTGTCGTCTGCGTAGAGGTGGATCTGAGAGTCACCAGCAGCAAGAGCAACATCATTGATATACACAGAGAATAGAGTCGGCCTGAGAATTGAACCCTGTGGCACCCCCATAGAGACTGCTAAAGGTCCAGACAACAGGTCCTCCGATTTGACACATTGAACTCTATCTGAGAAGTAGTTGGTGAACCAGGCGAGGCAGTCATTTGAGAAACCAAGGCTATTTAGTCAGCCAATAAGAATGCAGTGATTGACAGAGTCGAAAGCCTTGGATTGACTGACCTTCATGTCTTAAAGTAATGATGGACTGTCGTTTCTCTTTGCTTATTTGAGCTGTTCTTGCCATAATATGGACTTGGTCTTTTACCAAATAGGGCTATCTTCTGTATACCACACCTACCTTGTCATAACACAACTGATTGGCTCAAACGCATTAAGAAGGAAAGACATTCCACAAATTAACTTTTAACAAGGCACACCTGTTAAATTAAATGCATTCCAGTTGACTACCTCATGAAGCTGGTTGAGAGAATGCCAAGAGTGTGCAAAGCTGTCATCAAGGCAAAGGGTGGCTATTTGAAGAATCTCAAATATAAAATATATTTTCATTTGTTTAACACTTGTTTGGTTACTACATGAGTCCATGTGTGTTATTTCATAGTTTTGATGTCTTCACTATTATTCTACAATGTAGAAAGAAAAACCCTTGGATGAGTAGGTGTCCACTCTTTTGACTGGTACTGTAAAAGATTTAGGTCATACGTTGTTTGAGCTGGCGTGGTTCATACTGGTTGCACTGTGGTCTTACCTGATAGGGCTCATAGAAGAAAGCCTCCACTCCCTCAGACAGACCTCGGATCAGTCCAAAGGGGTTTCCCAGCACGTCCAAGCCCAACACCAGCACATACATCTGCTTTATCGCCTGAGACACGGATGGGAACATGGCTCAGTTCTCTTGTGTATCATAGTAACTACATTACTTGTCAGGGAGGGGGGGATCCTAACTTGAGGAACTTGGATAGAACTAAATTTTCACATAAATCATTAATTGAAATGAATGGGTGACTTGTTAAGAATTGGCCATTAGGTCCCACTTGGAGTGGAGTGTGTGTGAGATGTTACCTGTTTTGAGTAGTGTCTGATGACCTCCCATTGTAGTTGCTGGGTAGTGCGAAACTGGAAGGTCAGCTCGAAATAGGCCAATCTAGGGAAGTTACAGAAAATGACTGTGGGTCAGACGCTAGTGTAAATGTATGCAAAAAGGGGACATGGTCAAATAAAGCCTTGTCAAAAGCAAATAAATAGCATGAAGTGGTTTTGTAGAGTTTCTGTTTGTTACGTGTGTGTGTGCCATTGTATGTGTCCATACTTGAAGACGACGTCCTGCACGTCAGTGAGGGTTGCTCCGATGCTCTTCAGCAGCAGATTGAGGGATTGGACAGGGATGACCTCAGTCTCCCTCTTCTCCTTATTACCATCCTCTCCTCCAGAACTCAAAGAGAAACTCAGGTGCAGCTGCCAAACAAACACACCTTACTATATATAGATCATCCCTAGACCAGGAGTTTTCCTGATCCCATGACTATGGTGCATAACTGGTAAATAACAGTTCATGACTAGAGGGCCTACTGTTTTTACTGGTCAGGCCATGCTGTCTAGAAAAGCTCCTGGCCCTAACTGTTCTGCCTGCGGCTACGAAACCCCTACCTGTCCCAGACCTGCTGTTTTCAACTCTTAATGATCAGCTATGAAAAGCCAACTGAGAGACCTGAGCCCTAGGACCATACGTCGGGACTACCGGCCGTGGTGACTCCTTGCTGTCCCCAGTCCGCCTGGCCTTGCTGCTATTCCAGTTTAAACTGTTCTGCCTGCGGTTATGGAACCCCTACCTGTCCCAGACCTGCTGTTTTCAAACTCTTAATGATCGGCTATGAAAAGCCAACTGAGATTTATTCCTGATTATTATTTGACCATGCTTGTCACTTATGAACATTTTTGAACATCTTGGCATGGTTCTGTTATAATCTCCACCCGGCACAGCCAGAAGAGGACTGGCCACCCCTCATAGCCTGGTTCCTCTCTAGGTTTCTTCCTAGGTTTTCGCCTTTCTAGGGAGTTTTTCCTAGCCACCGTGCTTCTACACCTGCATTACTAGCTGTTTGGGGTTTTAGGCTGGGTTTCTGTACAGCACTTCGAGATATTAGCTGATGTAAGAAGGGCTATATAAAATAAAATTGATTGATTGATTGATTGATGTAGCATACACACAGTAAAAGCACTGTGACGACACTGAAGCTCACCTTGATGGGAGAGATGTGGAAGTACTCATAGAGACTGATAGGGGACGTGTCAGCGGCTGAGATGTGGTTCAGCTCAGTCTTCAGATACTCAATGTCCTTCTCAAACAACTCCACCTGAACACCACCGAGAGAGAGGAGAGAGATATATTCAGTCTTAAACCTTAACAGGAGGAGCGGAGAGTGAACCCCGGAACTTTCAGTGCGTTTGTAAACAACCAGCGGTTCTGTCGCGGCTGTCAACAGCTAGCTAACTTAGTTTAGTTGTTTTCATAGTAATCGCGGGTGGGATGGTCATTACGTCTGGGGACAAATCTATTTTAGAAAATTAAAGTTGATAGATTTCCCAAAGAAAAATCGCAGCTGGCTGCATTGCCTGCATGGATAGTAACATTAGCAGCAGGAGGTGGCGGTGCCAGGATGATATGTAGCACACTGGTAAATTGTTTATCAAGTTAACCAAATATTCTAGGTAACGTCAGTTAGCTACATACAAATAGGATAGACAGCCATCCAATATATATTTTTTAATGACACCAACGTTAGCTTGATCTGCTACAAACAACCTTAGCTACCTAGCTAGCTAAAGTGTTTAGTATGTAGCCAAATTAAGTAACGCCTCCACCACAGTCCCACTCACTATTTCTTCACTGGAACACCATGCAATTGGTTTATTATGCATTCTACAATAATGCGGGCGCGCTAAGATTTTGTCATAGACACATACTTTGGGGTTAGACTGATCAGTTTACCATAGTAGGATCTACTTAGGGTTGATTTAGAATGGAATAGGTTTAAGGGGTGCATTTTATATTTGGGGTAGCAGTCAGACAGCTGTAGGTACGTTACACCCAATGAACCCTTCACAGATTTTCAATCCCGAGTCCAAACACTGTCAGCCCTGAATTTGGTCATCAAACTAATTTCTACTTAACTAACTGGTAAAAGGCAGAAGCTGACGCACCCCTAAAACATTTTTAGAGGTGCAGACTGGTTAAACTATAAAAATAAAGACAACACTATGTTCCCAAACATTTTAATGGGTATAGTAACCAACGTTTCAGCATTGCCGAAACATTGGCTGCTCTACCCATTAAAATGTTTGGGAGCATAATTGGTGTGCAACTTTATTTTTATACTAAACTAACAAGAACTCTTCCACTGAAAGTTGTATGTTATATTTGAGCTTCACTCTGAGATGGCCTGAACATAGCAGAACCTCTATGCAGGAGTCTGATTATCATACCGGTCTGGAGGAAATGCAAGGAATACAGTGTAGTTTGTATTAAAGAAAGGCTTGAAAACCCATTGTGTGTTGGTGGCTGAGAAATGCACTGTAGACCTTGTTTGATTTATTAGACCATGCATATGCAGTTTCTTGTCTTTGCTGTGTTCATTTTTCCCCTTCTACCACAGGCAGTTTTTTGTCCTTTCCCCGTCTTGCTCTGCAGAACCAGTTTTTGGTCTAATTCGAAACATTGGCACTTTACCCCCTGGGTACAATTCAGTGTTGCAAATATATTTTGTGTGAAGCTAGAGATTTGCAGACTTTTGATTGCTTTCTATATAAGGAGTGAAAAGGTGGAATTTAAAGATACTATAGAAGTTATGTTTGAAGGTTATTTTATTCACATTTTGATTATTTTGGAAGTTTTATAGTGAACATGAAATAGGCTTACATTACTGTTCAACTGGCCTGACATTGGAATGAATAAAGGATTATGCACAAGCAAACTAATTGTCTGGATATTTTTGGTATTGCAGCAACATGAGAGTGTATTGATGCACCATTGTACTAGGTAACTAGGAGGAATGGGTTGATTTATGAAAAATGTTGAGTTGAAAATGTCCCTAATCAGAACCTACCCATGCATTTACAACTTCTCACCTGTCGCAGACTGTGTCAGTGTAGTAATGAAAACTTTCCACATGGTGAGACACCATACTGTACCTACTGACTTGTAGCTAGCTGGCAGCCAGCCAACTGCAGTATCAAAACAAATCCCTCACCTCTAATACTAAGTTAGCTAGTTTCAAATGTATCTATTGAAAGCTCATGTCTCTGAATAGTTGCAATTCAACCAAGAATTGTCTTGACGTTTGGTGCTGGGAGTCTCCCAGCACAATGACAATGTCAAAAGACAATTCTTGGTTGATTCGCAGCTAGTCTCTGAACAACCTGGCTACTAGTGTGTTCGCAACAGGTTTGCCTCTGCCTGACTCATATACCCTTTCCCACACCGCAGAGCGATTGACTGAGGTTTGGTTGAAGAAAATAATTAGGTCCCTGGTAATGAACAGATGTTCAGTCCCAAAGAGAGAACTATGACAAATTATACAAAAAAACAAATATCACATGTTATATCACTTGAGAATAATGAAGCAAGTCCTGGTCTAATTTCTAATGTTTTCTATCCTCAGATACAGAGACCTGTGAACGCTGCTAAACCCTGTCTGCGGATGAAGGTCACAAAGAGAGTCCCAAGTCCTGGAGAGACTGAAGGGTACAGTGCATTCGGAAAGTATTCAGACCCCTTGACTTTTTCCACATTTTGTTACATTAGACTTATTCTAAAATTGATTAAATAAATACAAATATTCATCAATTTACATACAATACCCCATAATGACATAGCGAAAACAGGTTTTTAGAAATGTTTGTAAATGTATAAAACCAAAACAGAAATATGCATTTACATAAGTATTCAGACCCTTTGCTATGAGACTCGAAATTGAGCTCAGGTGCATCCTGTTTCCATTGATCATCTTTGAGATGTTAGAAACTTGATTGAGTCCACCTGTGGTAAATTCAATTGATTGGACATGATTTGGAAAGGCACACAACTGTCTATATAAGGTCCCACAGTTGACAGTGCATGTCAGAGCAAAAACCAAGCCATAATATCGAAGGAATTGTCCGTAGAGCTCCGAGACAGGATTGTGTCGACGCACAGATCTGGGGAAGGGTAGCAAAACATTTCTGCAGCATTTAAGGTCCCCAAGAACACAGTGACCTCCATCATTCTTATAAGGAAGAAGTTTGGAACCATCAAGACTCTTCCTAGAGCTGGCCGCCCGGCCAAACTGAGCAATCGAGGGAGAAGGGCCTTGGTCAGGTAGGTGACCAAGAACCCGATGGTCACTCTGACATAGCTCCAGAGTTCCTCTGTGGAGATGGGAGAACCTTCCAGAAGGACAACCATCTCTGCAGCACTCCACCAATCAGGCCTTTATGGTAGGGTCGCTAGACGGAAGCCACTCCTCAGTAAAAGGCACATGACAGCCCGCTTTGAGTTTGCCAAAAGGCACCTAAAGGGCTCTCAGACCATGAGAAACAAGATTCTCTGGTCTGATGAAACCGAGATTGAACTTTTTGGCCTGAATGCCAAGCGTCGGGACAAGTCTCTGAATGTCCTTGAGTGGCCCAGCCAGAGCCCGGATTTGAACATCTCTGGAGAGACCTGAAAATAGCTGTGCAGCGATGCTCCCCATCCAACCTGACAGAGCTTGAGAGATTCTGCAGAGAAGAATGGGAGAAACTCCCCAAATACAGGTGTGCCAAGCTTGTAGTGTCATACCCAAGAAGACTCGAGGCTGTAATCGCTGCCAAAGGTGCTTCAACAAAGTACTGAGTAAAGGGTCTGAATACTCATGTAAATGTGATAGTGCCGTTTTTTGTTTATTATCAATTTGCAAAAACTTCTCAAACCTGTTTTTGGTTTGTCATTATGGGGCATTGTATGTAGATTGATGAGGGGAAAAACAATTTAATCCATTTCAGAATAAGGGGTCTGAATACTTTATAGTTTCTCTTGCTCCTAGAGATCTAGGTACTGGGTGTGCAGGTTTCTGTTAAAGGCCAGCCCTGACATTCTGCTAATTATTTGTATTAGACACTATTCAATCATCTCTTGTTTTGGAGTAAGATGAATGTCTATACCCACTAACCATTTACATAGGTGTTCTTTGTATGATATGAAATACAGTGTTGATTCTTTGATTTAAGTATAGTGTATTTTTTGGTCATTGAACATTCCCTGTTTGTCTGTTTTATTTGGTTGTCACTAATTCTCATTTTGTTTTATATTGCACAGATTTGCAGCTGATGTCCATGATCACTTGTGTGGGTGTAACAATCCCTATATGGCTGACCTAGGATGCAACCCCTGTCCACAACAGTACTTCATACCCACAAAGCAGCATCCATTATCCTAACAAAACCATGATCTTGGTTGGGCTAGGATAACAGGACTTTAGGTCTCAGGGTGGGTGACAGCACCACATGATGGCGTGGCGGTAGAGCCGTGAATCAGAAAACCAGTCAGTATCTGGTGACCCCATTTGCCTTATACAGCACGACATCTCCTTCGCATATAGTTGATCAGCCTGTTCATTTTGGCCTGTGGAATTTTGTCACACTCCTCTTCAATGGCTGTGCGAAGTTGCTGGATACTGGCAGGAACTGGAACACGCTGTTGTACACATCGATCCAGAGCATCCCAAACATGCTCAATGGATGACATGTCTGGTGAGTATGCAGGCCATGGAAGAACTGGGACATTTTCAGCTCCCATGAATTGTGTACAGATTCTTGCGACATAGGGCCGTGTATTATCATGCTGAAACATGAGGTGATGGCGACTGATGAATGGCATGACAATGGGTCTCTGTGCATTCAATTTGCCATCGATAAAATGCAATTGTGTTTGTTGTCCGTAGCTTATGCCTGCCCATACCATAACCCCACCGCCACCATGGGGCACTCTGTTCACAACGTTGACATCAGCAAACCACTCGCCCACACACCGCCATACACGCTTATCTGCCATCTGCCCGGTACAGTTGAAACCGGGATTCATCCGTGTGGCCTCCTGTAGCCAAGTTGGTAGAGCATGGCGCTTGCAACGCCAGGGTTGTGGGTTCAATTCCCACACGGGGCCAGTATGAAAAATGTATGCACTCACTAAAAACTGTAAGTCGCTCTGGATAAGAGCGTCTGCTAAATGACTAAAAATGTTTTTATTTATTTTTAATGTAAAAAGAGCACACTGTGCCAGTGAGCACCGAAGGTGAGCATTTGCCCACTAAAGTCAGTTACAACGCCGAACTGCAGTCAGGTCAAGACCCTGGTGATGATGACAAGCACGCAGATGAGCTTCCCCAAGGCGGTTTGTGCCGAAAATCTTCGGTTGTGCAAACCCACAGTTTCATCAGCTGTCCGGGTGGCTGGTCTCAGACGATCCCGCAGGTAAAGAAGCCAGATGTGAAGGTCCTGGGCTGGCGTGGTTACACGTGGTCTGCGGTTGTGAGGCCGGTTGGACATGCTGCCAAATTCTCAAACTATGGAGGCAACTTATGGTAGAGAAATGAGCATTCAGTTCTCTGGCAACAGCTCTGGTGGACATCCCCACAGTCAGCATGCCAATTGCACGCTCCCTCAAAACTTGAGACATCTGTGGCATTGTGTTGTGTGACAAAACTGCACATTTTAGAGGGGCCTTCTACTGTCCCCAGCACAAGGTGCACCTGTGTAATGATCATGCTGTTTAATCAGCTTCTTGATATGCCACACCTGTCAAGTGGATGGATTATCTTGGCAAAGCAGAAATGCTCACTAACAGGGATGTAAACAAATTTGTGCACAACATTTTAGAGAAATAACCTTTTTGTGCGTATGGAATTTTTTTTGGATCTTTTATTTCAGCTCAAGAAACATGGGAACAGCACTTTACATGTTGTGTTTATATTTTTGTTCAGTGTAGAACATGTTATTGTTTTGACAGTTGAAAAGGTCTATAGGCTCTTTGCACATGCTAGATCAGTGGTTCCCAACTCCGGTCCTCGAGTACCCCCAACAGCACACATTTTTGTTGTAGCTCGGACAAACATACCTGATTTAACTCATTGAGGGCCTGATGATTAGTTGACAAGTGGAATCAGTTGTGCTTGTCTGGGGCTACAATACATTTTTTTACTGTTGGGGGTAATCGAGGACCAGAGTTGGGAACCACTGTGCTAGAACAATTAGCTTCCTGGTTCATTACGAACCTGGAAGCTAATTGAGCTAGCATGTGCGAAGAGCTTATAGAGCACCACTACGGATTACTGACACTACTGTAATGGAAGTAGGTAGTGGGGGTAACGTGTGGAGGACAATTGAGGGGAAGAGAGGGGGGAGGGTCTTACCATCTGCTCTGATGTCATCACACTGGCGTTCTCCAGGGTGAACAGATCCAAGATGGCGTAGAGGAAACCCAGGTCCAACTTCAAGTCCATCTCCTGGATCAGCACCATGAAATACCTGACCAAGACGAGGGGGGAAGAGATTATATATATATATATATATATATATATAATAAAGAGAGACAGGCAATGAGAAAGTTGGCCGAGAAGAGGTAAGGAAACAGAGAGAAGACACACAGAGAGAGAGAACAGAAGAGAGAGAGAGAGAGAGAGATGGAAGATAGGTGGAAGAAAATTAACTATAGCGATGGACTCACTTGATGCGTGAGATATCTGAGTGTCCGGCTGCCCTGGTAACAATGCTGATGTCGGTCAAAGGTTTGGGCTCTACAGGAAAGTGGGGAGCAGAAACACCCATAGCTATGTGTTTATCCAGAGTACTCCAGTCTAACAATGTCTATGGTTGCGTCGGAAATGGCCCCCTTTTGGCACCCACTTAGGCCCATGTAAGTGTGACTGCACAACACAGAAGGACTTGGACAGAGCATGGTACTGACCTGAGTCCATGGTGACAGACTTGGGTAGTTTTATTGGGTAGAAGACATGGGGGAAGATTGCTCCAGGCAGCTGATTCTGGATCTGTGGAAAAACAAAGGCCTTAACAAATGAAAGGAATGGCATTGAATTTAATTGAATAGTTGGCCAAATGACTTAACGGTCAATGTAAAAATCTATGGTAGGATAGTCGGGTGGGGACCCACCATAGAGTTGGATAGAGTGCTCACTTTCCAACTCTCTGGAACCCACCTGTATGCGGTTGATCTGGACACGGTAGGTACTCTGGCGGGCCGATATGCTGTACTCCACCTTCACCCCTGGAAGGAAGTTCCTCCTGATTGGAGCATCATATGGCTTCATCATCCTCATGTCTTGCCTGTTTGGCGTCAGAGACACCTGACAACACAGAGTTAGCCCACACACATGTGTTATACTGGAGCTGTGCAAAATTGAGAACCACCTTTACCTCTACAAATTGTATAATTTTCAAGGGGTAGGATATCAAGTGGATGGTATACATGATATCAGACGCATAGATACTGTATAGTGGCATATACAGTTGCTGTCTGACCTGAAAGTTGCTCTCCAGGTCTAAGATGGCGTTGTCCACTTGTCCACTCTCGGTGTACTCTCTGAAATGGGTCTCAAGCAGCGCTGCATATTTAAAACTCAGGGGTTTCCAGCGAGACTTCTTCTTTGGCTTGAACTCCCACACCACGTCTGAACTACACACACAGGGGAAAGCACACTGAATATGCTGCTGCTCTGAAATTGGAATGCACGTTTCCACTCACAGTACAGTCAACTGTAGCACTATCATACCATAGTGAGTGAGTGTGTGTGTGTGTGTACCTGGTAATGCCGATGAAGGACACCTCCTGGTGGCTGCTGTTGTTGACCAGGGAGACACCCACGTCTTGTAGGGAGAGGATGATCTCCTGTTCAGCCAGTTCAGCCTTCTCACTCTCACACAGCAGCTTGTAGATCCGCCGGTCCTCGGTGAACAGCGCCACCCGCTGGAGGCCCTCATAGAACGAGATGAGGTACAGCTTACCCTCCTCATTCACATCCAACCGCAGGTCCTACACACACACACACAGATCAAGTGCACATCAGATGCAAAGAAAGACTCAACAACTTATAAAACTATCCTTATACTGCTGTAAACAATTTTCAACTGGTTACCATCACATGTTGCTTCCCTTGTAAAACTGCTCAGGTCATCAAACCAGTATAAGGGCGAAGAAAATGCAGTAACACTTTCAAACTTTCTGGTGGACTTAGCTAAACCCTTTACTAAGCCTTTTGAGGATCGGAGCCTGAATAATGAGACGATTTTAAAGTTGTATGTGATTATTGATGGACTAAACCATATTAAGCAGCTTTGTTAAACACTAAGCAGGAGATCCTTGTCTGTTTCATATTAGTTAATTTTTTGTGTAATATGTATACATACAGTGCATTCAGAAAGTATTCAGATCCCTTGACCTTTTCCACATTGTTACGTTACAGCCTTATTCTAAAATGTATTAAATATATTTTTTTCCCCTCACCAATCTACACACAAAACCCCATAATGACAAAACAAAAACGGTTTTTAGACATTTTTGCTAATAAAATAAAAAACTGAAATATCACATTTACATAAGTATTCAGACCCTTTACTCAGTACTTTTCTGAAGCACCTTTGGCAGCGATTATAGCCTCGAGTCTTCTTGGGTATGACGCTACAAGCTTGGCACACCTGTATTTGGGGGGTTTCTCCCATTCTTCTCTGCAGATACTCTCAAGCTCTGTCATGTTGGATGGGGAGCGTCACTGCACAGCTAATTTCAGGTCTCTCCAGAGATGTTAGATCGGGTTCAAGTCCGGGCTCTGGCTGGGCCACTCAAGACATTGTCCTGAAGCCTCTCCTGCGTTGTCTTGGCTGTGTGCTTAGGGTCGTTGTCCTATTGGAAGGTGAACCTTCACCTCAGTCTGAGGTCCTGAGCGCTCTGGAGCAGGTTTTCATCAAGGATCTCTGTACTTTGCTCCGTTCATCTTTCCCTCGATCCTGACTAGACTCCCAGTCCCAGATGCTGCCACCACCACGCTTCACCATAGGGATGGTACCAGGTTTCCTCCAGACGCGATGCTTGAGATTCAGGCCAAAGAGTTGATTCTCATGGTCTGAGAGTCTTTAGGTGCCTTTTGGCAAACTCCAAGTGGGCTGTCATGTGCCTTTTACTGAGGAGTGTCTTCCGTCTGGCCACTCTACCATTAAGGCCTGATTGGTTGAGTGCTGCAGAGATGGTTGTCCTTCTGCAAGGTTCTCCCATCTCCACAGAGCAACTCTGGAGCTCAGAAAATACCCGATTTACATAAGTCTTCAGACCCTTTGCTATCAGACTCGAAATTGAGCTCAGGTGCATCCTGTTTCCATTGATCATCCTTGATGTTTCTACAACTTGATTGGAGTATTACTAATCGGTCTGATCGAGGCGTTAGACCTAAGCTACTATGCGTTGTAGGTAGGTTGCACATTGCTAGAATAATATGGAAATAGGCCTAGGCCAACCATCATTTATTTTATTTTTGCTCAGCTCTAAGTTTTCTTTTGACTTCTCATTCGTTTCCATCTTGGTATTGTTTGCTCAATTTCACTTATTGTGGGCGAAAATATTTGTCATTCAAAATAAAACTGATTTGAGAATAGAATATGATATCTGAGTGAGACTGACTACCAAAATCAATCGGGGCTCCCCAGACGGTAATTCGAGTGACCATCAATGATTGACTTAAGAGAAAATCTGCTGATGCACAACCAAATTTGTATTCTACTATTCTAACTTACAACAGTAAGTTGATCAGAGGGCCTTCAAAAGTGGCTGCCAGTTGCCCATCCTCTGTCACATCACGATGTCATCACCATTGACGATGGCTGTCAATCATCCCCGATAGATGATACTATGGTAATATCACCCAACCCTAGTAGGAGTGAATAGAAAGCCGTGGTACAGTACCTCTTCGCTCTTCAGCTCGCCACTGTAGCTGCCACACTGCCAGACCAGGGAGCGTGACCCGGTGGGCTCAGCCCAGGTATAGTACACCGCCTTCCCCGGGCTCAGCTTGTCCTTCTCCTTCTGACTGCTACTCACGCACACACACACACACACACACGCAACGAGTTAGAAAGCACACACACGAGACCACGCAAAACCCACCAAGAGGAAGATAGCTGACAGTCAGAAAAAAACGGGGGTGATGGAAATTGGTGGCTGGGGAAAATGGAAGGCGCTAGGAAGCAGAGGTCAGATCCCGTTGCCAGAGTCCCACTATGAAGCAAATTAACCTAGAACATGGGGGGGGGAGAGGTCATAGGGAAAACGGTCATGACACTGTGAAGCCGGAGCTCCTCCTTGATCACTCCACGCTCTGTAGTTTGGTCACTATCAATCAGATGACTCGTGGTTGTTGAACCATATAGTGATATTAATATGTAATGCAATATTTTGTATCATTTATATAATGCACATAATCTATTTTCTTGTGGAGTGGCATGTAAGGAGCAGATCCGACTCCAGCACCAAAACAAAGCAAACAAACAAAAACCAAACAAATTCATAAACACACACAAACTCTGTCAACAAGAAAAAGCCCAGGTTCACATTTCAGACAAAAAACGTGGTACTAGCAAACAATTCTGACTGAAAGCAAAATAAGTGTAAATCACAACAAATCACAAACCAAAGGAACTTCATCCATGCAAACAGGGCAAATACAGACAAAACAACACAACATCAAATAAAACGAAAACCCTGTATTAAAACAAATACAAAGTAAGTGCAAACAACAAACAAAACCAAGGGACAACAATTAAAAACAAAAGATACTGGTGGATCCTGCACGCAACACAGCCTGGGAAGTTTGCTGAACCGGAGGCTGTAAACATGCAGGTTTCATTCAGAAACCAATGAGGAATAGTAGAGCTTTAACACTTATTTTGTACCGTTTACTTATGTCCCCATAAATAAACGCTACCATCTCATGGACATTGCTAAAAGGAAAGTTGAGACATCCCACTTCAAGATAAACTGTAAGATTTATATAGGTTTTGTTTCAGGGCATTGCGCCTGTTTTAAGAAGAGTAAAATGCCACCCATATAATAAAACATTTCTGCTTATTGCCCTGTTACCTACCTTCCTCCTTCCCTTCCACCCCCCATCAATCCCCCTCCCTCCAGTCTCTCCTTTACCTCTGGTAGAACCCCAGCATCTGCTCCTTGGTGTGGTTGATAATGAGGAAGGGGGCGGCTCCGTCGTGGTAGTCCGAGAAACGGATAATGATTGAGTGGTCTGATAGGTTCACGTCCACAATGACCCCACCCAGCTGGAAAATACAGGAGGAAGGCCAAATTAAAAGTAGTAGTACTAGTACTTTAAAGAACCCAACTTGGAAAATGTATTTATCACTACAAAGCCTCAGCATCAGTTTATACAGTAGTTACCCACAAACACTCCAGTACCATCCTTAAGTTTGTGTGTGTGTGCGTGTGTAGTGCAATCTCAGGCGTTACTCACAGTGTTGTCCAGGTGCAGCAACAGGCAGTTTTCTGGTTTGGTGAAGTCCATGGTTTGAGGGGTTGACTGACAGCCTTCCACTTTGACTTTGAGCTTCTTGGAGTCCCTCTCGGGCCAGAATGGGATGGCTACCTGAGCAGCACAGAGAGAACGAGAGAAACAAGTGAGCGAGAGAAGAGTGAGAGAGAGACAGAGAAAAACAGAGAGGTCAGTTTCACTACATGGATGTGCTACTTACTGTATGCAGAGTAGGGCTCCACTATTCCATTTCAAAATTCTGTCAATTTAGGAAATTAACTGATATTCAAGCCATGACTTGAACACATTTTTACTACAAGCACTTCCTGAATGGATTGAATTGCATTTGGGGTTGTAAGTAGCTCTAGTTGTAGTACCTGGTGTGGTCTGGCCTCAGTCCAGTGGTCCTGGCCCTCCTCTCCCACCCTGATCACATGCTTGGTCCTGTTCACCAACAGGTAGTACGGCACAAAGCTCACAATACGGGTCAGGCTGAAACTGCTGGGGTCGATCTTCACCCCGATCTTCAATCAAACCATAGAAAGCCACAATCAACCTGAATAATTTAATCTGTTGATTGTTCAATGTTCAGCAAATCACACTCCATGACCCATCTGAAAGTTGTTGAAAGGGTGAACATCAGACTGTAATTCATCTGCTAGTAGTGTTGATCCACCACCACTCACCAGGTAATCTTTGTGCCTCCCTTTGCACTTTACTTCACCATAGCTACCCACGGTATCCAGGGAGAAATCATCAGACAGCTCGCTGTCCGAGATCATCAGCCGCACCTGCCACGGGGAGAGAAAAAAGGTTAGAGGTCGGCGAGACAAGCAGTAAGGGTTAGATCTTTAAGGTTAGGCGTTATCACTTAAAAGCCCAGTCCAACCCCACCCACTACCTTGTTGTTGTTCAGAAAGTTGCGTGGCTTGAAGGAGAAGAGCAGGGGCATGTCGTAGTCCATGGCGTGTTTGCGGTGGATGTCGTCGGCCTTGTATTGCAGCAGGCGGCCCGTCTTGTTCACCATCCAGTAGGGAGAATGGATGGCCACCTCAGTCTGGCCCGCGTCGTACTTCACATGCACCGCAATGTCCAGCTCTGCTCTCTTCCTCTCTCCTAACCTAACCTCCTCCTCTTCACCATGCAGGGAGTGGAACACAATGAAGGTGATCTCGTCCTGGTTGCCACGGAGACCATAGTGGGCCTTCCAATCCTGCCCCAGGTAGTCGAGGAGGCGGAGTTCCAGGCTGGACAGGTCCATGACGGCAGTGTGTAGCTCTGCCGAGTGGCCTTCCATCAGGGTGATGGGGGCGGGCTCTTCACTGTCCTGTCAGCCAATCAACAGACACAATATCAATCAGTGACCAATAATAGTCATGTCATGTGAGGGGGAAGGTCTGAGGATATATGATATACATTTATATCACATATACAGTGGGGAGAACAAGTATTTGATACACTGCCGATTTTGCAGGTTTTCCTACTTACAAAGCATGTAGAGGTCTGTAATTTTTATCATAGGTACACTTCAACTGTGAGAGACAGACTCTAAAACAAAAATCCAGAAAATCACATTGTATGATTTTTAAGTAATTCATTTGCTTTTTATTGCATGACATAAGTATTTGATACATCAGAAAAGCAGAACTTAATATTTGGTACAGAAACCTTTGTTTGCAATTACAGAGATCATACGTTTCCTGTAGGTCTTGACCAGGTTTGCACACACTGCAGCAGGGATTTTGGCCCACTCCTCCACACAGACCTTCTCCAGATCCTTCAGGTTTCGGGGCTGTCGCTGGGCAATACGGACTTTCAGCTCCCTCCAAAGATTTTCTATTGGGTTCAGGTCTGGAGACTGGCTAGGCCACTCCAGGACCTTGAGATGCTTCTTACGGAGCCACTCCTTAGTTGCCCTGGCTGTGTGTTTCGGGTCGTTGTCATGCTGGAAGACCCAGCCATGACCCATCTTCAATGCTCTTACTGAGGGAAGGAGGTTGTTGGCCAAGATCTCGTGATACATGGCCCCTTCCATCCTCCCCTCAATACGGTGCAGTCGTCCTGTCCCCTTTGTAGAAAAGCATCCCCAAATAATGATTTTTCCACCTCCATGCTTCACGGTTGGGATGGTGTTCTTGGGGTTGTACTCATCCTTCTTCTTCCTCCAAACACGGCGAGTGGAGTTTAGACCAAAAAACTCTATTTTTGTCTCATCAGACCACATGACCTTCTCCCATTCCTCCTCTGGATCATCCAGATGGTCATTGGCAAACTTCAGACGGGCCTGGACAAGCGCTGGCTTGAGCAGGGGGACCTTGCGTGCGCTGCAGGATTTTAATCCATGACGGCGTAGTGTGTTACTAATGGTTTTCTTTGAGATTGTGGTCCCAGCTCTCTTCAGGTCATTGACCAGGTCCTGCCGTGTAGTTCTGGGCTGATCCCTCACCTTCCTCATGATCATTGATGCCCCACGAGGTGAGAACTTGCATGGAGCCCCAGACCAAGGGTGATTGACCGTCATCTTGAACTTCTTCCATTTTCTAATAATTGCGCCAATAGTTGTTGCCTTCTCACCAAGCTGCTTGCCTATTTTCCTGTAGCCCATCCCAGCCTTGTGCAGGTCTACAATTTTAACCCTGATGTCCTTACGCAGCGCTCTGGTCTTGGCCATTGTGGAGAGGTTGGAGTCTGTTTGATTGAGTGTGTGGACAGGTGTCTTTTATACAGGTAACGAGTTCAAACAGGTGCAGTTAATAAAGGTAATGAGTGGAGAACAGGAGGGCTTCTTAAAGAAAAACTAACAGGTCTGTGAGAGCCGGAATTCTTACTGGTTGGTAGGTGATCAAATTCTTATGTCATGCAATAAAAAGCAAATTAATTACTTAAAAATCATACAATGTGATTTTCTGGATTTTTGTTTTAGATTCCGTCTCTCACAGTTGAAGTGTACCTATGATAAAAATTACAGACCTCTACATGCTTTGTAAGTAGGAAAACCTGCAAAATCGGCAGTGTATCAAATACTTGTTCTCCCCACTGTATATCTATGTGCAGTGTGAAGGTGATAGGGGAGCAGGCGTAACATACTGTAGGTCCATTTCTCTGCTGGTGGGTAGGGACTCAGAAGTAATGTGGGTAGTAGCCACTGATCTCTGTGGGTGTGTGGGTGTGTGGTTTCTTTTGGTTTTACTACCAGTCCTCACAAGGATAGTGAAACAAGTAACATTCGTGGGGAGATTTCGCCGGTCCCCACAAGGAAAAAGGCTATTTTAGGCTAAGGGGTTAGATTTAGGAGTTAGGGTTAGGTTTAGGGTTAAGGTTAGGTTAAGGGGATAGGAAAAATAAGATTCAATTGTTTGGTCCCCTCAAGGATAGTAAAACAAGTGTGTGTGTGTACCTGTAGGCGATAGGTGATGGGGTAAGGCAGAAGGTTCCGGAGCAGTACGGAGGGCCACAGGTGCAGGATGTAGGGCTCGTCAAAGTGCTCCCCGGCCACTCCTGTGTGTTGTGATGTCACTGTGTCTTTCAGAGGGACGATGTTGACCATGAGCACGCTGGCGCTGTTGCCATGTCGATGACAGGTCTGCTGTACACGTGTGCCAGGCTGCTGGCTCACTGACTCGTAGCTGAAACCCTCTGAACAGTCGTAATGATTGTCTCCCTCGGTTACCGGCTGCAGGCTCAACTTTGACCTGGGGGGGGCACACAGCAATCAGTGTGTGTGTGTGTGTGTGTGTGTGTGTGTGTGTGTGCGTGCGTGTGTGTTGAGGACAACTTCCTGGGCTTCAGGAGGAAGGCCAATGGAAAATTGGACACTCGTGCTGCAGGCTTTGGAGTCTGGTCAAATAAAATAAAAATGGTCACATGCGCCAAATACAACAGGTGTAGACCTTACAGTGAAATGCTTATTTACAAGGATTTGTACATTGCTAGTCATGACCGCCTTGTCGACCTGATAGCCAGCGAGTTGAGACAGGTAGTCTCACCAACAGCACACATCCAGGAAGCTGGTTTGATCTTAATGATGATGTGTTTTCCTGTGTGCCAAATACGCCAGATGTTGTTGTTGTTGTTGTTGTTGTTGTGGGGGGAGATGCTCATTTTGGAAGTGGGCTGCTCATTTAACGGCTACATGGAGCAGGCCTTTGCCGACAAGCTGCTTAAATACCAGCCCCTCGTGGCAAGCTTGGACAGCCTCGGGTGTAGGTGCAACGGGTGGCGCTGATATTTGGCGGTCTCGGCCACGTACACAGGCTTGCAGTGCGTGGTCTCCAGATTGCGGGACTGACAAAAACTAGGGCAAAGCAGTTGGCTGGACACTGCTCTGTTTCAGCTGTCGTGGGCAGCCTAACTGTTTGGAGAAGGAGGTGCTGTCTGTACCCTTGAGTGCCATGCATACAGGGATCTTTGAAATGTTTTGATACTTTTTTACTGTAAATTTGATTGGTGGATTCAAATAAAGTATGTAAATGTGTGTATGTGTGTGTGTGTGTGTGTGGGTGTGTGTGTGTGTGTATGTGTGTCACCTGTAGGAGTCCAGAGGAACGCAGAACTCCTCTGTAGGCAGTGAGATCCCCAGACACATGGAGCCCTCCATCACTCTGAACGGGATGGAAAAGTGGTTTATGATCTGTAGGGGAGACACGAGAAAGAGACACGTTGTTCAGATTGAAATTACATTCTCTGGGGTCAAGTTTAGTACATTCTGGGGTCAAGTTAAGTACAGTGGAGAGAGAAGGAGGAGAGGTAGGGAAGCAACCAGTGTATATGGAGATGAATAATGAGAGTAAATTAGTATTTGGGTGATATCTGCACGAGTGGTTTTGAGAACAGTGAGGCTCCTTGGATGTGAGTTGGAGAAGAACACCCCCCCCCCGGTGACTGTAACTTGCCTGGAAGGGAGAGCGGATCTTGATGTGCTTGCTTCCCTGCACAGAGTAGATCTGACAGACCAGGAAGCGGGTGACCCCAGAGTCTTTGTGCAGGACACTGTACATGCCACGCCCCACTTTGATCAACGGAATCACGCTGGCTGAAGTGTGGCCTGCCGGAGCTGAGGACAAGAACATAAAAAAACGTGAGATCAATGACTAAATTGACCCTAGACCCAGCGAACAAATCATGTTCGCTCCGCAAACTAATGCCCGAGCATTAGGTCAGAACACTAACACGTTTGAATATCAGGGACCGTATTCATAAAGCATCTCAGAGTAGGAGTGCTGATCTAGGATCAGGTCCATTTGTGTCTGTATAATCGTATTCATTATGTTATAAAAAGCAAGACTGATCCTAGATCAGCAGTCCTACTCTGAATATGGGTGCTGGTCTGCACTGGTGCAACTGTTGTAACTGTGTTGCTTACTGGGCTGTATGTAGTAGTCCTTGGCGACCAGCGAGGTCATGGCAGAGAACTGGTCTGAGTGGGAGGTGGTGCGACGGTAGTCCATGTTGAGGCTCTCTCCGTTCTGCAGCTCTACCCGGTGCTCCACGGCCTCGCGGCCCAGGGGGCAGAACAGCTCACTGTACATCACTGACACAGTCAGACCCAGACGGTTCTTCACCACGAACGGAGCCTCGTCCTCTTGGAAACTCTCCGATGTCTGCTTGGCCGCCTCCGCAAAGGCCTGCCACGCACACACAAGCACATGTTGGGATGTACAAGAAAAAGGCCTACACCAAGCTATCCCAACACAATCAAAACAATCCACTTACACATAAAAAGTTATTTTGTTAAAATGTTTTGTGATTCTTATTGACAGGACAGATTATGTGATTTCATAACAAAAACAAGGTATATTTTCAGCTAGCCAATAGAATAGCACATACAAGAGTGCTGGTAGGTGACATCATTGACTTACCTTGCCCAGGTTACTGAGCATGCCCAGTCCACACTTGGAGAGGGTGATGTTGAGCTGGTCCTTGCTGCTGATGCTGATGACGGTCTTGTAGTCAGGGATGCTGTAGTCCACTTCATCTGATATACCTGAGTACTTTACTGGCTTCTTCTTCATCTGCAGTTAGGGGAAATTATGGCCGTTAAGTGTGTGTGGTGGATAGTGTGTTTACACTATCCGGATGAGGGATGTGTGTGGAACATGGGACAGTGTTTGTGAGTTTGTGTGTGTGTGTGGTGTGAATGAGAGATTGTTTAAAAAGGTCGACTTTGGGCAAAAAAGCACAAAACAACGCTTTAAAACTGTATAACTGATCAATGCACCATCATACCAGGTCATTTAATACTTAAAAACATCTCTACAGCTTCCGTCCAAAAACAAATCCCGTGAAATATCGTCAACACATACTGGAGGAGTTACTGTCTAGCTACAGTGGCTAACAAACTAGCTACGTTGGTCACGGCTCGCAGGACCAGAATGACACGTTGATGAACCACCAAAGGCACACCCCATTTCTGTTTGAAACTTGAGAAAGAGTTGGACCGTTTTTCGTGCCCAAAGTCAACCTTTATTAAGGGTCACCTTTAATCCCAGAGTCCAGGATCTGAAGCCGTCTCTGGTCTCGTCCTCTACGGGCTCCAGCAGAGGCTCCCACACCCCCATCACCTCGTTGAAGTAGTGAACCTAAACACACAACACTATGTTCAACTATGTTACAGTACACTAAATGCAGTCTTGGGTCATTCTACAGATTCGGTGACATTTCAGTATTGTCAGTGTCCCAAGATGTACTAGTGTTATAACTTGTCAGAATATTTATCAAACTACACTTAAATTACAACATTTCAAAGTTTTACATGTTTTTAATATGGAGTAGAGAATATGATTTTAAACAGAGATGAATTTCAATACTTATATGTTTGCTTTTCTTAGGAGTATTAAGAATTTCGCATGTCCCTATTGACCATCATGCAAATGGCGTGACTCATTTTGAGTACACAGTGTTAAATAATAATGCTTTTTTTTTGTTAAATTAATTGTATATGCCCCCTTATTATGCATAATCCATTTTCTCAGCATAAGACATTTTATTTTCTGAGATATTCAGGCTTTTACCCCTGTCCTTGTATTTCTTTCAACCCCGTAACGCAACAATACCCCCACTCACAATTAAATAATGGTTTGATCCTGTGGACATCATTTATGAGGAAGTGACATCATACAAGTCTTCAGAGAAGCCTGGTGTGACAAGTGGTAAGCTGCTCTCTCACTTTTTATAGATATTTCATGTTTTTTAAGCACATATGGGCTTTGTCAATCTCAGGTATTCAACTCTGTTGGGGGGGGGGAATTCATAGTTAAGATTTTACCAATAATTGTTTTTATAGCTATGAAGTATAACAATGTCTTTTGTTGAATAAGGCCATGTGGCACACTGCTAGCTGCTAGCATCCCGAATTAGCAACAGATTAGCACAAAATCTTCAACCCTGTCACATTCAACCCCATCACATTTTTCAATGTTACGGGGTTGAATGGCTGTTACAGGGTTGAATAGCTGTTAAATCTTAGCAATATTTAATGTATATTGCTTAATACCAATCATATTTTCTTGTTGAATGTTTGTTGTTTACGGTTTTACAGTATCAACTAAAAGTACGAGGAATTTTTGAAAATAATAACTTTAAAAAAGTGACAATTAATTTGTTCTCTCTCCTATATACATTGACATATTTAGGAGTATTATCTGCAAGTTCATGTTCATTTTACTACATAGTGATTAAAAGGATACAATATTTAGTCTTGAAGAGTAAGCAGGTCATTGACTTGACCTTGACCTACAATTTCAGATTCAACAATGGAAAAAACAGCAGCAGAAAGGAAACACACATAGAGAGGAAGGTGAGGGACATCCGCGCGCCGGTGGTCAGGTAATTCTCCTGGAAATGTAAGATCTTTAAGACACGAGGTGGTGGTGGTCATGGACACACAATCAACAGAAAATAAAGTTTTGTTGCTTTAAAGCATAATTTGGTAATGCATAAAAAGACTAGAGAATGTAAATGAAGACTAGTCTAAAAAGACATACAGTATACTGCCTTGGCAACTGGTGCGTGAGGGGTTCATGTTCACTAGCCGACTGGTTTGTACTGACATATTTAGGAGTATTATCTGCAAGTTCACGTTCATTTTACTACATAGTGATTAAAAGGATACAGTAATTAGTTTTGGAGAGTAAACTGGTCATTGACTTGACCTTGACCTACAATTTCAGATTCAACAATGGCAAAAACAGCAGCAGAAAGGCAAAGAGAGTACAGGGCAAGAAGAAATGCTGATCCAGAACGAAGGGAAAAGTACCTCAGGAGTGAACGCATGAGATGGACAAAATATGTTTTAGCAGGAAAGAAGAAAGGAATAGGAGATCTAGATAAGAGAGGTCAAAAGATGAGGAGAAAAGCGAAGGAGCGGCAAAAGCAAAGGGAAATGGCTGTTAATACTATTGCCACCCCTCCACAAAGTCCTGATAGAGACGTGGTGATGTCACATGAGCCCACAAGGTTAGGAAAAACATTGTGTGTGTGTGTGAGAGAGAGAGAGAGAGAGAGAGAATAGGAGTGCAAAGGAGTGCATACAAATATGATTTCTGGTAACTTTGTACACTATTTCTTCAAAACTGCTTAGACATATTCACATTGTAATAGTATCCTTAACATTTATTTATACTGCTTATGAACTTACCTTGTTATGATTTGATACAATAAATAAAATTGAATTGAATTGTCTATTTGTTTGTTTTAGACAATCTGTGAAGGGGAAGAAAAAATCAAGAAAGACAAAAGACAAATTGAGAAAGCAGGTACATGATTTTCAACCCTGTTGCGGTGCATTCATCCCTGTTACGAGATTATTTTTTTACATTTTTGTATTAAATACACAAAATATAACATCAATAGTGTTTTTATTGTGTGTATTAAATCAGGGTAAATAAGGCTATTTCAATTTTGTCAGGAATTACGCAGCATTCTTGCACATTTCTTGCGAAAATGTGGAGTTAGATTAGAAATTTCTTCATCGTAAACTGGAAAGGATGGTGCTGGTCAGTTTTTCTTGATTTTCTCTTTAATTACAATATGCCATTATTTACAAGGGACATCTAAACTGTGAGATTATGCCAGAAGCTGACCTCAAGCTTATTGGAAAAATGAATAGTTGAATAACAAAATGACTGTGACGGGGTTGAATTAAATTGGGACTTGTTTGAGAAAATAATACAGAATAATAACTTAATACTCTACATTGAGATGGGAAAAGGTATTTTCTATCAAGTACACACATTACTTTGTCACATCAAATAAAAAAAGCTTAAGATTTTAATGTTCATTGTTTCATCCTCCTCAATCACAAAAGGCACCGAATCTGTAGAATGACCCTCTTACTAAACCTGTTTTAGTTGAATTGAGGTTGTGTAGATGTTGTATAGAGGTAGCGTGTAGAGATGTGCAGTGTCTGACCTCCAGGTTGAGCTGGCTGTGCAGGTCGATGAGGGTGCTCCAGTTCTTGACGTCCCCGTGGAAGGAGGACTTGGCCAGCAGCATGGGGACGGTGCGGTGGCCCACCCCAGCCTCCAGGGTCAGGCAGATGGAGTAAATGGCCACCTGCAGGGACTCGCCCTGGGGAATCAACGGGACCAGGGACTGGGCATCCTCGTCTTTACCCTCCTCCTCCAGGAACCACAGCTTGAGGTCCCGCCAGGCCCGGCGTTCCCACAGGTCTGGGGTTACGGGGCTCTCCAGCTCAGACTGGGGCGTGTCTGCACCGGCCGGGCTCAGCACCGATTGGATGGTGATCACTGTGTTGATGATGATGGGCGACACCTGTGGGAGGGGCACGGAGGAGAATGGAACGTAAGACACATCACTCTGGTTCTGGTAGCTGTGCCAGAAATAAAAACATAGGAAAAAGTGACAATTAGGTATTTTATTAGTGAGATGCTTCTTCCCGTTCCGTTTTTGGCTGTGGCCTACCTTGAGTGTCAGTGCCTTGATGCAGACCTCCATAGCCTGCGGGGAGGTGGAGGACTGTGTGCTCTTGAAGAACACCTGGCAGGGCTGCAGCACAGTGGTCTCCTTGTTCCTCCTCTTCTCCTTCAGGAAGGGACAGGCCACCACCTTCAGGTCCTTGACCACTGCCGTCATCAGCTGACCATCAGGGTTGCTCTTAATCACCAGCTCGCACTCCATGGTCATGACCAGGGCCGGGGCGTCGGCACGCGTCAGGTCGGCCACAAAGACAATCTTTGGGTTCTTCACCAGAACGATCATCTCCGACTTGACCGCCACTGGAGCTGGAGTACAGACACAGAGAAGAAAGCAGGGGCGTGTTCATTAGGCATCAAATGGAAGAAATCGGTCAGAAACTAAGTGAAACTATCGGACTCCTCCACTATGACATTTGATGTCATACGAACATGACATTTGTGGTGAATATTGTGTAGTGTGAAATGTGAATGTGTCCTACCTGGTTCCTTGGAAGCAGCGGTGGCTGTAACCGTGGCTTTAGTGCTGCTGCTGTTCTTGGGGACGGCTGAGGAGAAACCCTGCTGGCTGGCCTTGAGGAAGATGTCGGCCACGGTGAGCAGGAACTCCATGCTGGCACAGAGGTAGACGTCCTGCACCACCGTCTCCAGAGAGGTGCCGTCACACCCCTGCTTGTAGTTGACCTCCACCATCACGTTCCTCCCAGCACTCGGACGCGTCGCCATCATCCTGACAGACAGAGGCCAGAGGGACATGATGATCCCTACAGAAAGAGCAATAATAACAATCCCTACAACAAGGGTCCCAATAACACACCCTATCATCAGTGCACTAAATACCTTGTAATCTGTTTGTCAACTGATGTTACATTGAGGAGTGAGACTAACTTTTTATTCTACACTACAGATTGAAAGATTCCATTCTCTCAAAACAATTTACATACCAGATGGAAATACTCATGGGTTTTGAGGAACTGGGAGTGCGAGATTAACTTAAAGCTGCTTTGACTATCATGGGGCTGCTAACAAAAGCCATTCATCTTAGGACTGTCACACAGCTATGTGAGTAGACAGATGGTAAAGCGGTGATGAACATGATGCCACGCTGAAGAACACACACTGAGCCTAGTACATCTACGCCAGCACTGAGCCACACGCTCATATGTTCACAGTACACACACATCACTCTGCGGTATCTCTCCCAGTGTGTTTGAATGTGTATGTAGGCTTAGTACCAAGGTAACTGTGTGTGTGTGTGTGTGTGTGTGTGTGTGTGTGTTCATGCGTTCTACCTGGCAGTGATATTCTTGACTCTGCGTCTCTTGTCATCTAGCAGGCAGTCTGTGAGTTTGACGGAGGCCTTCATGGATCCGTCTGAGAACATGTGGACAGATGTAGAGATGGTCCCCAGGGTGAACTCAGCCAGCTTCAGCTGATCATCCCTCGAGTCCAACACCTGCACCTGGATACACACACACACACACACACACACACACACACACACACACACACACAGGCAGAGACGCACGCCCACAGACAGACGGGCACAGACACACACTTTTTGGTAAGAATATCTAAGTGGATGGAGTTTTCTGTAGTCAATTGTAGTGTTTTTGAAGGTATGCAGTAGTTACCTCAGTCCCATTGGGGCTGTACAGGACCAGAGTCATGGAATCAAACTTGAAGTCTACTTTGAGTGTGTTCTTCAGCTTAGTGCTCTTCTGGGTCTCGACCACTGCAGCAGTTACCACTATGTTGCCTACAGACAGGGTTCAACATGATTATTAATATCACAATCATCCAAATATTAAGACTCACACACACATTCAACCCAACTGTCCTCACCGCTGGTGGGGATAGTACCAGTACCTCCTGTGCCCTGCAAGCCTTCGGTAGTGGCTGTGTCGGAGCGGTCCACTGTAGGCGGAGAAGGAGGGGGGGAAGCAGCATCTGACGTCTCTGACAGGTTCTCACCCAGAGTCCTCAACACCATCGTCATGTCATCCTGACTCAGGATCAGCTAGTAAGACAAACACACACACCGTTACACAGATGTATCAACAACAATAATTTCATACTAACATTTCTTGTTCATTGAGAGTTGGCTTTAACTATAACAGACACCACTGACACATACACTCACATTCATAGGTTTGAGGTGGGCAGTGATCTTTATGTCGGGGATGCTGTGGTACCAGGAGGCCGACAGATTCCTCTGGATTGACAGGTCAAGGTTGACCGGCTTCAGAAGTTGGATCTCCCCCTGAAACCTCCCCTTCTCAAAGGTGGTTCTGGACAATCAAACAACAAACAAATGGCTTTACAGGTTCTGATTCACTGCACATCCGGGGTTGGACCAGATATGCAAAAGTAACAGAAACACACAGAAACATGTCTACTATCAATACACACTTCCCATCCCTGTGAACAAATGAAGTCATCCGTTCACTTAAAAAAAAACTGAATCCATGAGGTTTAATTCCGATCCATGTACGTCTACAGAATTGCCTGACTACTAGTGTGCCTTACAAGCGACCCTGTACTGTCTCACCTGTACATCTTGAGGTCACTGAGGCCCACGGTCATGGTGTCCATGATGGGGGGGATCTTGACATGCACCTGGGAGTCGACCAAGGCGAAGCAGTTCTTGACCGTGACCATGCCGAGGTCAGCCACAATGACGTTGGTGGAGGAGGAGGACTGCGGCAGGAAGACAAGAGGAGCGTTGAAGTCTACATCCAGAGAGATGCGCGTGCTGCGCTCAGCCAGCTCCATCACCCCCGTGGCTGCCTTCTCCGCTGCCTGCACAGTCACCTCAGCCAGGGCCTCCTTGGCCGCCTGGAAGTTGTTGATGAAGGCCTGGTGGAGAGGGAGATGAATGAGGAGGAGGACAAAGAGCAGTCACGTTACAAAATGCTCATCGATGGTCATATGACGTAGGACAATCCAGAACCGAAAAAGGGCAACGAATGTGATTAGGCTTGGTCGGTTCTGGGGCATTTTGGTACCGGTACTACAAGTAAGGCCATGGTTTTCGACACCCTGGAAAAGTGTTGTTGGTTACTTAATTTTTGAAGCACAGAAAAGGATTGGTGATAGTTAGGTGGAGTTAAGAGAAATGGTGGCGTGTCTCTTACCAGGATGGAGGAGACAAACTTGTTGAGGAAGATGACCTGGATGCAGCCCACCATCAGGGTGATGCTGGTGTCCACTTTACCCATGTCTAGATAGGCGTCGCCCTCAGTGGCGTCTGTGTAGTTCACCATGCGGAAAGCAAACACCTCCTTATCAGCTATGGACACACACTAGGACGCAGACGCCGTACAAATATACACATTAGAAAAACACCAGTAGAAAGCAAAAACAACAATCATAATTTCTCGTGAATGTTGCCCCTTGACTGGGAAAATAACATCTCTAAAGTAAAACAAGATGGCAAAAATTTGGTGACATTGGGTTTTGGTGTTTGTTCACATTTTGGTTGGTGAAGTTTTCATTTGATCCTTTTTGGATACTGGAGGCCATGAGTGAGCCTTGTGAGTATGGCTAGTCAATGACAGCTGGGTCGTGTTAGTTAGGGCACACAATGGAAAACGAGTTAAACATTGAGTAAAAGCTACCTGCTTGTACAGAGCCTCCTCATCACAATCCAGGATGACTATGTTCTTCAGGTTGGCCAGAACCTCCACCGCCTTTCTCCTCATCAGCACCTCCGACACCAGGCCTGGAACATAGAACAAAGAGGCAGAACACTGAGGAGTAGGTCTAGAACCAGTCTAGAACAAGGCTACAGTAAATATGTCGTGCCCACGAATAACGAATAACGAATTTCAGTTGATTACTATAGCGCCCCCCTTGGGCCAATCAGTGTAATTTTGTAAATGCCAGATCTCTATTGCAAGGCTGTGTTCATATCAGTTCCAGAACCAATAGGAGAAAATCAGTGGCCTGAGTATTTCTTCATGTTCACCACAAGGTGGCACTAGCATCATTATCATCTGTGTACGCATGCCCTGTCCACACATCTAATCACACAAACACACATTATTGTATGGAATTTCATAATTCATGCATGCAGCTCTTGCAGATGTGTTTTGCGGACGGTGACTTGTGTTGCGGACGTGTGTTGCGGACGGTGACTTGTGTTGCGGACGGTGACTTGTGTTGCGGACGGTGACTTGTGTTGCGGACGTGTGTTGCGGGCGGTGACTTGTGTTGCGGATGTGTGTTGCGGACAGTGACTTGTGTTGCGGACGTGTGTTGCCGGTGACTTGTGTTGCGGACGTGTGTTGCGGACGGTGACTTGTGCTGCGGACGTGTGTTGCGGACGGTGACTTGTGTTGCGGACGTATGTTGCGGACGGTGACTTGTGTTGCGGACGGTGACTTGTGTTGCGGACGGTGACTTGTGTTGCAGACTTGTGTTGCAGACGTGTGTTGCGGACGGTGACTTGTGTTGCGGACGGTGACTTGTGTTGCAGACGTGTGTTGCGGACGGTGACTTGTGTTGCAGACGTGTGTTGCGGACGGTGACGTGTGTTGCGGACGGTGACGTGTGTTGCGGACGGTGACTTGTGTTGCAGACTTGTGTTGCGGACGGTGACTTGTGTTGCGGACGGTGACTTGTGTTGCGGACGGTGACTTGTGTTGCAAACGTGTGTTGCGGACGGTGACTTGTGTTGCGGACGGTGACCTGTGTTGCGGACGGTGACGTGTGTTGCGGACGGTGACGTGTGTTGCGGACGGTGACTTGTGTTGCGGACGGTGACTTGTGTTGCGGACGGTGACTTGTGTTGCGGACGGTGACTTGTGTTGCAGACGGTGACGTGTGTTGCAGACGGTGACGTGTGTTGCGGACGGTGACGTGTGTTGCGGACGGTGACGTGTGTTGCGGACGGTGATGTGTGTTGCAGACGTGTGTTGCGGACGGTGACGTGTGTTGCGGACGGTGACGTGTGTTGCGGACGGTGACGTGTGTTGCGGACGGTGACGTGTGTTGCGGACGGTGACGTGTGTTGCGGACGGTGACGTGTGTTGCAGACGTGTGTTGCGGACGGTGACGTGTGTTGCGGACGGTGACGTGTGTTGCAGACGTGTGTTGCGGACAGTGACTTGTGTTGCAGACGTGTGTTGCGGACGGTGACGTGTGTTGCGGACGGTGACGTGTGTTGCGGACGGTGACGTGTGTTGCAGACGTGTGTTGCGGACGGTGACTTGTGTTGCGGACGTATGTTGCGGACGGTGACTTGTGTTGCGGACGGTGACTTGTGTTGCGGACGTGTGTTTCGGACGGTGACTTGTGTTGCAGACTTGTGTTGCGGACGGTGACTTGTGTTGCGGACGGTGACTTGTGTTGCGGACGGTGACTTGTGTTGCAGACGTGTGTTGCGGACGGTGACTTGTGTTGCAGACGTGTGTTGCGGACGGTGACGTGTGTTGCGGACGGTGACTTGTGTTGCAGACTTGTGTTGCGGACGGTGACTTGTGTTGCGGACGGTGACTTGTGTTGCGGACGGTGACTTGTGTTGCAGACGTGTGTTGCGGACGGTGACTTGTGTTGCAGACGTGTGTTGCGGACTGTGACGTGTGTTGTGGACGGTGACGTGTGTTGCGGACGGTGACGTGTGTTGCGGACGGTGACGTGTGTTGCAGACGTGTGTTGCGGACGGTGACTTGTGTTGCGGACGTATGTTGCGGACGGTGACTTGTGTTGCGGACGGTGACTTGTGTTGCGGACGTGTGTTTCGGACGGTGACTTGTGTTGCAGACTTGTGTTGCGGACGGTGACTTGTGTTGCGGACGGTGACTTGTGTTGCGGACGGTGACTTGTGTTGCAGACGTGTGTTGCGGACGGTGACTTGTGTTGCAGACGTGTGTTGCGGACGGTGACTTGTGTTGCAGACGTGTGTTGCGGACGGTGACTTGTGTTGCAGACGTGTGTTGCGGACGGTGACTTGTGTTGCAAACGTGTGTTGCGGACGGTGACTTGTGTTGCAGACGTGTGCTGCGGACGGTGACTTGTGTTGCGGACGGTGACGTGTGTTGCGGACGGTGACGTGTGTTGCGGACGGTGACGTGTGTTGCGGACAGTGACATGTGTTGCGGACAGTGACGTGTGTTGCGGACGTGTGTTGCGGACGGTGACTTGTGTTGCAGACGGTGACGTGTGTTGCGGACGGTGACGTGTGTTGCGGATGGTGACGTGTGTTGCAGACGTGTGTTGCGGATGGTGACGTGTGTTGCGGACGGTGACGTGTGTTGCGGACGGTGCCGTGTGTTGCGGACGGTGACGTGTGTTGCGGACGGTGACGTGTGTTGCGGACGGTGACGTGTGTTGCAGACGTGTGTTGCGGACGGTGACGTGTGTTGCGGACGGTGACGTGTGTTGCAGACGTGTGTTGCGGACAGTGACTTGTGTTGCAGACGTGTGTTGCGGACGGTGACTTGTGTTGCGGACGGTGACGTGTGTTGCGGACGGTGACGTGTGTTGCGGACGGTGACGTGGGTTGCAGACGTGTGTTGCGGACGGTGACTTGTGTTGCAGACGGTGACGTGTGTTGCGGACGGTGACGTGTGTTGCGGACGGTGACGTGTGTTGCGGACGGTGACGTGTGTTGCGGACGGTGACGTGTGTTGCGGACGGTGACGTGTGTTGCGGACGGTGACGTGTGTTGCGGACGGTGACGTGTGTTGCAGACGGTGACTTGTGTTGCGGACGGTGACGTGTGTTGCGGACGGTGACGTGTGTTGCGGACGGTGACGTGTGTTGCGGACGTGTGTTGCGGACGGTGACGTGTGTTGCGGACGGTGACGTGTGTTACCCTCAATGCTGATCTCTGCTATCCTGTGGCTCTGGCCTCTGATGAAAACCTTCAGACAGTTGAGATCAGCTCTGATGTGCAAATTCACTACGTCCTCAAACTTTGACTTCTTAGAAGCTGAGGAGAGTGGGGAAGAGAGACATTTATGAAAGAGTTGTTCCTTCCTCCAAACTTAAAAGAGGCTTTGATGTGAAGGTGATTTTGTTTGCATCACAATACATAAAACGTCAAGTGGTCCATACAATGGCAGAGAATTTACATTTGGTTTAGCTAGCTACGTATTAGAAGGAGAATACATGGAGGACACGTGTCTACTCAATATCTCTACATGCAACAAATATAAAGGAGGTATATTACCTAACCAAAGTCTCTTCCACTTTCGACTAACTTGATTCATGAAATTCTAATCAATATCAACAATGGAAAAGTCTTAGTTCCAGTAACCAGAATGGATTCCATGAAACTGATAATTACATGTTATTTTTGCCACGGCTGATTCCTCCTCCCCCTTTCCCTCTCCCTCGTCCTCCTCTGGGATGGTGGGCAGCTCCTCCTGGCTGGGTGCCGCCTCCTTGGTCGGGGGGAGGAGGCCGTTCAGGAAGTTCATGGCGTTGAGCAAAGCCTCCGTGTGCAGGTGTATGTCCAGAGACGAGAAGTTCACCTGAGACAGAGACATCACAAACACACCATCAACATCATGTTGAAGTTCCAAATGTGGGTTAACACAGTTGTATTGTAAGACCTTACCTTTACTGATTGTTCAGTGTTCTTGTACTGAGACTTGAATTCTGGCCCGTTCTTATCAGCCTGAAAGAGACATTGAAGCTTTTAGACCTGCTCTGCTGTTAATCTACATTGGATGAAGACAGCGTTGACTGTGTGTGTGTGTGTGTATGTGTGTACCTTAGTGTACTCCAATGTGAGGAGGTCCTCCTCTGTGTTGTCTAGAGTGGTGATCAGGTGCACTTTCTTCTCCTCTGAATCTGGACAAGAATTTAAACCAGAAAATCATATCACACCAAAACCACACAGAAATGTCTGCAGACATGCCACACCCATACAACCACCAACAATGACAATGCAGCATATCACAATGTTTATCTTATAATGATCTAGACAATAATCTATTCACATTCCAAGCGCAGCACGGTGCACAGAGCCGTCCTGCTAATGTTCCAAAAATGCAATTGCGGGAAAACCACCATTCTGAAAACACACCAGATGCAAGCCATTTCATGTGACACATATGTTAAAAGCGTAGAAAAAGGGGTGATCTAAAAGATGCAACAACTAGAATGGGTTGCTATCAAACATTACTAGATTACTGCCTTTGAATGCAGTGGACAACGGAACAAAGTTGATTTGAAAAACAAACAGAATAGGAGAGAAATGCTGGGTTCAATGGCATAAACAGGCACATTCAAGTTTGGCTACCTTTTCTGGCGTCTTCCCTAATGTCAGAGCTGGTGTGGAGAAAGCTGTAGCGAAGGCGCATATGACCCATATTTTGACATTTACATATTTATGTACATTTATGCAAATTAGATTACAATATTAATCTAATATTGACATTTTGAAGATACATTTACGATTGTGAATTTCTGGATCAGTTAGTTGACAGCCCTACCTTTAAGAGACAACAATTCCCACCCACTCCCTCACCTACCCATATACTCTGAGCACTCTAGGCAGATCTCTCGTAGGAAAGTGTTAGATGTCATGTCGAAGGTACGTAGCTTTAGCTCAGAGCCCAGCCGCTCGGTGCCCAGGTGTAACACTGTGACCTCCTGGCCTCCAGACAGACGACACAGCTGAACAGACAGCTAAACAGCAGAAGAAGGGAGTACACACATATACACACGCCGCTTCACTAGCAATCAATACACACACGCCGCTTCACTAGCAATCAATACACACACGCCGCTTCACTAGCAATCAATACACACACGCCGCTTCACTAGCAATCAATACACACACGCCGCTTCACTAGCAATCAATACACACACGCCGCTTTACTAGCAATCAAGAGTGAAAACTAAATTAAGTGTTTAAGTCCTCTCTCACACACAGATGTAGATTAGGTTAAGCATACCTTGTTGATCTCAAACGTCATGAGGAAGTCGGTCATGTTCTTCTTGGGGTCTTTCTTGACCAGACCTCTCCTCTTGACCGAGTCGGAGCGCTGCAGAGGGCTGGGCATGTTGTCGGGGAAGAACGGATGGTCGTCTATAGGAGAGCTGGGAGCATCGTAGAACAGGTCCTCCTCTGAGCCTGTACACACACACACTTAAAATGCCACACTAACGTCTGTCATGATCACAGTTGTGTGTATGTGTAAAGTACAGAGATCCATTTGTAATGTGTTCACAGGGCTGTATGTGTGTGTGCATGTCTCTCACCTGATTCCCATATGAGGGAGTTGCGCAGTTCAGCCATGGTTGGTTGCCTGGGGGTTAGCTGAGCGGTGTACGACTGCTTTGGAGCCTGTGGAAGAAAAACAAGCAGAAATTAGACACGCACACAACCCAATAGAAATCTATCTACACACAAAACAACCGACATTACAGACAGAGTCAACCCACAGACAGGCAGAGAGAGTCAACCCACAGACAGGCAGAGAGAGTCAACCCACAGACAGGCAGAGAGAGTTAACTCACAGACAGGCAGAGAGTCAACCCACAGACAGGCAGAGAGACTCCCAGTAGTTAGTACCTTAGGTGTAGAGTGTATGTTGGTGCTGCGCGGGGCCGGCCTGCTCGCCGGCAGTGGGATACTGTCAATCAGTTCCAGCACGGCCCGCACCTTATCATCAGAGATCCTCAGAGACAAGAGAGGCATCTCCCCGAAGATCTTAAACCTGACAAACACACACACACAATATAATTTATCTGACCAGCTTTTTGACAAACACCATTACACAGAGTGGTAGTACAAAAAAGGCATCGCACCCACCCCTCTCCCTCCCTCCCTCCCTCCCTCCCTCCATGCACACACCCCTCTCCCTCCACCCCACCACCCACCCCTCTCCCCACCCTCCACCCACCCCTCTCCCCCAAGCCCTCTCTCCTCCCTCTTACTTGGGCATGCGTGAGTCTGTGACCACCATGGCTCTGCTGAACACCACCTTGACATCGACAGGCTCCAGGATGTGGAGGGCCGACTGCTTCAGCTTACGGGCTTTCCTCCAGTTCCCGTCTAATACACAACACAACAACCACTGTTAAGCCTTATTTAGCTATAGTCTACCTATAGTCTACCTATAGTCTACCTATAGTCTACCTATGTACGCAACGCAAGAACGCAATAAGCTACAGAAAACGGCTTCCCTGCGTAGTTGCGTCACATGACACATTTTGGGCAGATAATTGTGTGTGTGTGTGTGTGCCTTTGTCCGTGTGTGTGTACCTGGCTTGCTGTAGAGGAACTGTAGGCTGCTGAGCTTGATGTCGAAGCTGTCGTAGGCTTGGGACATGATGTCCTGTATAGTACTGCTCCCTACAGAGAGCTGGGGTAGCCCCTTTCTGCTCAGACTAGACACCTGATAACACAAGACAATGGCATAGAACAGGGATTTTCAAACTTTTCTTGCCCAGGGACCCTCGCCCAGGCAATAAAGCCCTTTATCTACTTCCCCAGAGTCGGATGAACAGGAACAGCTAGTATGCCAACTGTTCCTGTAGACTTCCAGTCATTGTGCTAACGCTAGTTAGCATTAGCTCGTGAAACTACCTCTAACTTCCTTCATACTGGATGCAGAGACATAAAAATGGTTTCCATGATGGTATTCTGTTGCAGCTAGCGATATTCATAATCTAATAATTTTCACATACAAAAATACCAAAAATAGTTTTTCCAAAACAAAGCTCAAATTCATGGACCCCAGTTTGAAACCCCCCGGCATAGAACGCCTGGGTGAGGTCCTGTTCATTAGACAGGGTTCGGCTTCCCGGGGCTAATAAACTAAACAGTCGGGCAAGTTGAGTCTGCTCAGTGGTTGCCTTTAGCAACATGATAGGACCAATCACAGTTCTCAATTTTTCCATACATCGTCTCTCACTTACTCAAGTCAGATCGAACCGCTCTCTCTACACAAACGCGCATGCTGTGCCAATTGAAGTGACTTACCTTGAAGTGACCCAGGTCCAATAGCATGAGGTTCTGAGTGGAGTCGTAGAACCCGGTTTGGGGCACGATCACATAGGAGGCCATGAGGTTGACGTTCAGATCCAGAACCTTCTGGGTCTCAATCACGTACATCAGCCCTGCAGACAACACCATATAATGGTCAGCATACTACAACATGTTCTTACATAATATAGGATATGAAAGGCAAGGGGTGTGTGTGTCAGTAGGAAGTATGGATTGGAGATTGAGGTCAATGAGGCTTATATTCTGGCTGATTAATCATAAGGTTATCTCACCAACCTCCATGTCCATAGAACATAAATGAATAGAATAGATCTCTATATTTGGGCCTGCAGCACATGTAAAAAATCCATCAGTGCTGTGTTTCAGCCCAGGAGTGTGGCCTGTCAGCGCTAGAGGCGGGGCTCTGACCTGTGGAGGTGCGGTCTCGGAACTGCTCCAGCTTCATGAGAGTGGCGTTGGTTAGCTCGTCTAGCTGGAGGTCATCAGGCGGCAAGAAGAACGCAGACATGCTGTTCACCGTCACCTGCCGGAGGGAGAAACAGGTACCCATGTTGTTACACACGCGCATGCAAACACACACAGCAACAGGGGGTGCGAACTTTCGTTCTAACAACTCCATGCCTGATTGAACCGAGGAACAACTGGCATACAGTCATGTAAACAGGCACACACAAACACTAACAGCGTCATAGATGATCTCCAGAGGCTGGGACTCGACACGGAGCCGCTGGTCAGCACTCTCATCCAGAGGGTTTGTCTCAAACAGGATGTCCAGCAGGGGGGTCCCCGTTACCGTGGCAGCCTTCCTCGATGACAGCAGCGTGGGCGCCGGCCGATTATTGGCCAGTCCTGTCACCTCAAACAGACTAAGCTGGGCCGACAGCCTGAGAGCAGCAAACAACAACAGCAGCATCAGAACCAAGGGAAGAGAGGAAGTGGAAGAGAGTGGAGGGAAGAGAGTGGAGGAAGCAGTGGAAGAGAGAGAAGGTGGAAGAGAGAGAAGGTGGAAGAGAGGGGAGGTGGAAGAGAGAGAAGGTGGAAGAGAGGAGGTGGAAGAGAGAGGAGGTGGAAGAGAGAGAAGGTGAAAGAGAGAGATACCAACAAACAAAGCATCGCAAAATAGTGTTGTCAGCTGTTCAAGTTTGTTCTTGGATATGGCACAATAACAAAACCTGGCAACAATATCCCATTGATAAAGCACTACAACAGGGAAGGAGGGGGAAAGTATTTAAAACGCAGGGTCTGTTCACAAGCATACAGAGTTACCGATATAAATATATTTTGTAGAACAGATATGATATTCTGTCATGTATAATTGGGCATCACGTCAGCTCTATTCATTTCTGTGTGAAACCACCTCAACGAACACACCCCAGAGGGTGCACTGTGCGTACTTAATGGCTTTTGCTCCGGGCCTCTGGGTCAGCATGGATTTCAGGTTTTCAACTGTGAGTTTGAGGATTTCATTTTGATCCTTGTTGTCTTTCACTGAGAAAGACATACTCTTCATGTGGAAATTAATCTTAATGTCCTCAAACTGCAAAAACAAAATCAGAAAGAGAAAAGAGAGATTGTGAATAGTGTCCTGGGTTATCTTTCTATCTCCACATATTCAAACATCTCTTTTGGAAGACACCAGGGATTGTTGTACTGCACTACGATGTGTGGGAAATATACAGTAGCCACTCACATTCTTTGGCAGGTTGTGATTGACAGCTATCTCACTGTAGCCAATGGCAGTGTAGAGTTTGGCCTTCTCGGCAGGAGTCATAAACTCACCAAAAGCTGAGGAGAATAAAGAAAACAAATGTCATTGTCCATACATTTTGTCTAGCTTCACAAAATGATTCACAAAAACATTAAAACATCATCATCATCATCAGGAGCGCCTTATCATCTAGATCAGGGGTGTCAAACGTACGGCCCGCGGGCCGGATCAGGCCCGCAAACGGGTTTAATCCAGCCCGCGAGATGATAAAAAAAAAAAAAAATTGTAAAGTATAGAAATGCGCTGCAATTTTTCTATAAAATAAACTGCTGTTCCAATTGCGTCCACTGGATGGCGCAATAGCAATTGTGTTAAGCAAGCAAACTGTTTATACCGGGGCAGAGCAAGTAGGTCAAGCACGTGCAGCCAATGAGCTACTTGGTTTTGCCCGCGATATTTATTACGGCTTCTACTTTTAACATTATGTGCTTTGGCACCCTCATTGCCCCAATATGTCTCTGTCAAAAAAGAGAAAAGTGGACGCAGAGTGCAGAGTGTTCCAAGAAAAATGGTCATCCTATTTATTCACGGAATTGAATGGGAAAGCTGTATGTTTGGTGTGTTCAGAGCATGTTGCAGTGCTGAAAGAATATAACCTTCGTCGCCACTATGTGAGTCTTCATGCCGACAAATATGACAACTTTCAAGGACAGCGGAGATGAGAGAAGGTGAATGAACTGTTGGCGGGTCTGAAGAAACAGCAGTTTGTGTTTACTCACAGCCGAGACGTCAGTGACGCTGCAGTGAAAGCTAGCTACCTCATTGCTAATGAAATCGCAGTGGCTTCAAAACCATTTAGTGAGGGTGAATTTGTAAAAACATGCATGATGAAGGCAGCGGAGATTGTGTGCCCTGAAAAGCGGCAGGCTTTTGCAAATATCAGCCTGACAAGAAACACAGTTGCAGACAGGATTTCCGATCTTTCAGTGGATTTGGACAGCCAGTTGAAGCAAAAAGTAAAGTCATTTATTGCGTTTTCGGTTGCAATTTATGAAAGCACGGACATTACAGATGTTGCACAACTGGCCATTTTTTCATCCGCGGAGTTGATGACACATTGACCGTCACCGAGGAGTTCGTGGAGTTGGTGCCGATGACAGATACAACGACAGCAGCTGATATTTTTACCGCACTCGTCGGCGCGCTGGACAGGGTCGGAGTGGACTGGTCCCGCGCTGTCAGCCTGGCTACAGATGGTGCGCCCTCAATGATCGGGAAAAAAGCAGGCGTTGTGACAAAGTTCAGAGAGAAAGTGCAATCTGCAAATGGAGGACGTGATTTTTTGACTTTTCACTGTATTTTGCACCAGGAGGCTTTGTGTTGCAAGTCATTAAAGATGGATAACGTCATGAAGGTGGTCATCCAAACTGTTAATTTCATCCGATCCAGAAGCCTGAATCACTGTCAGTTTGACAGCCTTCTCAGAGAGAAAGACCACATCTATGGCCTGCCATACCACACTGAGGTAAGATGGTTAAGCCGAGGTGCTGTGCTGAGGCGTTTCTTTGATTTACGAGAAGAAATTGAACAGTTCATGGAAGAAAAGGGCAAACCAGTGTTAGAATTTCATTCCGCAGAATGGATGCAGGACCTTGCATTTATAGTGGATTTTACAGAGCACCTGAATAACTTGAACAAACAGCTGCAAGGGAGCAACAAAGTTGTCACGCAGTATTATGACAGCATACGTTCTTTCAAGTTGAAGCTGTCATTGTGGGAGACGCAACTTGCCGGTGGTGATGCAGCTCACTTCCCCTGTCTGAAAAATGTGTGCGCGACCCAACATGTGGCAGACATGAAGCGGTTCAAAGATAAAATAACGGGACTGTTACGGGAGTTTGATCAACGCTTTCAGATTTATGTTTATATGTTTTTATGTTGATGTGCTATTGTTTTTAATTGATTTTATTTGTATATTTAACCTATTCTTGACTCTGTGGTTCTTGCACTTGTTTGGGGAACAGGATTTCATTATTTTTTATTTACATTTCTGCCTGAGAAATGACACCCTGATATAGTTCTGTGATCTGTGATATACTTCTGTGAATCACTGAGGCATTGTGTGTTTGTGTGTTCTTTGTCCTCAGAACTTTCAAATAACTTGAGGTGTTTTATGATTAATAGTGATGTTGTGCTTTTGGACACTGTCCTCAGGCTCCAGCTTTATGTTTATATGTTTTTATGTTGATGTGCTATTGTTTTTAATTGATTTTATTTTATTTGTATATTTAACCTATTCTTGACTCTGTGGTTCTTGCACTTGTTTGGGGAACAGGATTTCATTATTTTTATCTACATTTCTGCCTGAGAAATGACACCCTGATATAGTTCTGTGATCTGTGAAACAGTTATGTTAATCACTGAGGCATTGTGTGTTTGTGTGTTCTTTTTCTTTAGAATTTTCAAATAAACTTGACGTGTTTTATGATTAATAGTGATGTTGTGCTTGTACTATTCTGGACACACTGTCCTCAGGCTCCAGCTTTATGTTGTATGTTGATCGTATTATAACAAAGAAAACAATCTGAAGTTGTTGTTTTTAAGTTATATATACAACATGATTTTTCCGGTCCGGCCCACTTGGGAATAGATTTTCCTCCATGTGGCCCCTGAGCTAAAATGAGTTTGACACCCCTGGTCTAAATCCAATGACACACTCCTCTAATGGTGCCCATGCATCTCTTTGCAAAGTAACAACTTTGATTTGCTGGTGATTTCTCCCAATAAAATAAATGTTTGGTTGGTTCAGAACGCATATGCTGATGCGGTCCTCCAAACTCCAACCGTGCTTCACCTGTGTCAGAGGATTCTCCGGGAAGGAGCGACAGTCTCCTGGACAATGGACGTTAAAGGACTAGTCCGAGGAACAACATGCGCAGTGGATTGACAGGAATTCTCCACCTCAATATCAGTATGGGGTATTTTCAAGCACCTTGTTTTGGCATTGTCGACTTTTGTAGCTAGGTTTGTACCTGGTAGGCCTACAATGGCATTTCGCTAGCCAAGGCCTATTTCAGGGTGCAAGTGCACAGCCAAAAAGATTGCAGCTGTGGCAGGATGCTGGAACTAACAGACATTCTGCGTTTATTTATTAGTCACAGTGAGACCCTGTATCAAATGTGAAATGTCTCAATTAATAAGAATGTACAGTGAGGGAAAAAAGTATTTGATCCCCTGCTGATTTTGTATGTTTGCCCACTGACAAAGAAATGATCAGTCTATAATTTTAATGGTAGGTTTATTTGAACAGTGAGAGACAGAATAACAACAAAAAAATCCAGAAAAACGCATGTTAAAAATGTTATAAATTGATTTGCATTTTAATGAGGGAAATAAGTATTTGACCCCCTCTCAATCAGAAAGATTTCTGGCTCTCAGGTGTCTTTTATACAGGTAACGAGCTGAGATTAGGAGCACACTCTTAAAGGGAGTGCTCCTAATCTCAGCTTGTTACCTGTATAAAAGACACCTGTCCACAGAAGCAATCAATCAATCAGATTCCAAACTCTCCACCATGGCCAAGACCAAAGAGCTCTCCAAGGATGTCAGGGACAAGATTGTAGACCTACACAAGGCTGGAATGGGCTACAAGACCATCGCCAAGCAGCTTGGTGAGAAGGTGACAACAGTTGGTGCGATTATTCGCAAATGGAGAAACACAAAATAACTGTCAATCTCCCTCGACCTGGGGCTCCATGCAAGATCTCACCTCGTGGAGTTGCAATGATCATGAGAACGGTGAGGAATCAGCCCAGAACTACACGGGAGGAACTTGTCGATGATCTCAAGGCAGCTGGGACCATAGTAACCAAGACAACAATGGGTAACACACTACGCCGTGAAGGACTGAAATCCTGCAGCGCCCGCAAGGTCCCCCTGCTCAAGAAAGCACATATACAGGCCCGTCTGAAGTTTGCCAATGAACATCTGAATGATTCAGAGGAGAACTGGGTGAAAGTGTTGTGGTCAGATGAGACCAAAATCGAGCTCTTTGGCATCAACTCAACTCGCCGTGTTTGGAGGAGGAGGAATGCTGCCTATGACCCCAAGAACACCATCCCCACCGTCAAACATGGAGGTGGAAACATTATGCTTTGGGGGTGTTTTTCTGCTAAGGAGACAGGACAACTTCACCGCATCAAAGGGACGAAAAGCCGGCGCCATGTACCATCAAATCTTGGGTGAGAACCTCCTTCCCTCAGCCAGGGCATTGAAAATGGGTCGTTGATGGGTATTCCAGCATGACAATGACCCAAAACACACGGCCAAGGCAACAAAGGAGTGGCTCAAGAAGAAGCACATTAAGGTCCTGGAGTGGCCTAGCCAGTCTCCAAACCTGAATCCCATAGAAAATATGTGGAGGGAGCTGAAGGTTCGAGTTGCCAAATGTCAGGCTCAAAACCTTAAGGACTTGGAGAAGATCTGCAAAGAGGAGTGGGTCAAAATCCCTCCTGAGATGTGTGAAAACCTGGTGGCCAACTACAAGAAACGTCTAACCTCTGTGATTGCCAACAAGGGTTTTGCCACCAAGTACTAAGTCATGTTTTGAAGAGGGGTCAAATACTTATTTCCTTCATTAAAATGCAAATCAATTTATAACATTTTTGACATGCATTTTTCTGGATTTTGTTGTTGTTATTCTGTCTCTCACTGTTCAAATAAACCTACCATTAAAATTATAGACTGATCATGTCTTTGTCAGTGGGCAAACGTACAAAATCAGCAGGGGATCAAATACTTTTTTCCCTCACTGTATGTACAAAATAGAGCGTGGTGATTGGGTACGCGGGCAGTCTCACCTCCGGTCTTGACCTCCTTGGCCTTGGTGCCGCCATCTCCTGACCAGCCGGACCACATCCAGCCCAACCAGCCCTGAGATTCCTCCTCCTCCACCCCCGGACGAAAGATACGCAGACCTGCCTTGTTCGCCTGGAACAACCAACCAATGCCGGTCACAGTCTACACATAACGGCTCAGCCACAACCACAACCACTAACTGGAACTATTGTTAGTTAGACTGTGACTACGTGTTGCACTGGTGGTTACGCTATGGCAGTGTGACTAAGTACGGTTATTTCAGTCATGCTTTACTGCCATTTTGAACAAATTAGTTAGTTGACGGACAGACAGGACAGTAGATGCAGAGAAGAAAGATAGTTAGCTAGGAATAATTCAACAGATAGCTCAATCCGTACCTCCATCTCAGCTTGCTGCCTGGCCAGCGTGATGTTAAAGATATCCAGAGTCCGCTCAGTCTCCTGGGCACATGGAGGGAAAGATGGATCCATTAGAACAGTTCCCGGACCGTTGTGGGAATCCGTCAATTATTACTTCATCAATTACTTAATGTTCATCAATCAATGCAGCAGAGTAGAGAAAAAGACTGGGGTTGCAGCTCTGCGAGCAAGGGAGGAGGAGGCCTTCTAAATCTCCACCACACCTGGGTTCAAAGATTATTTTGTTTTCTTTTAAATACTTTGAGCGCTTGATTGAGCCTGCCCGGAGTGCCAGATGGGCAAGGTTTGCACTTTGGAGAATATTCCATTGGTCCAATTACGGCCAGGCAAGCTCAATCAAGCACTGCTCAAGTTTTGGAAAGGAAAAAAATACTATTTCAACGCAGGTCTGGGTTGCACTCTTTAGGGAAGGCAACGGAAAATGTTTCAAAACCTTTTGCAATGGAACATTTTAATGTGTGCTTCATATTGGACAAGTCCAGGTAGTCCCTCCCTGTTTTCAGTCAGTTTTCTTCCATTTGGTGCCTAATGAACATGACCCTGATCTCCACACACCTCCAGTTCCCTGAGCAGCTTCTCAGTGGGCTTCTTGTTGGTGATCTTGGACTTGTAGAGCGCTCTGTAACGCTTGACTGTCTGTCGGTGGCAGCGGATGCACTGCCACGACCACATGTGCAGCCGTGGCTTCACGTCCACCTCCATGATGCCCGTAATCACATACTGCCACCTGGATGAAAAACACAAGCAGAGTGACAGTCACTATAGCACCAGTCTGTGTACTTCACTGTAACTCAATTGATTGGAAAACATGTGTCTAATAATCTTATACTGGGTGGCATGCAACATGACACAATTATCATTCACCGTCTAAACATTAACAATAACCACAATTGTCATCAATACATCAAGAGAAAAAGGCTTTAGTTTTTTTTTTGTATAAGAAACAAATGTGTGAGTGCTTACCATATGTAGGCGTTGGTGTGCACGTGGACTTGCGGACGGTATTTCCTGTACGGCAGGTTGCGTGACATCATATCCACCGAGCCCAGTAGCTCCAGAATGCTGACATACTGGAGAGAGGGAAGGGGTCAGAGTTCAGGCGTCAACGAAGAAGACAGAGGGAAATAAGCCAGACTTTGGGTAAAAATTCTAACTCTGGGTGACACTAAAATTCTAACTCTGGGTGATCTGTGAAAAAAAAATACTGTAACATTTAAAATAGACGGGGTAGCATAATTGTGTAAATCGGAAGCATCAGTGTCCTTCACAGTGGTTAAATAATAGCCACCCTCCTTATTATGCACACTGTTGAAGAAAGGTTTCAACTGAAATCACAATGCAGATTATAATGAGATTTACAATATTTTTGGGGGGCACAAATGTGCTCTTTTGCTCAAAGAAAATGTAGCCCTTTCTCACTCCCTCTCTCATGGTCTCTCTCTCCCAGTCTCACCTGTGGCCTGTTGAGCTCCACAGCCACCTCTCTCAGGTTGACCACCAAGTCCACCTTGGGAGAGGAGAAGTTCACGTCTGACCGGGGGTTCATGCACAGCTTCGCATTGGCCGTTATCGGACAAAAAACTGCCAACATTGAACAGGAAAATTAGGTTAATAAGGATAAACAACAATTCAACAGTGGGTTTAAGTAATGGGAAAAAGTATTTGATTACAATACACTCAAATGACTGATTTGATTCCCTGTAGCAGGTGAATGGCTACATGAATATCAAGACTGACACGTGGCCCCGAGTATGCTCAGTTGGTAGAGTTGGCTGGCGCTTACAACGCCAGGGTTGTGGGTTCGATTCCCACGGGGGGACAGTATAAAAAAATTTATGCACTCACTAACTGTAAGTCGCTCTGGATAAGAGCGTCTGCTAAATGACTAAAAATATATATATATGTAAAAGACTGATCCAGACGATGAATGATGTCACACCCCTATATCGACTAGGCGACACACTCACTGAAATCGTGTTTCATGGGGGTGGAACTGTAGATGTCCATGCTGTTCTGGAGGCATCGCTGTGGAAACGACAGACAGGAACAGACACTTAATTAGACGTCATAGATAGACATCACTCTCACTTAAGAGACTCAACGCTCAGCAACGGCGCTGAATGATGACACGGTCACTCACCAGGGCCTCATCTGGCATGTGATTAGAGTACAGCGTTGCGTTCACGTTCCAGTAGGCAAAGAGATTGTTCAACTGGACAAGCTGAGGAGAGGAAAAAGCACAACAGAAAACAGCTTAGAATGCTGTTGACAGTATAACAGTGTCATAATGTATGTCAAACTAATCTACAGTATAACCATTGCTGTAAAGAATACTCTACCTTGAAAAACAGCTTGGCTTTCTCATTCAAGAGACAAGGTTTCCAGTTCTCATCTGCTGTCTGTGGGGTAACACAGTTTTGGGGTTGAGAAGTTACTTGATACTGTTTCAAGGTCTGACCACAACCATAACAAAACCAAAGCAAAGGTGACACACATTACCTGAAGGCTGAGGTTCTGTAGTGACATTCCAAATGATAATGGGCAATTGGGATTGGTGACCTGAGAGAGAGAGAGAGACGAGAGAGACAAGAGGAGAGATAAGAGACGAGAGAGAAACGTACAGTAATGCAACACAGTAGTAATATACATAGTTCTAGTACTGTAGTACTACTATAGTACACTAGGCAGAATACTCACATCATCCTCATAGCGGATGTGGATGTTGGAGATCTTCACCTGGAGGTTCTTGATCACCTGCGTCACCAGTTTCTCCACAAAGGTGTCCTGCTTCTCAAGTGCAGGGTTTTCTGTGGCACCAATGAATATGATAACAGTACATGCATTAAAGTCACAGTCCTGAGTCTGTGTTTTACCCCAAAAGGCAGCCCCGCCAAGGGGTGGGGTTGGGGAAATGTAAACACTGACTGACAGTCTGTGAGATACACATTTGAAGCTATACATTATTTACAAAGACTCAAAATGTATAATAATGTAACTAACACATTAACTCTGACCTTGTTTCGCTGCTTTCTGTTTGGTCTCGTCGATCCTCTGCAGCTCCCTCTGACGAGCCTCCTGAAGCTGTTTCTCCTCCTTCTCCGCATCATACTTTATACCTGAAACATGCACAAAGACATAGGCTACCCATTAACAAAAGCAAAGACACGCACACACACTACAGCTAGGGTTCATGCGTATCGGTGATAAGGTCAGGTTCTCACTGGCTGTGGGCACGATGAGCAGGTAAACTCCATCCAGTGTAGCTTCCACTGACTGGTTGTACAGATTCTTCCATGGAATCTTCAGCTCCAAGCGTCCTGACAGAACCACACACACACACAGCAGAGCGAGAGAACAAATAGAAAGAGGTTGAAGAGTGAGAAAGAGGGAGGGAGGGACTATTGTAAATGTCATAGGGTTACGGTAGGTGTTGGGTTGAGAGTCATCGGACAAATCTTACCTATATGTCCGGCTCTTACTTTAAAAGGAATGTCAAGTTGCCTCTGAAACAAGAACAAAAATATTCAGCACAATACAATTTGAATGTACCTAAATAATGAACAACTAACAACTGATGCGTTTAGCAGTAGGCCTAGCCATTCATGTAAAACCTACCAAGGCATTTTCCTTTATTTCAAGATTTCTGAGCACAGCATCACCTAGGGGGAAAAGGCATATTGGTTTAAAAAGATTCAAGAAGCACTGTTACATGAATATGCTAATAAATACATAGTACCATGAGGTTGGAAACATATAGGGTTGAGCCTAAGCTGACAATTAACTTTGCCTCATTTCACTGTACAAACATCGGCAAGCGGCACCTTATGTTATCTTGTGCTCTGTCTGTTGGCAAGGTGTCAGGCCTTGGACTTATAATAATTATTAACTCCAAGTATCATATATTTCTGGTTGTGCAACCTTTAGGTGCAATGACTGAAACCAAATGCTTCCTGTAGTTGTTGATCAGTCGCTCACATCGCTGTGGAGGAATTTTGGCCCACTCCTCCATGCCGAACTGCTTTAATTTCCTGTAGTTGTTGATCACTCTTGTCGCTGTGGAGGAATTTTGGCCCACTCTTCCATGCAGAACTGCTTTAACTCAGCGACATTTGTGGGTTTTCAAGCATGAACTGCTCGTTTCAAGTCCTGCCACAACATCTCAATTGGGATTAGGCCTGGATTTTGACTAGGCCATTCCAAAACTTCAAATGTGTTGCTTTTTAGCCATTTTCATGTAGACTTGATTGTGTGTTTTGGATCATTGTCTTGCTGCATGACCCAGCTGTACTTCAGCTTCAGTTCACAGACGGATGGCCTGACATTCTCCTGTAAAATTATCTGATAAAGAGCAGAATTCATGGTTCCTTCTATTAAGGTAAGTCGTCCAGGACCTGGAGGACTTGCCTTAAAATCAGCCATAGTTCGAACCAGCAACCTTCCGAACACCTATGTGTAAGCTTAACTGGGGAGGAAGAGTAGCGGAAGTGTAGTTTGTCAGCTGGAGGCACACACAGCGTATCCATCTGTGCAAATCTGCTACAGTAAGTGTATATTTTATATTTGAAAGATTCATTCTCGCTGACATGAAAGATGAGGGGCATATGTTTCGAAAACTGTTTCGAATGCGATGATTATTGATGTTTCTAAACGTTAAAACACAGCGTCGGGATTGTAGTTCACATGGAGCCAGCCGTGGGCGAAGCTAACTGCTGAAAACCCTACAGAGAAAGGTTTTCGAGAGCTAAGTGTAGCCTAGCTATGCTAAGGGGGACTGACATGCAATCATTTGAGAAGCAATAAGGCACTGACTAATCCTCAACTTAAGCCATATTGTGTGTAAAATATGTAATGATTCTAGCAGTAGTAGCTAGCTCATGAAGTAGGCTTGTTGTGTGTTGTCTAAGCCAGGGGTCTTCAACCTTTTCTTGCCCAGGGACCCCATTCCAGGCAAACCGGCGACCCAGGGAAACCCCATCATACGTTATTTTCTTGTCTTATCATCAGGAGAATGATAATAGCAATGAGAAGTGAATAGATATGGTAGATAGTTTTTCATTATTTTGACCTCCCCACACATCTCAGTGCTAGAGGCGTCACTACAGACCCTGGTTCGATTCCAGGCTGTGTTCCAGGCCGTGATTGGGAGTCGAATAGGTCGGCGCACAATTGGCCCAGCGTCATCCGGGTTTGGCTGGGGTAGGCCGTCATTGTAAATGAGAATTTGTTCTTAACTGACTTACCTTATTTTATTTTGTTAAATAAAATTAACTCTAACATAGCCTATTAGCTAGAAAGGTAACTCCAAACACATTTTTCACTAAGAGCAGCTGTTTAGCTGGTTTAACAAAGGTAAGCAATGTTTTGGCAAAAACATCCAAGTGAAAAAAGCTTAGAAGCAGCCAGCGGCAGATACTCCAGTTAGTGTAATTGGCTCCAATGAGTGTAATTTGTCCAATATTAGGAGTTGAGAAATAAAGTTGACATCATTAGAAATAAGATATTTTCCTATTTTCTACTGTAGATATGTAATGGAAAAATGTACAAACAAAAATTATGTTGTTGCTAGCAATATTCATATAAAAATATTGCATTAAAAAAAATATATATTTATTTATTTTATTTTTTCGCGGACACCCTACAGTACCTCCGGACTTCCTTGAGTGCCCTGTTAAGGTGAAGGAGGTCGAGGTGTCAAGGATCTGCGCAACGATTCTCCTATGTGGAGGCGGTGAAGAGAGTCGAAGGGGAAAGAGACAACAGTGTTGAAGATATAGCGGTGGATGCATTGCAACCAGTCAATGGAGTGATCAGGATTCACTCATTGTGAATAAGGTGGATTTTGTGGCATTTATAGCCACAGTGATTAATTGTACAGCACAAGTGTCTAAGAAGTCCAAGAAGCTGGATATCATATCTGCAGCGGATAAGTTTTTTTGGCTCCAAGACTTCACGGCAGAAGCACTATAAGGACTATTGTCACTAGCAAATGTCCCGCCCTCACAGGAGGCTTCTGAGCCTGCGTTGGGACCTGATTAGAATTTTTCAGAAAAGCAGGTTGATTTTGCTTAGTTAATTTATTTTTTGATAGTTTGTATGGTATTGTATTTTACCCAAATTTTTTGACTTTTTGGGATCCTTATTATGGGTTCCCGAGTGGCGCAGCGGTCTAAGGCACTGCATCTCAGTGCTAGAGGCGTCTCACTACAGACCCTGGTTCGATTCCAGGCTGTGTTCCAGGCCATGATTGGGAGTCGAATAGGTCGGCGCACAATTGGCCCAGCGTCATCCGGGTTTGGATGGGGTAGGCCGTCATTGTAAATTAGAATTTGTTCTTAACTGACTTATCTTATTTTATGTTGTTAAATAAAATTAAAATAAATAAATTATCCACCCGCACAGTAGGTGGCAGAATGCACATCTAGGTTGCGTTCGTAAATTCGCTCTTGCGATCTACTCCGATTTCAGAACAGAGTGTGCCAGAGCTGATGAATTTACGAACACACCCCTAATTGTTACGAACGCCATTATACCATATAAGAAGAAGTGACCACAGCGTACGCCATTATACCATATTAGAAGAAGAAGAAGAAGTGACCACACTTGGACTCCAGCCAAGTAAACAACGTTGGCTTTTTTGGGTAGGGCTTGCGAGCAAACCTGGGAAGATGGCTAGCTGACGTAGCTACCAAATAAAACCCCATAATAGCTAACTAGCCAGTTGGCTACAAAACCTGGTTCACAAACAAGCATGCATAGTAGGAATACTTGCCCTCAGCAAACCAGCCTTGTCTTGCTCGGAAACACTCTTCACGGCACTTCGATACTAGTACCAGTGACTTTTTCGTAGCAGGTTAGGAGAACTTACACAGCAGGTTAGGAAACTGAGGTTAAGGTTAGGAAAAGGGCCAGGGTTATCGAAAATCACTTCGTATTGAAGTGCCGTGAAAATAGTGTGTCCCTTGTCTTGCTAACCATAACACCGAATCGTCAAAGTAATGTTAGTTACCTCCCCAAATCCCGAGCTTGAGTTGTGAGCTGTCAAGGTTCACAACGTAGTCCCCCAGAAACCTGTTTAGGACATCTACCACCACGCTTTCGAAGACCATGTTGCTGTGTCGTTCACCTCTCGGTCACCATGTTTAGTTCAGTTTCTCTTGATTAGCTAGCTACCTGTTGCGCCTAGTCCTGTTTCCCAAGCATTTGGTTGCGTCAGTAAAGTAGTGTTGGGGAGTCGACTCCAAAATAATCGATTCCTCGACTTCTTGCCCGTCGACTCCCATTTCTAGCTGTCAAGCTTCGATTCCGCTTAGAATCGACTCTTAAGATTCAGTATTTTTGCAACGGAGCAAACTAGTTGCGGTTGTCTACTTCGAGAACAAACTCTCGCATATTTCACAGCAAAGAAAGAGCGAGCTAGCGAGGGATATTGTAGAGGCACAGCCATGTCGGCCACCAGGCAGAAAGTCAGAACCGTGCATCGGTAATCAAAAGATATAGGATATCGCAATTGTGTATTTCGAAATGTCTTGGCTTGCAATGTCTCGCACAAGTTCACTAAAGTAGGGGCTATCAATGAGTAGGCTGAGCTCCTCTACACGCAACAGACCGAAGACCAAACACTAGCGGTTTTCATAGCAAAGAGCAGGCGAGGGAGAGTGAGGATCGGGGCAGACAGACTGTCGGAATACGCGCATAGGCTATATTTTGGTAATCTGTATCTCGCTATGTCTTGTCTAGCAATGCCTCATAAATTCACCAAAATGATATATTAGGCTACCAATGAGGATTGGTAAACTATTCTTCATAGTGCCAGAGAATTGAAATTGAACATCGCCAAATGCATCAGTTTAATTAGGCCCAAATGTGCAATAAAAAGTATTGTGCCTATAACTGATTTAATGAAACCCTGGCTGGCTGTTGATGTCCTAGGTCAGGGCTCTCCAACCTTGTTCCTGGAGAACTATCTTCCTGTAGGTTTTCGCTCCAACCCCAGTTCTAACTAACCAGATTCAGTTTATCAACCAGCTAATTATTGAATCAGATGCGCTAGATTAAGGTTGGAGTGACCTACAGGATGGTAGTTCTCCACGAACAGGGTTGTAGAGCTCTGTCCTAGGCAATAGATCGCAAAGCAGGGCATCCCCGCTAAACTTTTTGGAAATGGCAAGTTCACTTTCTAATCCATTAACCAATCAATCAATCAAATGTATTTATAAAGCCCTTTTTACATCAGCAGATGTCACAAAGTGCTATACAGAAACCCATCATAAAACCCAAAACAGCAAGCAATGCAGATGTAGGCTAGGAAAAACTCCCTAGAAACACATCTCAAGTGCAAATATGGTTCAGCAGCTCAAATCAGCCGGATGGGGGTCATTGTTATTAGGATTGACGTCTACCATGGATTACTAAAATAATGATTATGATCACACTTCATCAATTTAAATATTATGGGGACATTATACATTTGGCAGCCAAGCACGAGTTATCAGTGTAGCCTATGACGTTGAAATATATTCACGCCTATAATAAAAACCTCCAGGCTTCCATCATAAGAGTCAATTATATTCAGGTGGTGTAAAGTACTTAAGTAAAAATACTTGAAAATACTACTAAAGTCGTTTTTTTTTTTGGTATCTGCACTTTACTTTACTATTTATATTTTTGACAACTTTTACTTTACTACATTCCTAATGAAAAGTATGTACTTTTTACTTCATACATTTTCCCTGACACCCAAAAGTACTCGTTACATTTTGAATGCTTAACAGGACAGGAAAATTGTCTAATTCACACACTTATCAAGAGAATATCCCTCGTCATCCCTACTGCCTCTGATCTGGCGGACTCACTGAACAGTGTGACTGTTGGAGCGTGCCCCTAGTTATCCGTACATTTAAAAAACAAGAAAATGGTGCCGTCTGGTTTGCTTAATATAAAAATTTAATTTAATTTTAATATGCCATTTAGCAGACGCTTTTATCCAAAGCGACTTACAGTCGTGCGTGCATACATTTTTTTGTGTATGGGTGGTCCCGGGGATCGAACCCACTACCTTGGCGTTACAAGCGCCGTGCTCTACCAGCTGAGCTACAGAGGACCATATAAGGAATTTTAAATGATTTGTACTTTTATTTTTTATACTTAAGTATATTTTAGCAATTTCATTTACTTTTGATACTTACGTATATTTAAAACCAAATACTTTTAGACTTTTACTTAAGTAGTATTTTACTGGGTGACTCACTTTTATCTTTACTTTTACTCAAGTATGACAATTGGGTACTTTCTCCACCACTGATTATATTTGGGGGAAAATTTGAATTACAGGGGGCAGTTTGGGGGAAAAAATAATCCTGTGTGACTGGTCCTCTGGAATAAAGCACATGCTTGGATACTAATTACAAAACCAATGTCTCTAGTAATACTCGTCCGAATAGGGCTATAACATGGCAAAGAATAGGCTTATCAGCATAGTGCCTCGCATCATCCCATGTGATCCGTCAAGGCTGTACACAGCAGAAATATCACAGAAATATTCTAGTTCCTACACATCACCTTCTATATTCAAACAAAATAGGCATTTTATAAGCAAAGTTGATGACCAAATGGGCATGCTCATGTCAGTCCTCTAGAACGCAAATGTAGTCTTCCTTGTAGGACTCTGCAATAATGAGGTTGTGTGTACGTGTGTCCGCATCCGTTTCAACGTGTTTTCGGAGTTGAGCAAGAGTCGACTACTTTCGACTCCGACAACAGGAGTCAGAGTCGGAGTCGATTTAAAAAATCCTGGAGTCGTGGCCCACTACAGTAGAGTACTCTCTTTGGAGTGGCCATAGAGGAAAAGGCCAATAGTGTGCAACTGCAGCCCGCAATTTGGGGCGTTCCTGCATGTGGGCATTCCTGCATCTGCAGGAACGCCCCCCCCCCCCCCAACATTCCCAAGCTTCTTCATGAACACCCCCTTGGTTCCTTCATGAACCCCCACAAAAGCAGTGTTGCATGTTCGCGCTTTCCTCGCGAATTGGGATACTTTGAAAATTATGTCGCTGGTGAAAATGTATTGGTCGCGGGTTGCACCGCGGCCGCCATGGCATTTCTCTTAAAATAAATATATTTCAATGTGACCTGCTGCTTACTGTCAGGCAGTGAGGCAGACTGTTGCTGAGTGAGTGTTGGGGAGGGACGGAGGGTGTGTATGTGTTGAGAGAGCGCTACAGCTATTGGCTGAGTCACGTGAGCGAGAGAAGGAGCAGCAGGCGCGCACGTCGTGACAACTTTTTACCAGTTGTAGGTAGGCTATTAAGATTGTCATTATGGAGACACCTATTTCCAACCCCTTTTCCGTAAAACATATTGATACACTAGAACTGATGCACATCAAGAAATAATGGAGGCAAAGCACTGGAAAACGACTTTGGGTGCATTACATACATTCGCTCGGAGGTGGTTTAAACTGCGTTCTAATGTTGACTTTGGTTAAAGAAAACGGTATCAAGCGAAGTGTTTTATGCATGCTCAGTTCTTGGGTCTCGGGGGCTGCCCGAGTGGAAATTTGAAATGGCAAACCAATTTAATAAATAGTCTATAACTTGAGTTTACTGTTGTTGTAGCCTTATGTTATTATGCAATTATTAATGGACATGTTTAGTTAATTCAATTGGAAGTTATCAAAGCTATATCGCAATTGCCGATCAGTTGTTAGAACGCATTAGATTGAAGGTAACAGTAGTCAGATTAGGCTACAGGTTATGAAAAAAAAAAACACTGTCTGTTGTTGACAAGCATATTCAGTTCATATACATATTATTAATATTTAATTCAGTGATTGAAATTATGACCCCATCCTCAGTAGCCTATTCCAGCAGGTTATTGGGAAACAAGCACTTCTTACCTCGAAATCGCCTCGCTATTCATGTTGAATACATTTGTCTGTTCATTTGAACTAAGCAAACTGCTTAATTGTTCAGTTTACATCTTGTCTAGACTACTGCAGACTATCTGAAATTTGATTGGGTCAAAAGGGAAATAAAAGTATTATGAGTTTTTATCCGATATAAAGTGTTTTTTTCTCTCCAAGTTGCCAGGATGTCACTTGTCAAATGAGCCACACATAGCAAAAAAGTCACTCTCATTGACCTCCATACAAAAAGTATGGTGGAGCAACTCCTTCCAATAATCAAAGTTCGAATCAAATTCACAAAATGAATGGAGAATCTAAAAGCTGTAAATAGGTAAGTCAATCTATGACTGTTATCTGCATCATTGAGTCTATCACATTGATCCTATTCAAATTCTCTGCTCTTTTTTTTCTTCTTTTTGTGCCTGAAAGCACAAAAAACGGTATTGTTAGTTCACAGCAAACAGCCCAGCAAAATGACCTAGCATCAGTCCAGCAAAATGACCCAACATCAGTCCAGCAAAATGACCCAGCATCTGTCCAGCAAAATGACCCAGCATCAGTCCAGCAAAATGACCCAGCATCAGTCCAGCAAAATGACCCAGCATCTGTCCAGCAAAATGACCCAACATCAGTCCAGCAAAATTACCCAGCATCTGTCCAGCAAAATGACCCAGCATCTGTCCAGCAAAATGACCCAGCATCAGTCCAGCAAAATGACCCAACATCAGTCCAGCAAAATGACCCAGCATCTGTCCAGCAAAATGACCCAGCATCTGTCCAGCAAAATGACCCAGCATCAGTCCAGCAAAATGACCCATCATCTGTCCAGCAAAATGACCCAACATCAGTCCAGCAAAATTACCCAGCATCTGTCCAGCAAAATGACCCAGCATCTGTCCAGCAAAATGACCCAGCATCAGTCCAGCAAAATGACCCAGCGTCTGTCCAGCAAAATGACCCAGCATCTGTCCAGCAAAATGACCCAGCATCTGTCCAGCAAAATGACCCAGCATCTGTCCAGCACAATGACACACCAGTTGGCCTTCAGCATGATATATCAATTGGCCAGCAACATGACACATCAATCAACCAAAGAGTCTGGCCTTCTGGGTTTAGACTTCCAGAATTTCCAGCCGTGTTAAAAAAGGTCTCAGATTGGGCAAGTGTTGTTCGACTTCATGTGTACCTACACTTTGGTGAGTATAGTTATGTAATGAACTGATCTTAGCTTAATGTTAATGATATAAGTTCCTCAGTTATGAATCGTAATGCTTGTGTGTGTGTGTCACCCTGAGCCCTTCTCCTGTCTCTGTCCTCCTTACTCTCCACCATACTGTCTTGTCATAATCACTGCAGCTGATCGCATAGCATATACTCAACTTTTACATGACGATAATCAACGGCATCAATCAATGTCATTTGTATTACAAACATAATTTTTAGTCTAAATGTAGTCTTGTATGTTTCTCTTTTGCTTTATGTACCCCACTACCCAGCAATACATGTGTGCACAGCGCTCATTCAAAAGTACCCCTCGTTGAGAGGCCACACAGGGAAGGGATATGTAAGAATTCTTCAGTTTTCCTACTCACATGAATTCACACACTAATAACCTTTTTACACCATTGTGCCTACCCAGACCATAATGTGCTGGCTTGGATATTTTCTTCTCACATTGTTATTCCATCACATTTCCAGCAGCATAAGAAGACCATCTCTAGTCTGCTCCTCTGACCTCTGTCCCAATAATCCGTCATGACATTTCTCCTCTCCACATTTTATTTTTTAAGGAGTCATGGCACGGCATGATAAAGAATAAATACAAAAAAGAACGGCAGCCGCTTGCTCACGTTGCACAAGTACAGGAAATGCAGAAGAGGTTTGGGAGGCAAGGGGAAAAAAATTAACCCAGATGACACCGAAAATGAAGACCCGACCAGAATAGCCAAGGTAACTGCATGCAAATAATGGCCCATATTCAATGTGTCAAAGTCGAACTGCTGATCCCAGATCAGTTTTTAAGATCATAAATAAGATTGTGTGGACAGGTGGGGACCTGATCCTAGCACTCTGAGATGCTTTGTAAATACGGGACATTTTGCCTTTTTCTATAGACTTTGATCGTCTTCTCTCACACACAGAGTGTCAATAATTGTGTCAATATTTGATAATATTTATTTATATTTGATTTTGAGATTGAGACTGGTGAGGATTCCTTCAGTCAAAAGTTACATGTTGAAAAGATGCAGGTGGAGTTCCAAAAAAAGAGACCAAACATAAGTTCCCAACAAGACAAAATGAAAAGGACTGAAAAATAGAACTTTTTATGAAACAACAAGGCACCAAGGACATCTTAAAACAGTACCCAACAAACAGTACCCGCCATTGTAAGTAGACAAAAAGTTTAATAGATAGAAATGGTTAAAAGCACAACTAATGTAACATAGCCAAGTACTGTAATCTGAATCCAAGATATTTTGATGATGCATTATAAACAAATTGACTTTCAGATTTTCGTAGAGATGAGAAGCAAATTCGGTATGGATGTGGACAGAAACATTCTGTCCGGATTCTGCACAATGGCCAACAAAATCATTGCAGAAATGGAGAGGAGGGGTGTGGTGGTGGAGTTGCTGAATCGCTACAAGAAGGCACTTCTCTCACACACGGAGGAGGCTCACAAAGTTAATAATACTGTGTAAGGTGTAAGGAGGGGGGGGGGGGTAAATTAGCAACAAATGTTGTACGAATGGCAAACTTTGCTGTAGAGAGGGATAGGGGAGAACAGACATTTCTATGATATCTGCAAGTGAGATTTCTGTGACTTAAGGTCAAGAAAATTAATTTGTGACTTTACAAGTTTGCCACTCAATGTTATTTATATTATTATTCTTAATAGAATACATGGGAAATAAAAGGTTCCTACAAGAACCTTAACACCCTAAAAGGTTCTTTGAGGAACCCTTTTAACCCTCCCGTTGTCCTAGGGTCAAAATGACCCGCCACTGTGTTGAACCAACTTAATTTAATTTTTATATTTTTTGGATCATTTGTGAGAAGGAGGCAGTGATACTTTCTTTAAAGTCTCACTGCCTCCTTCTCACAAATGATCCCAAAAATATAAAAATGTAATAAAGTTGGTTCAACACAGTAGCAGGTCATTTTGACCCTAGGACAACGGGAGGGTTAAAAGGTTCCTAAGGGAATAGGTTTCTGGAAGCACCTTAAGGGGTTCCGCCAGTGTTGCAATCTGAGAAACCCCTAAAGGTGCCTCCAGGAACCTTTTCTTTTTAGAGTGGCTGTGACGAGTAAGTTGTTGAATCATGGTTTTTGCATACTGCTCTGTACAATTTGTTTGTTGACTGATGAATCAGGCTGTAATACAGAATTCATTGGTATATACAGCCTGAGACATTTGTGTGCAAAATCGTGTAAATGTTCCTTACAAGCTATAATGTTCAATAACATTACATTTAAACGTACTCTACTGGTTATCTGTGTGGTTTGTCCTTCTGCTGCTTGAACGTTGAGACAAAATATCCACAGGAAAGTATTGTTTAGCCTACCTGACTTTTTAGGTAGGTAGGTATACAGTGAGGGAAAGAAGTATTTGATCCCCTGCTGATTTTGTACGTTTGCCCACTGACAAAGACATGATCAGTCTATAATTTTAATGGTAGGTTTATTTGAACAGTGAGATACAGAATAACAACAAAAAAATCCAGAAAAACGCATGTCAATATTTTTATGAATTGATTTGCATTTTAATGAGGGAAATAAGTATTTGACCCCTCTGCAAAACATGACTTACTACTTGGTGGCAAAACCCTTGTTGGCAATCACAGAGGTCAGACGTTTCTTGTAGTTGGCCACCAGGTTTGCACACATTTCAGGAGGGATTTTGTCCCACTCCTCTTTGCAGATCTTCTCCAAGTCATTAAGGTTTCGAGGCTGACGTTTGGCAACTCGAACCTTCAGCTCCCTCCACAGATTTTCTGTGGGATTAAGGTCTGTAGACTGGCTAGGCCACTCCAGGACCTTCATGTGCTTCTTCTTCAGCCACTCCTTTGTTGCCTTGGCCGTGTGTTTTGGGTCATTGTCATGCTGGAATACCCATCCACGACCCATTTTCAATGCCCTGGCTGAGGGAAGGAGGTTCTCACCCAAGATTTGACGGTACATGGCCCCGGCCATCGTCCCTTTGATGCGGTGAAGTTGTCCTGTCCCCTTAGCAGAAAAACACCCCCAAAGCATAATGTTTCCACCTCCATGTTTGACGGTGGGGATGGTGTTCTTAGGGTCATAGGCAGCATTCCTCCTCCTCCAAACACGGCGAGTTGAGTTGATGCCAAAGAGCTCGATTTTGGTCTCATCTGACCACAACACTTTAACCCAGTTCTCCTCTGAATCATTCAGATGTTCATTGGCAAACTTCAGAAGGGCCTGTATATGTGCTTTCTTGAGCAGGGGGACCTTGCGGGCGCTGCAGGATTTCAGTCCTTCACGGCGTAGTGTGTTACCAATTGTTTTCTTGGTTACTATGGTCCCAGCTGCCTTGAGATCATTGACAAGATCCTCCCGTGTAGTTCTGGGCTGATTCCTCACCGTTCTCATGATCATTGCAACTCCACGAGGTGAGATCTTGCATGGAGCCCCAGGCCGAGGGAGATTGACAGTTATTTTGTGTTTCTTCCATTTGCGAATAATCGCACCAACTGTTGTCACCTTCTCACCAAGCTGCTTGGCGATGGTCTTGTAGCCCATTCCAGCCTTGTGTAGGTCTACAATCTTGTCCCTGACATCCTTGGAGAGCTCTTTGGTCTTGGCCATGGTGGAGAGTTTGGAATCTGATTGATTGATTGCTTCTGTGGAAAGGTGTCTTTTATACAGGTAACAAGCTGAGATTAGGAGCACTCCCTTTAAGAGTGTGCTCCTAATCTCAGCTCGTTACCTGTATAAAAGACACCTGGGAGCCAGAAATCTTTCTGATTGAGAGGGGGTCAAATACTTATTTCCCTCATTAAAATGCAAATCAATTTATAACATTTTTGACATGCGTTTTTCTGGATTTTTTTGTTGTTATTCTGTCTCTCACTGTTCAAATAAACCTACCATTAAAATTATAGACTGATCATGTCTTTGTCAGTGGGCAAACGTACAAAATCAGCAGGGGATCAAATACTTTTTTTCCCTCACTGTATGGTTCAGTACCAAGGTAAAATTAGTTTTATATTGGATATTTTCTCTCGTCATTAGCTATTGAACCAAACATGCCATGACAATGAAAATTGTATATTCTGAATCAGGGGAGGATGGATATTTCTTCATATATATATATATATATATATATATATATATATATATATATATAATTTTTTTTTTTTTTTTTGAAATCGGAATATCCAAAATAACCATATACCTACCGGCTCTCTAAAAAGTCGGGTAAACTATACTTTCCTGTGGATATTTTGTCTCAAATTTCGAGCAGCAGAAGAACAAAATGCACAGACAACCGGTAGAGTACGTTTAAATATAACTTTATTCAACATTCTGGCTTGTAAGGAACATTTACACGATTTTGCACACAAATGTCTCAGGCTGTATATACCAATTAATTCTGTATTACAGCCTGATTAATCAGACTAATTGACTGATTGTGTTACATGTGCATGTATACATGTACTGTATGCCCCCTGTTGGAGACAGCCTTATTTTGCTGTCAATGAATGACAGTTCCAGTATTATTATATGTTTTTATATTTATTTATTTATAAACGGTTAGGTTCACAAAGTACAAGTTAACATCCTGGCCCTCTGCCTGCCTGGTCAATGACTGTCTGTCAGACTGTCAACCCCTTCCAACAAGGTTGAAAAGTTTTAAATGCACACACAATGTACACATTGTAAGAGTGTAAAAATTGATGCCTTGAGCGATTAGTAGCCTAATGGTTCAGTGAACCACAGAACAACAGTCATACAAACTATGCTCCATAAAACATTCTATGATGTGTCACTATTTGCTTTGCACACGTTTGCAGACAACATTTGCTTGGCAAATCCAAATACTATGTCTCTAAGGATTCACATAGCTCTTACTATTCACATAAGTGAAGCATACCGGAACAACAAAGACAGATAGCATTATAATAATAATGATAATATTTAATTTGTAGAGCACATTTCCCACGCTTAATGTGCATAATTATAATATGCATAGCTAGGGACCTGGAGAGGACTTACTGGCCTGGTAGTCAAAGCTAATTCTGCTAGACAGCTAGAGCAGAGGGTTGGAGATGGCACAAACAAGGGCCAGACTATTAGGCTATGTACACTATATAACAACAACAAGGGCTAGGAGTTTTCCCTGGTCAGATGACATGGTCAGGAAAAAGTCCTGGCCTTAGGCATAACAATAACACATAGAGAGGTTGGCTGAAGCCCTGGTCACAGGGGCAGTAGCTGGGCCAGGGGTTCGGTTATGATGATCCCGAGCACCGTGCCCCTTCTGAGCCCGGAGGCCTTGTCTAACACCTTCAGTCGGAGCCGCAAGCCACCCAGGCTGTCTGGGCTCAGCTCAGTGAAGAAGAAGTCCTCATTGAACACGGGGCTCCTGCAGTTCCTGATGGTGGCGCTGTCCTGTCTCTGGAGCTTCCCTGGGCTCAAGCTCAGGCTGAGGCAGCAGTGGAGGGCTCTGGGGTCCTCTTCGTCCCTCAGACCCTCCATGGACACCACCCTCACTCGCACCACCATGGACAAAAGAGAGGGCGACAATATGTGCTCTGCCGAGAGGCGGACCCTGCCGTGGCCCCCTGGCAACGAGAGGACATGTTCTCTCTGCAGCCGCTCCTGGCAGTGGAGCACGTCCAGCGGGAACAGGACAGGGGGCGCCAGGGAGTTGACAACTGTGGGAGGACTGGAGCAGGGCTTGATGAGGGAGGTGGAGGGAATGGGTGAGATCGCCCCCCTCCGTCCTCTGGGGTTAACCGCAGAGCATGAGGAGGCTCCTTCCAGTCCCAAAGAGCCACTGGAGGCAGAGGCAGACTGCAGACCTGGGGGACCCTCCGCCCAGGCGGCGGTGATAGAGAGTGAGAGGCCAGAGCAAGAGCGGCTGAGCAGGGGAGAGCCCAGAGGGGAGGAGTCATTTGAGGAGGGCGTATCGCTTTCTGTGCTGCATGTCTCCGACAGGCTCTTGCAGGGGAGCCCAAGTTCAAGCCCCGATTGGATGGGGGGTGCTTTCCACTTTTTTTGCTCTATCGCCACCCTTGTGGTGGGCTTGGGTAGGTTCCTGTCCAGTGTGTAGCCAGTGCTCTTGGAGTGAAACAGTGACTCTTTCCTCCGTGTGTTCGGACTCTCATACATCCCCGCCAAACCGTAGCCCTCTGCGGAGAACGGCAGTGGCTTCTTACCCCTCCAGGCCACTTTGGTCAACTTCATTTCCTCAACCTGTTTAACTTGCGGAGACACAGAGAAAGCAACAGCACCACAGTCTCGACTAGTGAGCCTCTGACTCACAGTGTGGGGTTCAGCTGCAGTTCTCTCCATGGCCACTAGACTCCTGCACAGCCGAGGGGGCAGGCAGAACTCCGGGATTTTGTCCGGAGTCAGAATGTTACTGTGCAACTTGTTGGAGAGACTGGCCTTGGCTGAGAGATTCTCCTCCTCACTCTTTCCCACGTAGCGTCCGAGCTCCAGGGGAATGTTCTCCATGCTCTCTCTGATCTTTCCCAGGAACCACATTCTGCTGGCTAGTAGGTGTTCACTCTTGACCAAGCTGTCCTGGTTAGTTATCCCTGTTAAAACAAAATGGGTATTGGATTTCTATTCTCATGAACATTCTAAAATGTAAAGTCATGATGTAGTGTATCAACTCCAGTGTGGTGTGCGTAGTGTAGCCTATCCATAATAACACAAGTTTCATTGCAAGAATACACTTCTGACATCAAGAGAGTTAACAGTACTATTAATGTTTTCTCACCTGTGTATTCCAAAGATTTGTAAGTTACTGGTATGCACTCTTTCAACAAACAACTGATCTACACCTGGAAGAAACAGCCACAACTGAAGCCAACAGTTCCCTTCTTGAAAGTTAGTGGCCACACAGCGCTAACTGGTGTTTAATTGTATGAGGTTTTGGGTAGGAATCCGTTGGGAGCATTCTTGGAGGGAGTGTTCCGTGCTGTGTTCCATGAATGGCAGTGTGTGTATGAGTGATAGAATGGCAGAGGAGAGGTGTTTTTAAAGGCTAATGTCACTCTCTGCGTCACTAGTCTGCTGCACCCGCAGCCAGGAAACGATTTACACACACACACACACACACACACACAGTTTTATTCACAGTATTCAAATAATCGAGAAAAAAACGTAAAAGATCTCCAAAAGGTCAAATAGGCTTCTGTGGGGGTAAGGGGGACTGCAGGATGTGACCATAGCCACATGATTGATTTGACCAAGGCAAAGGAATGTGTAATGTGTGCCATATTACATAGTTTCAAAACTCTGTTCTCTAAAAATAGCATCACCATCACTGTGCTCCTCTCTCTAACTGACGTCTGCATCAAAGACCTTCAAAGACAGCAGCTCACCTGGCCTACACACACACCACCTCAAAGACTGACCTTTACACTCAGTACACCCCGTACCTCCCTCCGACTTCTGCCGCCCCTCTGCTGATCCTCCGCCCCTCTGCCACCCCTGTAGCCTCCGTACATACCGCACTGTAGAGGGAGAAAGGCTGCCCTGGCCCATTGTAGTATCAGGCCGTTCAAACAGTGACACCTTGTGACATATAGGTCAGTAGCTCTCATTTCCTTTGTGTCAGACAGGGTTGATGCTGCATGTGAATAGTCCTAGTGGGCTTCTCTCCTTGTTTCCTCCTTTCATCTTCACATCTCTGAAATGATGGGACGACTAAAACAAGCAATGTGTCAGAGTATGTCATGGATATATTAAAAGGGATAGATCTTTTTTTACATCTATGCGTTCAGTTTGAAGGAAGTTTCCAACTAGCATTAGCACAATTGGTAACTAGCGTTAGCGCAATGTAGACTTCCAGTCATTGCGCTAGCTCTAGTTAGCATTGGCTCGTGAAGCTACCTATATATAACTTCCTTCGTACTGGACCCAGACATAAAAATGGTATCCACGAGTTCATCTGACTCTGGGGCTTCATTGCCAAAATCCCAAACTATCCCTTTAAGCAATATGGCAGAAATTCATCAGAATACAAAGGTGAAGCAAGTACCATGTTGCTTGTAGCCTACCTTTCCAGTCTGTTAAGATATAGTGGGATCCCACAGTCTAATTAGGAGGGTTTGAGCACACAGAATAAACCAGAGAAGAAATATATGGTGCAAATATAGGTTTTATTTACAGTGCAGCCCAATGACAACAGTACAAAAGTGATAGTCCTCTGGTAGGTTTTAGAGGTTGATTTGGGATTGGAACCATGTTTCATTTGGGATAGATTTTGTCCATGAAAACATGAATCCTAATGGCCACTAGGGGGTGCAAGCAGACTGAATTTAACCTTGTATGCCAATATGGCTAGAACGATTTTACTAGATTTTTGTTCAAACATGTTCGTATAGGGCAGATCTTTGAGTGTTTTGAACATGGATTTTTTCAATGGATATATATCAAAGTAGAAATCCACAGTATCTCGTATCTTAAGTATCTTTCAATGGATGGTCCAGTAAAGCACAGCAACAATTTGTCACGTTTATTAAGAAAATGTAGTAAAATTGTGTAAAATTAAAAGTCTGACAATAAATAACAAAGTGACACAAACTTGTGTGCAGTTACAGAGAGAGAACATGCCTTGACACACACATGCATGCACACACACACACACACACTACGCGCCAGAGTCTTTGTCTGTGCGATTAGTTCCCCTTCTTTGCCTAATTAAAGACAACATTAATTAAGTGATTGGGAGGAACAACATGCCCGTGTCCCCTCGCACTCCGAGTGAGATGATTAATATGCAGAGGGACTCTGGGCCCCCACCGATCTCAGGGGTCAGGTGGCTTTTTGGGGGAGTTAATATATATTTTATTGTGCCAATAAAAACCCAAGTGCTTCTTCTAATGGAAAGATAAATGATCAGGGAGTCAGTGGAGGACCTTTCCTTTAACCACTGCCACAGCCGCAATTAACACTAAAGAGAGAGAGAGAACCGTATGTAGTAGCTAGACCCCACCGCTCCTGCGTAGCTACCGTACCGGTAGCCTCTACTGCGAGGTCTGGCTCCGTATTCATAAAGCTTCTAACAGTAGGAGGGCTGATCTAAGACCAGGTCCCTGCTGTCGATTGATTATATTCTTAAAGACAAAACTAATCTTAGAACAGCACTCCTACTCTGATTACGGGCCCTGTGGCATAGGAAGCGTACCTACAGTGTAATGTGAAAGCAAGCACCCTAATGTCTATGTCAATGTTAAACTGTTGGTTGCAGAAGACAGATTGTCACCCTTGTGATAAAGAAATCTACACCTACCTATAATGTGAGATCCTATCTCTCTTGAGTACCTATATCCTCTTACACACATTCACTCATATTTTACATACGAGCATACACACACACACATGCACACGCACGCACACACACACACACACCCTCAGGGCTCATGTGATTGATGTGAGCTTCGGAATTATACCTGCTCAAGTTATGCCATACTTATCCATTGTGGTTTATCTAAGAGTTCAAACCCAGGTATCATGGCCCTTTGCTGCCCTACAGTACTGACACATGCAGATTCTTCCTTCTCTCTCTTTCCCTTTGTGCATCTCTCTCCCAAACCCATAACTACACACACAGACATGTTCCTATGCACATCACACATTCATATCGCACAGGCACACATAACATACTATATAAACAGAGGCATCATGCCCATAGGGGGCACAGGGGCACGTGCCCCCTTTAGATTTGTCCTGTTAATATACAGTGCCCTCTGTAATTATTGGGACAGTGAAGCATTTTTTATTATTTTGAAATCGAACAATGACTATGAAGTATAGACTGTCCACTTTAATTTGAGGTAGAATTCAAGGCACACTTAACCAGCATGGCTACCACAACATTCTGCAGCGATATGACATGCCATCTGGTTTGCGCTTACTGGGACTATAATTTGTTTTTCAACAGGACAATGACCCAAAACACACCTCCAGGCTGTGTAATGGCTATTTGACCAAGAAGGAGAGTGATGGAGTGCTGCATCAGATGACCTGGCCTCCACAATCACCCAACCTCAACCCAATTGAGATGGTTTGGGATGAGTTGGACCGCAGAGTGAAGGAAAAGCAGCCAACAAGTGCTCAGCATATGTGGGAACTCCTTCAAGACTGTTGGAAAAGCATTATTCATGAAGCTGGTTGAGAGAATGCCAAGAGTGTGTAAAGCTGTCATCAAGGCAAAGGGTGGCTACTTTGAAGAATCTCAAATATAAAATATATTTTGATTTGTTTAACACTTGTTTGGTTACTACATGATTCCATATGTGTTCTTTCGTAGTTTTGATGTCTTCACTATTATTCTACAGTCGTGGTCAAAAGTTTTGAGATTATTTTATTTTTTTAGTCATTTAGCAGACGCTCTTATTCAGAGCGACTTACAAGAGCAATTAGGGTTAAGTGCCTTGCTCAAGGGCACATCGACAGATTTTTCACCTAGTCGGCTCGGGGATTAGAAACAGCGACCTTTCGGTTACTGGCACAACGCTCTTAACCACTAAGCTACCTGCCGCCCCGAGAATGACACAAATACTAATTTTCACAAAGTCTGCTGTCTCAGTTTTGATGATGTCAATTTGCATATACTCCAGAATGTCATGAAGAGTGATCAGATGAATTGCAATTAATTGCAAAGTCCCTCTTTGCCATGAAAATGAACTTAATCCCCCAAAAACATTTCCACAGCATTTCAGCCCTGCCACAAAAGGACCAGCTACCATCATGTCAGTGATTCTCTCGTTAACACAGGTGAGAGTGTTGACGAGGACAAGGCTGGAGATCACTCTGTCATGCTGATTGAGTTAGAATAACAGACTGGAAGCTTTAAAAGGAGGGTGGTGCTTGAAATCATTGTTCTTCCTCTGTTAACCATGGTTACCTGCAAGGAAACACGTGCCGCCATCATTGCTTTGCACAAAAAGGGCTTCACAGGCAAGGATATAGTTGCTAGTAAGATTGCACCTAAATCAACCATTTATCGGATCATCAAGAACTTCAAGGAGAGAGGTTCAATTGCTGTGAAGAAGGCGTCAGGGCGCCCAAGAAAGTCCAGCAAGCGCCAGGACCATCTCCTAAAGTTGATTCAGCTGCGGGATCGGGGCAGCACCAGTGCAGAGCTTGCTCAGGAATGGCAGCAGGCAGGTGTGAGTGCATCTGCACGCACAGTGAGGCAAAGACTTTTGGAGGATGTCCTGGTGTCAAGAAGGGCAGCAAAGCATAATTTATTTCCAGGAAAAACATCAGGGACAGACTGATATTCTGCAAAAGGTACAGGGATTGGACTGCTGAGGACTGGGGTAAAGTCATTTTCTCTGATGAATCCCCTTTCCGATTGTTTGGGGCATCAGGAAAACACCTTGTCCGGAGAAGACAAGGTGAGCGCTACCTTCAGTCCTGTGTCATGCCAACAGTAAAGCATCCTGAGATCATTCATGTGTCGGGTTGCTTCTCAGCCAAGGGAGTGGGCTCACTCACAATTTTTCCTAAGAACACAGTCATGAATAAAGAATGGTACCAACACATCCTCCGAGAGCAACTTCTCCCAACCATCCAAGAACAGTTTGGTGATGACCTTGCCATAAGGCAAAAGTGATAACTAAGTGGCTCAGGAACAAAACATCGACATTTTGGGTCCATGGCCAGGAAACTCCCCAGACCTTATTCCCATTGAGAACTTGTGGTGGATCCTCAAGAGGCGGGTGGGCAAACAAAAACCCACAAATTCTGACAAACTCCAAGCATTGATTGACAGCATGCCAGGGTGGATTGCAGAGGTCTTGAAAAAGAAGGGTCAACACTGCAAATATTGACTCTTTGCATAAACTTAATGTAATTGTCAATAAAAGCCTTTGACACTTATGGAATGCTTGTAATTATACTTCAGTATACCATAGTAACATCTGACAAAAATATCTCATAACACTGAAGCAGCGAACTTTGTGAAGACCAATACTTGTGTCATTCTCAAAACTTTTGACCACGTCTGTACAAAGCAGAAAATTGTAACAATAAAGAAAAACCCTTGAATGAGTAGGTGTGTCCAAACTTTTGACTGGTACTGTATATCTTTTTTTTCTCCTTCTTTTTTTTCTCTGTAAATACTACTACTAGCCACCTAGCAAGTTTATGAAGTTGGGTTTAGCTAGCCCAGATAGGTTCCTAATCTACCAATCTCATAACTAGCTACCAAGAAGCCATTTCAGGCTGTCAATCAAGTTAGAGTAGCTAGCTTGTCTAACTCTCTTAGCTGGCATTCCTGCTGGCAAGGCTGGTAGACTTTAGAAAAGCAAGCAACTACCAAATGTACTGAATAAGACTCACATTCCTTTCAATCTTTTACCAAGATTTTTGTAGAGATGCAGAGAAGCATATCTAGTTTCTTAAAAATAAAAAATAAACACCAGTCAGGAGGATACAGACAGCTCAAGAGGTATACATAGATATGCAGAAAAATATACTTTTGAATTTGTTTTTTTTACATAGAATTAAGCAGAATAATTATGGATCACGATTGCAGGAAAAAGCCATCATCACATACTTTGTGCCGCCTCAAATTTTGGGGGTACATGACGCCCCTGTATATAAACATCTAAAACCAACATCATAGAAATACACATACAGAGTCTTCTCTCTGTTTCTCTCTTTCCTCCTTCCCCGCAGGCCAGGTAACTCCATATCTGTGGCCTTAGGCAGGGAGAGTCCTGTTGCCTCTGCTCTCTTACTGGACAAAGAGGCTGTGGTTCAGTCGGACGGTCAGACATCCACCTATAGATCCTCAACGTCCCCTGAGGTGGGTAATGACACCGGGATGGGAAGGTAAATGGCTGGAACAGTGTAGAGCCCAATCAGGTCATGGTCATATTCATTAGAGCACACCGTAGCAAAATGTTTTGTAACGGATAACAACAACGAGCTCAGGTTGTGTGAAAGTCTAGTAGGCTGCAGTAGATTTACAGTTTTTGCCCATTGCTTACACACTAAAACCGAATGCTTAGACCAAAGCCTCAATACCTAAACTTCTTGTAGCATACCTTAAACACAGTGTAACCATAGCTTAAACACAATGTCAACTTTGCACTTTGTTTGCAATTCTGTAACACACTTATTGCGAAACACTACACACGTTTTCTTACATTAGACACTTTGTTCAAAAACGAAATCACCTGTTATCATTGGGAAAACACTGTTCAAAATGCAAAACTCATCTGGCAATTGTATGCACTTACATACACAACTGAAAACACTTGCACAGAAAACAGAGGAGGACAAAGAGAGAGGGGAGTCGGATGTGGAAGAGGACGTGGAAGAGGACGAGGACCAGTGCGGAGACGTATATCAGATGACATCAGGGCTACTCTGGTGGACCATGTGATAAATCATGGCCTGTCCATGAGGGAGGCTGGGCAAAGAGTCCACCCTAACCTCAGTCGCTACACAGTAGCATCGATAATAAGGACATTCCGACTGGAGAACAGGTATATCTTCAAGTTTCTACTCCAGACTGTAACTACTGTATGTGTCACATGATTTATGTGCAGGTATGTGTCACTTTACTTTACATACTATATATTGTGATGTGGGAATGAGGGTTTATGCTGCCACCTGCCCTGCCTGTAGCTTGTAGTTTTTGTCTATACTCACCCAACCCAGCCCCTACTTGTGTGAAAATATAGACATTGTAGTTACTGTATGTGTTTTCAGTAACACTATTCAATATTTTCTGTTACAGACAGTTCTGGAGTTTGATGCCGCCGAACTGCGCATGAGTTCATCTACGTGGATGAGGCAGGCTTCAATCTGGCCAAAACCAGGCGTCGGGGCCGTAACGTAGTTGGACAAAGGGCTGTTGTAAATGTGCCTGGGCAGCGTGGGGGAAATATCACCTTGTGTGCTGCAATTAGTGTCCAAGGAGTCCTGCATCATCATGCCACTCTAGGTCCCTACAATACAGGACAGATCATTGCATTTCTAGATGCACTACATGCAGTTGTGCAGGACAAACCACAGCAGCCCAGGTTTGTTGTCATCTGGGATAATGTTAGTTTCCACCGGGCTGCTCTGGTCCGAGATTGGTTCAACAACCATAATAATTTCACAGTTTTATACCTGCCCCCTTACAGACCCTTTCTAAATGCAATCGAGGAATTATTTTCAGCGTGGCGGTGGAAAGTATATGATCGGCAACCACATGCCCGCATGACTCTTCTGCAAGCAATGGAAGAGGCATGTGGAGACATTGAGGTGGGATCAATCCAAGGGTGGATTCGGCACACAAGGCGATATTTTCCCCGATGCCTAGCCCGCGAGGACATCGCCTGTCATGTTGACGAGGTCTTGTGGCCAGATCCGAACAGAAGGCGTGATCCATAAGCCCCCCCACCACACACCACACACACGCACACGCACACACACACGCACACACACACAAAACAAGTATATGTTTTTTCCCCCAATAGCAATTTATCCAGTAATTGTTTTGTTTTTTTACTTTTGTTTTGTTGCTAAATTTGATGTTAAGAATTTCTGTAAGAATGAATTTTTTTTTGTAAAAACATTTTTGTAAATACTGTTTGATTACTGCAGAAGTTCTACTTTTGAGTTTTACAGAAGACAATGACAATAAAATTACAATAAAAATAGAAACACAAAGACTGCAGTGTTTTATATAAAGCCCATCAGTGTGTTGCTGGTGATATGAAAGAGTAATTCAAATGTTGCTTGTGTATATGGTTTTGTTGCAAGAATTTCATTTTTAGAAAGGAGTGTTAAGTTTTGATTGCAGTGTTTCATTTTGGCATATATGTGAGTTGTTAATCTCCAAGTGCTATGTCTGATTGGCTTGTGTGTTGAGTTTTGACATAATGAGCCAAATTCTGCAAAAAGTGTGTAAGCAATAGGCAAAAACTGTAAATGTAACTGTTCAAAACTATAATTGTTCATACTTGGGGTACAGAGAAAATACATATTGACTTTGTCCTTTCAGTACTTTTTGAGTACCGGTACTCTACCCTCCATTTCTATTGTAGTGCGCTGGCGCTGACAGCTTCTCTCTGTCGCCCAGGCCGATGGTTAATGCTGCCTAGGTGAGCTTTTCATTGGTCGGGCTTGGCTGGCTCCATGGGCAGCAGACACGTGCCAACTATCCCCACCGTCAAGAGGCTGGTGTGGTACAGACGGTGAGGCGGCCATTACCGAGTGGCAGCAGCTGTGGTCCGTACTCCCAGCGCCTGCTAGCAGTGAATCACATATGTTAGCACGTTAGCACGATGAGGCTAACTCATTCAGGCAGTCTGTGAGGCTGGCTTTGAAGACAAAAATGCACTGCTGCAGTCCAAGGGTCTTTGTGCATGCTTGAGATTGACTACATTGCAGTTGGCGACTGCAGACTAACTGATGATCTACAAATCACCTCACATCCTAAATGATAGCTCATTGTGATGTTTTGGTAGTCTGCAATCCCCAACTGCAATGTAGTCAATCTCAAACACACCCCTTTTCTCTATAGTTTACCCTGTGTGGATGGATAGACGTGTTAGTTTATGTCCGCACTGATGGTATAACTAGACTATAGATAACTGCAGCGGTGTCGCAGAGAAATCTCATTGTTCACCCTAAATGCTGCTGGATTAAATTATGAATCTATCAATGCAATTATATGTTTTTACCAATTAACTCAATTTCTCTCATGCAATGTTACCCATTATACTAAAATTTACAATCCGTTTCAGAGAATATCATATCTCTGCTCCGCTTAATGTGTGTGTGTGTGTGTGTGTGTGTGTGTGTGTGTGTGTGTGTGTGTGTGTGTGTGTGTGTGTGTGTGTGTGTGTGTGTGTGTGTGCTTGTGTGTGTGTGTGTGTGTGTGTGTGTGTGGGGATGAATGAGAGCATTAATGAATTAAGCTGCTCATTATGATGGTCTGTTCTTGTTGGTCATTAAAAAAACGCATGTAGAATTTGTCACCCTGGCCCCGATGGAGTCTGGGTAATTATGGTTAATGTCTCATCTCCTATTCAAGACTGGAGCGTTATGCTTGGGAGGGTCGCGCAGCAACGACCTCCTGACCTCATATTTTATTCATCTTAACAGTCATATTATTCATGATTAACAGATTTTCACAGAACAAAAGTTAGATTCATATTCATGTCATACAATTTAGTTAATGCTAACAGTTTTTATAAGATATAATGACGTATTTGCCTTGTGCAAACAAAATATCATAATCTCACTTTCCTAGCCCTATTCAGATTCATACCTCTGTGTCTTTGGTCTGTTGATTTAGTATGACTTGAGAGAACGAGAGAGAGATGAATTATAAAAAATATAATTTGAGAGACAGTGTGTGTGTGTGTGTGTGTGTGTGTGTGTGTGTGTGTGTGTGTGTGTGTGTGTGTGTGTGTGTGTGTGTGTGTGTGTGTGTGTGTGTGTGTGTGTGTGTGACAGAGACCTCGTTAATAATGACACAGACCCATTTCAATCCTAGCTCCCACGTCTTTCCTCCACTTATGCATCTCAATTATTTGTTCTGAGGCTTGTGTGACAATGGCATGGGTTATGGTTGCCTTTGGCATGCTAAACAGGAAGACGGCCTGAAAGTAAGTCACTGTCAGTGGGCAGTACCAAACCCTTTGTGTTCTGGAGGGGACCTGCTCCCTGGACTTCAAAGGTGGGATTATGTTGAAAAGAGAAAAACAAAAGAAAACTTCATCTAATGCCCGCTTTTGAAGTTATGGAGATATATAATACCCCCCCCTCCCCCCATCCATATTTTGTGGCACACACATGCATTGAGTGTGCACACTCATAGGCACACATGTACACACGCACACAAACACACACAGTGCTACCTCTTGAGTTCTTGCAAAAACTGAAGTTAATTGACAGATTTAATAACCTATTCATTTGATGATTAATGTTTAGAGCTTCCATTTATAGGCCTATATGCTACATGTTACAACAATATTGGAAAAAGTATATTTGATGTAGGCATAGCCTAACAGAATGTTTCAATATAGTTCAATATGTGGGACGCTGGTTTTCTGCTTGATTGTATACAAAAACTGTGAAATCCCTGGTAAATAAACGATCTCACTTGGATAACGAGCAGTAGGTGCCGCGCGAGTTAGGAGGTTTGTTTGGCGCTTTATTGCGCTCGTCCATGTGCGTGATTATGTGTAGATGATTCAAACCTAATAATAACCATAAAAATCATAAAGGCATAAACTACTCTTCAGCTCCTTGACGAGCTCTGTAAATATCACGATACCCCTCAAAGCAAACATTTGCCTACATTTTTGTATTACAACATTTTCAAGTGCATGAATTACAACATTTTCAAGTGCGTGAATTAGTTTGATTATGCTTGAATCTTACCGTATAAATTAAAACCTGAAGTATCGTGTGTAGGCCTATAGGCCTAATAAGTTGCAAAATAGTTGTACTTGCTCTCATGACTTTCACACGAGGTGTCACACACTAAATGAAAACTAGCAAACAACATCAGAAAATAAACGTCTCGATAATTCAAAAAAATCATTCCATAAAAAACTTAACACAATAACTCTGACAGATGATGTATTCCGTTTAAAGTTCTTTATAAATCTCTTAAGATAAACAATGTTATTTTACAGCTATAACATTTCTCTTACATTTCAAATTCATTGAGCGTGCTAATAAGAACAGTCCATATACATAGTGTTATTATTAGACTACACATGTAATTATTCAATTAAATCTAATGAACAAAAACGTTAAAACAATGTATATTATCCACTCAAACTTTTAAAAACTGAGGCAGCAAGTTTTGATCTTCCTCTGTATTTTGATTGAATGAATTATGATTATTAAATCAAAACTCTCTTTTGGGTCAATTCCTGATTGTATTTTAGTGCCACATTAAATGTGGTAAATGCCTTCACTAAATGTGCTAATGGTTTAGGAAGAAATTATGCTGAAATGCGTGGTAGCCAACTCATCACTAGAATGATAGGCCTACAGTCTGAATTCCTTCACAGCTCACCATACCTGCTCAACATTTAGGCAACTATAGGCTAAATGATTAACATTTTAGATACTGCTCTTGTCCCTTATGTTGTTCGTTCCCTCATCGATACATAATCGAGTTTTTGACGTTTTACCCGGTTAAGGCAGCAGGAGAGCCGGGTATATCGGATTGCCCTTGCCCTCCAAAGGGTCGGAACCATTCTTCTCCAGCAAGGATGAAGAGGAGCAGAAATGCGATGGGCCGGACGGAAGGCCCGACAGACCGGGCATCGGACCCATAGACGGGGTCGGTTTGATGGGCACGGGCATGGTTGGTAGCGTCTGTCCGCTCGCGTGATGGTAGAGACCCTTCATTGACACGCCAAAGGGAGCGTACTCTGAGGAGACTGGTATGGGCATGGCGCTCATGGAATCTGACAGCATGCCGACGTGCGGCCACATTGAGTTGACCACACTGCTGAGCTGCGCGGGCACAGGGTAGCCCAGGTGGTGCATTACCGAAGTGATGGGCAGCCCGCTTGTCATCACGCCCTTGTAGTCTCGACCTATGATGTTCTCAATGGCGAACGGGTGCTTGAAGCCGCTGGACTGTCCGCAGTTGATGCTGCCGTAGCTCTGGAAGTGGGGGAGCCTTCCCACTGCCGCGGCGGGGCCTTGGTGCTCATGATGCCCTCCACTCAGCTTTCCCTGGTGGTGGAAGTAGTGCATCATTGGGGAGCTCTTGCAGGCCATGTGCTCAGTGCGCAGCAGTTTGAAGCGCTTCCTCCTGCGTAGAAAGCTGCCGTTTTCGAACATGTCCCCACAGTCTGGGTGCAGGGCCCAAAAGCTGCCCTTCCCCGGCTGGTCGGGCCGCCGGGGGATTTTGATGAAGCAGTCGTTAAAGGACAAGTTGTGTCGCAGAGAGTTCTGCCACCGCTGTGTGTTCTCCTGGTAGTAAGGGAATCGGTCCATGATGAACTTGTAGATGTCGCTCAGTGGGAGCATCTTCTCGGTGGAGTTCTGGATAGCCATGGCTGTCAGAGAGATATAGGAGTAAGGCGGCTTCTGGTCGCTGTACGAGTTCTTCCCCGGACGAGGCATGCTTTTGGTTACTTATTTATGATGTATCTATAGCATATGCTGTATATTTTTTGGTGAGGGCGCCTAAATATTGCTGCAAGGCTTTGGTCAGTATCAGTGACTTTGCGCAAGGGCAGAGTTTTCACAAGTTTGGAGACTCCAAAATCATTGATCTCCTGGCATTGTGTTCGTCTTTTAGTGGTCTACATGGAGGACAATATGTGAGTCAGTCAGGCAGACACAGACTCTGGTCATGTTCTCTCCAGATGAATTCCCCAAAGATGCGGATCACAAAAAGTACCAAAAGGTTTCCTTGAAGAATCGTGTTCTTTTTTTTTCAACAGGCGCACAGCCTAACACGTTCATCTCGCGCGTAAAAGTACAACACATCAAATACAGTCCGTCTCTTGCCGTTTATTTCCCTGCTACACAGGAGGAGATGAGAGGTCAGTCTCTGCGACAGTACAGGGCAAGGGGTTCGTGATGCTCCTCGCTTCGGGCCTAGTGCTCTTCGTGTGCGCTCTTCTGGCCACCCCGCGCCGTTTTTGTAAGGCTGGCAGCGGCGCAGAGACCCCTGCAGGTCTCGCTCTATTATCACATGGCATCCAGGCACTTACGAACTCGTCGGGGGAGAAGGGGAGGGATGGATGGTGAGGAATAGAGGGGAGGGGAAGGGTGAATCTAAACTCATCCGCGCGCCCTTAGCCTGTGCCAATCGGGAAACTCGCGCGCTCCGAGAGGAAAAAGGGTGGACATAATAGTATTAGTGATGGGGAAAATAAATGCCCATAATAGTAGCCTATTATCTAACAATACTAATGTTAAGGAAATATGATTACTATAAAGAGATTATTAAAAAACAGACAAATGTTCTTACACTTTTTAAAATTGTGGAATAGCCCAATAGCCTAAGTCCTTATTCGAATAAGTTTTAATATAATTTATCTTTCACCAATTTTGTTAATTTTAGTCCGATAGGCCTAATTGTAAATAATTCATGAAAATTAACAACTTGTCTCTGTGCTTTATGTTAGTTAATAAGGTCAAGTTGAAACACTGTGGCTTTTTAATAGGCTACTAAAGATCTCGGAATTTTTAAAGCTGCCTTTAAAAAAAAATCGTTATAGGCTTTATCTTCATTTTCTATCTTAGTTTTCTCTTTGTTTATGTGGAAAAAGATGACCGATTCCAAGCTAGTCCTAGTGTACAAAACATTAGGAACACCTTCCTAATATTGAGTTGCACCCCCTTTTGCCCTCAGAACAGCCTCAATTCGTCGGGGCATGGACTCTACAACGTATCGAAAGCATTCCACAGGGATGCTGGCCCATGTTGACCAACGCTTCCCACATCTGTGTCAAGTTGGCTGGATGTCCTTTGGGTGTTGGACCATTCTTGATACACACAGGAAACTGTTGAGCGTGAAAAACCCAACAACGTTGCAGTTCTTGACACACTCAAACCGGTGCGCCTGGCACCTACTACTATACCCGTTCAAAGGCACTTAAATATTTTGTCTTGCCCATTCGCCCTCTGAATGGCACACATACACAATCCATGTCTTAATTGTCTCAAGGTTTAAAAATCCTTCTTTATTGACGTCTCCTCCACTTCATCTACACTGACTGAAGTGGATGTAACAAGCGATATCAATAAGGGATCATAGTTCCTAATGTTTTGTACTTTATGCACGCTGTTCAGAAGGATAACACATACAGTGCCTTCAGAAAGTATTCATACCCCTTGACTTATTTCACATTTTGTTGTGAATTCAAAATGGTTTACATGTAATTGTTTTCTTACCCATCTACACACAATACCCCATAATGACAACGTGACAACCTGTTTTTAGAAATTTTAGCAAAATTATTGACAATGAAATACTGTATCTCGATTTACATAAGTATTCACACATATTACATTTTAGTAATTTAGCAGATGCTCTTATCCAGAGCCACTTACAGTTAGTGAGTCCATACATTATTTTTTTTATATACTGGCCCCCCGTGGGAATCGAAGCCACAACCCTGGCGTTGCATGCGCCATGCTCGACCAACTGAGCTACACGGGAAGGCTGAGTCACCCCTGAGTCAATACTTTGTAGAAGCACCTTTGGCAGTGGTTACAGCTGTGAGTCTTTCTGGGTAAGTCTCTAAGAGCTTTGCACACATGGATTGTACAATATTTGCACATTATTCTTTTAAAAATTCTTGAAGCTCTGTCAAGTTGGTTGTTGATCATTGCTAGACAGCCATTTTCAAGTCTTGCCATAGATTTTCAAGCCGATTTAAGTCAAAACTGTAGTTAGGCCACTCAGGAACATTCAGTGTTGTCTTGGTAAGCAACCCCACTATATATTTGGCCTTGTCTTTTAGGTTATTGTCCTGCTGAAAGGTGAATTCCTCTCCCAGTGTCTGTTGGAAAGCAGACTGAACCAGGTTTCCCTCTAGGATCTTCCATTTCTTTTTATCCTAAAAAACGCCATAGTCCTTACTGATGACAAGCATACCCATAACATGAGCAACTGCGGCCCCTCATGATGAGTTCAGCTTTTTTGTGGCCCCCACCCCCATCAAAGTTGTCCATACCTTATGTAGGCTATGAACACACACACACACACACACACACACACACACACACACACACACACACACACACACACACACACACACACACACACACACACACACACACACACACACACACACTTTGATTAATATCTGAGAGGGGACTCGTTGCAACCAACCTGCCATCTCACATTCACACACACACACACACACACACACACACACACACACATACACACACACATACACACACACACACACACACAGTCATGTTGTTGGAGATTAATTGCGGTGAGGAGACTCGTTGCAGCCAACCTGCTGACTGTCTGTTTAAACACCCTCTTGTGTATCCTACAAGGATGTAGACAAACTTGCTCCCTTCTCTGAGTTGATAAACGGAATAACAAAAGCTGCTCCTGCTTTTGCATTGCCAGGTGTCATGTCTCGGCCCTTGACGGCGCCCACGAATACATTACAATACCCACTGGGCACAGACGTCAGTTCAACACAGTGACGTGTATTCATGGGTGCCAAGGGAAGCCAGGATTCTCAAAAAAAAAGACCAATAAAAAATAAATCAATAATAATATTTAGTCTCTCTGTGTTTCATAATTTTCCTTCAATTGGCAAGAGGCTGAATGTATCTCACAGGAGAAAGCATCCGAGCGAGCAAAACAGCGCCCGTCTCTCTACGTGTATGCCATCTATCTGATGCTGTCTGGTCCAAACGAGTATGATATTGTTGCCGCCTGTACTGTAGCATTGAACGCAAGGGAAGCCAGCGAGCATCTGGCCTCCCTTGACAAAAACTGTGCGAGCTCAACTGTGAATGGTCCTGGCGCACCAAAAAAAAGTGTCAAGGGAAGCCAGCTTGGATTTGGCGTCACTCCTATCAAATCCCATTGAGAGCATATGTCATTAACACAAAAACTTGAATTGTTGTATCTCATTGTGTTGTTGTCCTCCGGTGGCTAGCTAGTCAGCTAGCTAAAATTGGCCCTATCCTAAATTAGCCATGGATGGAGATAGGGATTTGGACTTGTGGTTTTACTTAATTCTCTGTACTGGACAATGATTACAATGGCGATTCTGATCCAACCATTAATTCATACATTGTTGTGCCCCTGGCCTGAGAGGATGGATGTTCAATATGTAGCTAGATGTAGAAGGCTAATGTTAACTAGCTAACATTGCCCATGAATTGAATTTAGGCTAGTGAGCAAGCATTTTAGCCAGGTAGCGTTTCTCTACAAGTTTCTACTTGCACGAACACACACACAAACACACACACAGAAATCAGAACCATGGACAGCCACATCATATTTAGCTTACTTTGATTGGACTAAATTGTTTTTGGTATATTTTAGTTGTCACTGTATTAGACTAAGCAGAGGTAATTTGATGATGTTGAAATATTGAAGTTGAAACGGTGCTCGAATAGTGGAGGCAGCTCCTGTTTTCTTTGCGACTTGCAGTAACTCTCTGTGGTTCTAAATCGATAGTTGTTTAGTGGTCTGAAAATGTCGGAAACATTAACTTGCTTGACCATGCTGTAGGTCATGTAACTGTCTATTACTGTACAGGCAATATGCTTTGTGGACTTCACTGGACAGAGGTTGCTATCCAGTTTAGTGATAAAACAAAGATGTGGCTGAATTTATTCTGCTACTGTGTATTTTTATTGTCTAGGCCTTTAGGCCTATATATCACGGTCACAAGGCATATGAATTAACACGTTATAGAGCAAACAACGCAATTGGCATCCCCAGTGGTTTTACCCATAAACTGCTACCTACTGGTTCAACGTCTAGTTTTGATTTACATTTGGTTGAGTTGACATCAACAAAAATGTAGGTTAAAAGTTGGGTGAAAAAGATTGGAAATGTTGATGACTTTTTGCAAATCCAGTCAGTTTTCCACGTTGATTCAGCATCATCACAGGTTTGCCCAGTGGGTAATTAAGCCTTCCATGATTTACCTTCCTTGGAGAGAGGTACAAAAAAAGTATTAAGCGTGAGCTTGCTATATTAGATACAAATATTCAAACCGGTGTCAATTAATTAGCCAACAGATCTCTCCCATTATGTCTTCCCCCACCACAGTCCTTCAAGCACTAAAGGGTCACCGGTGCCAAAGGAGAGCATATTTTATACATATGAGTCTTTATATTAGCACCTCTTTCTGCCGCTCCCTAACAAATAGAGCACTTTTAAAAACGAATTTAGGCTAAAGGATTCATGAAGAATGCATTGTTTTTCAGAGCCTAAAAATGTGTTGGTGCCCTTTGAGGCCCACAGAGGCTAACACGGGGGTATATATCCTCTTTAAACACGTGGGAAAGATAAATATTACATCTGTTTTCACAAAGGGGGCCGTTAAGTAGACACCACGCTGATATGCATAACAAAATTAATTAGGTAGTCTGCAGCATCCAACTCCTGGACAAATAACTAGGCTACTTGTAAAGCACACCTTCTGGGCATACTGAACATATGCTGGAATTATCCTTAATTGACTAATTACGTAAATTACTCATTAATTTTTTACAGCACATCAATTATAAAAGATATATCAATTAATTTAGCATAAATGAAGGCTGCACACCGCTGTAGAAGGAAACAGGGGGATGAAGGCGCAGGGAGCGGGCACACACATAGGGTTGGGGGTTGCGGGAAAAGGGGTCGTCTGTTTGTTTCGAGAGTCTAATCATTATTTGTTCAGCTTAGGGCAGGATATTCTTCCTCTGTCTCCCATTTGAAAAGAGATGTGGATAATGGCAATTATGATAATAATCTTTAAAGACCCCTCACGAAGTCATCATGGGCGCATCATGGCATGGCGAGCCATTTAAATCAATTAGTATTGTTTCAACAGGAAAATTAGCCGGTTTGGGAGTGGTACGGCTTACCGTTGGAGTAATGGGAAATTATTTAGTGGTGACGCTTAATGCTCCGTGATCGCTCTATTTCCACATAAAACAGCGGGTGGGTGGTGATGGCGTCTCCTTGTTGTCGTTAAAAGTTATTGGAAACTCAGTCAACTTCTGGCGAACCTATACGCCTTGGTTGGTGCGATTACACAAATGTGGTCTTCATTTAGTCATTTGAGTAATGCCGGCCTATACTCAATGTGTCTCATCCATGTCGACTAAGTGAATTACACTCGCCTCGGAGACGGTTTGTTTTTCAGAGAAAATACAATGAGGAAGATCATTTGATTTGGCACGAGACGGTTGTGGTGCAGTGGGTGGTATATAAAGCGAGCGAGGCCGTTGATGCTTTACCGGGCGGCGGACACTGGGAGGCAGTGTTCACCTCTCTTCATTATCTCCCTCTCTACCTCCTCCCCGCCTCTTTAAGCAACAATGTTCTGCATATGCCACACCATTGGTTACGTATGCAAGGCCCAGCTTATTTGCTAAAATATTAGTTGTGGAGTTGACTAGCCTGGTTAGTCCAAATAACTGAAGAAGTCTATTTCAGTTAGAGGTTAAGGTGGGGTAACTTGAGGTAAATGGATCAAATATTTAGTCATTTAGAAAAAGTTAGATATATACAGTATAATCTAGTGAAGTTAGATGTAAACTTTATATACATACCATTAAGGGAGCCTAAAGATAAATAATCCAATTGTTTAGAGATAAAAACTATTTATCCGTTTTTAATGAAGCAGTCACATTTAAGGTGAGTGTGTTGGGGGCAACTGGCCCCTCCTACAATGGGGCAACTGGCCCCCCGGCAATCCAATGCAAGTTCAATGGTACCTACACTGAACAAAATATAAACGCAACATGCAAAAATGTCAGCGATTTTACTGAGTTACAGTTCATATAAGGAAATACATTAATTAAGCTCTACTCTATGGATTTCACATGACTGAGAATACAGATACGCATCTGTTGGTCAAAGATACCTTTAAAAAAAGGTAGGGGCATGGATCAGAAAACCAGTCAGTATCTGGTGTGACCACCATTTGCCTCATGCAGCGCGACACATCTCCTTCTCATAGAGTTGATCAGGCTGTTGATTGTGGCCTGTGGAATGTTGTACCACTCCTCTTCAATGGCTGTGCGAAGTTGCTGGATATTGGCGGGAACTGGAACACGCTGTCATACACGTCGATCCAGAGCATCCCAAACATGCTCAATGGGTGACATGTCTGGTGAGTATGCAGGCCATGGAAGAACTGGGACATTTTCAGCTTCCAGGAACTATGTACAAATCCTTGCGACATGGGGCCGTGCATTATCATGCTGAAACATGAGGTGATGGCGGCGGATGAATGTAATGACATTTGGCCTCAGGATCTCGTCACGGTAACTATGTGTATTAAAATTGCCATAGATAAAATGCAATTGTGTTCGTTTTCCATAACTTATGCCTGCCCATACCATAACCCCACCGCCACCATGGGGCACTCTGTTCACAACGTTGACATCAGCAAACCGCTAGCCCACACGCCACCATATACGCTGTCTGCCATCTGCCCGGTACAGTTGAAACAGGGATTAATCCGTGAAGAGCACACTTCTCCAGCATGCCAGTAGCTATTGAAGGTGAGCATTTGCCCACAAGTCGGTTACGACGGCAAACTGTAGTCAGGTCAAGACCCTGGTGAGGACGACAAGCACGCAGATGAGTTTCCCTGAGACAGTTTATAACAGTTTGTGCAGAAATCCGTTGGTTGCACAAGCCCACAGTTTCATCAGCAGATCAGATACCCCAGGTGAAGAAGTCAGATGTGGAGGTCAGGGGCTGGCTTGGTTGCACGTGGTCTGCGATTGTGAGGCCGGTTGGACTTACTGCTAAATTCTCTAAAACGACATTGGAGGCGGCTTATGGTAGAAAAATGAACATTACATTATCTGACAACAGCTCTGGTGGACATTCCTGCAGTCAGCATGCCAATTGCACTGTGTTGTGACAAAACTGCACATTTTAGAGTGGCCTTTTATTGTCCCCAGCACAAGGTGCACCTGTGTAATGATCATGCTGTTTAATCAGCTTCTTGATATACCACACCTGTCAGGTGGATGGATTATCTTGGCAAAGGATAAATGCTCAATAACAGTGATGTAAACAAATTTGTGCTAAAAATGTGAGAGAAATAAGCTTTTTGTGTGTATGGAACATTTCTGGGATCTTTTATTTCAGCTCATGAAACATGGGACAAACACTTTACATGTTGCCAATATATTTTTGTTCAGTATAAATTAGCATTTTCCAAATCAGGTCCAAATCATCTACAAGTAACTTAATTGAAAGGGAACGGGAAAGGGGGATATTGTCACACTCTGGCTCTGGGGACTTTATATGTTGAGCCAGGGTGTGTAGATTCCGTGTGTTTATGTGCTGTGTTTTGAGTGTCTAGTTGTTCTATGTCTATGTTGGCCAGAGTGGCTCCCAATCAGAGGCAACGAGTGTCAGCTGTTGTGGGTTGTCTCTGATTGGGAGCCATATTTAAACTGTATGTTTTCCCTTGGGTGTTGTGGGTTTTTGTTCCGTGTTCGGTCATTGTCACTGAGGACTTCACGAGTCGTTTATTGTTTTGTTATTTCGTGTGTATGCTTTAATTAAATAAAGCAAGTATGTTCGCAACTAACGCTGCGCTTTGGTCCACTCCTTCATACGACGTTCGTGACAGAAAAACCCACCATAAAAGGACCAAGCAGCGTGTCCAGGACCAGGCAGACTGGACATGGGAGGAAGCGCCAGGAAAGGAGATGGAGAGGCTGGCGATGGCCCAGGTGGGCAAATCGTGGTCCTGGGAGGACATGCTCGGGGGCAAGGGACCTTGGGGTAGGATTAAGGCCCTGGCGAGAGAGGAGCAGCGGCGTCAGCAGTGCCATCGTCGGAAGGACGAGAGGCACCCCCAATAATTTTTTAGGGGGGGGGCGCACGGCATGGGCGACTGGGCAGCAGGAGGCTGCCACAGGGCGAAATGGGAGACGAGGAGAGAAGGCCACCGGGTTACGGGAGCCATTGGCGAGAGGAGGGAAGGAAGTTGTAGAGGCACGGCGAGAGGTACTGAGGTGTATTGCCAGTCCGGTCCGGCCCGTTCCTGATCCCCGTTTAAGGCCAGTGGTGTGTGTTCCCAGTACGGTTCGGCCTGTTCCTGCTCCACGCACCAAGCCTACGGTGTGCGTCGCCAGCCCGGCCTGTCCCTGCTCCACGCACCAAGCCTACGGTGTGCGTCGCCAGCCCAGCCCGGCCTGTCCCTGCTCCACGCACCAAGCCTACGGTGTGCGTCGCCAGCCCAGCCCGGCCTGTCCCTACTCCACGCACCAAGCCTACGGTGTGCGTCGCCAGCCCAGCCCGGCCTGTCCCTGCTCCACGCACCAAGCCTACGGTGTGCGTCGACAGCCCAGCCCGGCCTGTTCCTGCTCCACGCACCAAGCCTACGGGTGCGTCGCCAGCCCAGCCCGGCCTGTCCCTGCTCCACGCACCAAGCCTACGGTGTGCGTCGCCAGCCCAGCCCGGCCTGTCCCTGCTCCACGCACCAAGCCTACGGTGTGCGTCGCCAGCCCAGCCCGTCCTGTCCCTGCTCCACGCACCAAGCCTACGGTGTGCGTCGCCAGCCCAGCCCGGCCTGTCCCTACTCCACGCACCAAGCCTACGGTGTGCGTCGCCAGCCCAGCCCGGCCTGTCCCTGCTCCACGCACCAAGCCTACGGTGTGCGTCGCCAGCCCAGCCCGGCCTGTCCCTGCTCCACGCACCAAGCCTACGGTGTGCGTCGACAGCCCAGCCCGGCCTGTTCCTGCTCCACGCACCAAGCCTACGGGGTGCGTCGCCAGCCCAGCCCGGCCTGTCCCTGCTCCACGCACCAAGCCTACGGTGTGCGTCGCCAGCCCAGCCCGGCCTGTCCCTGCTCCACGCACCAAGCCTACGGTGTGCGTCGTCAGCCTGGTTCAGCCCGTTCCTGCCACTCGCACCAAGTCAGGGGTGCGAGTCGTCAGCCTGGTTCAGCCCGTTCCTGCTACTCGCACCAAGCCCGGGGTGTGAGTCGTCAGCCAGGTCCGGCCCGTCGCTGCTCCACGCACCAAGCCAAGGGTGCGAGTCGTCAGTCCGGTGAGGCCCGTTCCGGCTCCACGCACCAAGCCAGGGGTGCGTATCGTCAGCCCGGTCCGGTCCGTGGCTGCTCCACGCACCAAGCCAGGGGGGCGCATCGTCAGCCAGGTCCGGTCCGTTCCTGCCTCACGCGCCAAGCCAGGGGTGCGCGTCGTCAGTCCGGTGCCTGATCAGGTACCGGTCAGCTGCTCCACAACGGAGCGTAAGCAATCCGCTCCGTCGATGTCCAGTCCAGATCCAACCAGCGGGGTCAGACCGGACCAGGGGCGCTACGGGGGAATTATGGAAGGGTGGTGGTCAAGCCCGGAGCCGGAGCCGCCTCCGAGGAGGAATGCCCACCCAGCCCTCCCCTGTTTGGGTTTTGTTGAGGCGCGGTCGCAGTCCGCGCCTTTGGGGGGGGGTACTGTCACACTCTGGCTCTGGGGACTTTATATGTTGAGCCAGGGTGTGTAGATTCCGTGTGTTTATGTGCTGTGTTTTGAGTGTCTAGTTGTTCTATGTCTATGTTGGCCAGAGTGGCTCCCAATCAGAGGCAACGAGTGTCAGCTGTTGTGGGTTGTCTCTGATTGGGAGCCATATTTAAACTGTATGTTTTCCCTTGGGTGTTGTGGGTTTTTGTTCCGTGTTCGGTCATTGTCACTGAGGACTTCACGAGTCGTTTATTGTTTTGTTATTTCGTGTGTATGCTTTAATTAAATAAAGCAAGTATGTTCGCAACTAACGCTGCGCTTTGGTCCACTCCTTCATACGACGTTCGTGACAGATATCTAGTCAGTTGTACAACTGAATGCATTCAACTGAAATGTGTCTTCCGCATTTAACCCAACCCCTGTGAATCATTGAGTTACACAGTCATTGTTTAGATACCTTAGGAAGATTTGGACATGATTTGGTGCAAAAATGAAAAGAGGGAACTTACATCAAGACCTCATCATAGTGAGGATATTATTAGTGAGATGTGCAATGCCATTTACTTTTAATATTTGAAAATGTTGTATGTGTATGATGGTCATACTTAGGCAAACAAACCATGAAGGGAAATAAGTGGCTACAGTGTACACTTTTTTTAGTTATTTAATGAAATGTTGGTTTTAGAAAAGGGGCATTTTTCCCAAGTACCAGGGTAACTAGGAAGATTTTGCCATTTTGTTTCAATATTTGATTTATTTAATTAAAATAAGATACCTAGACTTTAGCTTTTCTGAATGAAATCTATTTTATACATTTTATTTATACATTTTTTAGTACTTAACAGACACATCTCAACATCAGCTGTTCATTATTTGAAATGAATGAATATTGCATTCAGTTATAAAATTCAATTTCAATTTAATTTAATATGCAAATACAAATTTTTAAGGTATCTGTGACCAACAGATGCATATCTGTATTCCCAATCATGTGAAATCCATAGATTAGGACCTAATGAATTTATTTAAATTGACTGATTTGAACTGTAACTCTTAGAAATTGTTGCATGTTGCGTTTATATTTTTGTACAGTGTAGCATTTTCGAATCTGGGAGTAAATAGAGCCAAATATATTGATAAAAGCCACATTGTCCAAGAGAGATTTACATGGTTATCAAAATGTCACACCAGGGTAAGCCTACACGAAACACAGCCCTTATTTAAAATCCCCTATGGGAAAAATGAAAGATGGAAAAATGATTGGAACCATTTCCCTGTTTGACCACTAGATTTTATGGGTATTATGACACCTCCACTGTGGGGCTTTATGGGGGCCAAATTGCTGGTTTCTGTCACACTCCCTTCTAACATGTCCTGTGCGGCCTGTGATCATCATGGAGGGGAACAGAAGGCACGTCCATATTCCAGAGAGTCTTAGCTTAGTCTTAGCAAAATAGCTTATAGCCCAAGCAGTTCAAACGCTAGAGCCAAATTCATAGGAAGAAAATATATTCAACATGCCATATTGGCTTCAGAAACCACTCTGTTCGTATCGCTACCTTCTGTTTATCATAGAGAGCATTTTATTATATTTATCCTTTCCTGGCTGGCAACGTACCAGGATGTTGTCTCTGGTTTTGAATCTGAATTTAGAGAACTGAATGCAGCACTCCATCACTCTGCTTCTTGGTAAAATAGCCCTTACACAGCCTGGAGGTGTGTTGGGTCATTGTCCTGTTGAAAAACAAATTATAGTCCCACTAAGCACAAACCAGATGGGATGGCGTGTTGCTACAGAATGCTGTGGTAGCCATGCTGGTTAAGTGTGCCTTGAATTCTAAATAAATCACAGACAGTGTCACCAGCAAAGCACCCCCACACCATCACACGTCCTCCTCCATGCTTGTAGAAATATTTAGCTCAATAATATCTCTCAGAAACCGGAGCTTGTGAATTCAGAATATACTTTATTACAAAGTAAGAAAGCCGAGCTGGTCCATGGAGCAACTGCCTGCCCTGACTTGGAGCGCTCCTTTTATACAGTTTCATGTTTACACAACATGCAAAGTCATGCTTATACAACATACATAGTTGCTCCTCTTTATGTAAATGATTAACATATTTCAGTGCCACGCCACCATTAGCTTTCAAAGTCCAAGTGCCACGCACTGTTTACTTTCAAAGTCTACGTGTCGTTTCTCTAGGCAGGGCCTTTGCCTCTTATCTCATTATATTGGTGGCGTGACACTTTCCCCCAAATAATAAACATACATAGAAAATTACCCATATATTCCCCCCTTTGGGACATACTAAGTCCCAACCAATAAAATAAAAGTTAACATAAGATGAGTGTAAGCATGCGCATATACTTATTCCTAGCCTTGCCATTTGTGATTTCATTTTATAAGAATATATTCAGATCAATGTATCTTCCTCATTATCTGACCTATCACGATGAGGCCGGGGAGCCCAGTCAGGTACTGGGTTTAGGTCCAGAAGGTTTCCTTCTGAGCTAACCCCCAGTTGTTGCTGTTGAGTTTTGTGACCATGACAGGCCCATCCACCCCCAGGGACAACACCATACAGACATTCAGGATTCCCAAATGGGCAGTCCAGTCGTCCTCCTTTAATATTGCAGGGCTTTCCATATTCGTTAACATACTGTCCTGGAGCTCCCGGGACAGGGTATATTTATTTTGGTGAATTATTAACAATTGTCTGTACAGTCATTTGTTTTACTGTGGTTTGGATCAAGAGTGATTTCAGCAAAGGCAGTACACAGCAAAAGACCACTCCCATTACCACCAGTGCTATGCCTATCATGATTGCCATTTTTGTAAACATTGCTCCCCACTTTCCCAGGGTTAAGTCCATCCAATCCCAGGTGTGAGCATCATGTCCAGCATTGTCCTTAACTTCTTTCCGTAGTCCTTTAAGCTTAGTCATTGCTTAAATGAATGAGCTATCCGGGGCAGTATTGTTGGGAATGAAGGCGCATCACTCATCCCCAAACATAACACAAACTCCACCTTTTTCTGCTAAAAGCCAGTTTAGAGCCTGCCTATTCTGCCAGGTCATTCTACTTGTTGCCTGTACTTGCTCTCCCAGAGCTGTTAGTGCAGAGTCTGTGTAATTAATAAACCTCTGTGTCACGGTCGTCAATGAGCGAAGGAGACCAAAACGCAGCGCGTTGAACGAACATGACTTTATTTAAATAACGTAACCAAAACAAAAGACGACTCAATGAAGTCCAACAGTAACACTGACTGAAAAGGAACAAAAACCCACAAAACCAAGGAGAAACCACACAGTTTAAATATGGCTCCCAATCAGAGATAACGAGCCAACAGCTGACACTCGTTACCTCCGATTGGGAGTCATATGACTAATCAAGAACAATCACCAAACATAGAAATGAACAACTAGAATACCCAACATAGAAATACACCCAAACAATGAAAATGAACAACCCTGGCTCAATAATCAAAGTCCATGGAGCCAGAGTGTCACAGTACCCCCCCCTAAAGGTGCGAACTCCGGGCGCACCAGCATACAGTCTAGGGGAGGGTCTGGGTGGGCGTCTGTCCATGGTGGCCCCCTCCACCTGACCACCCCCCAACTAAACCCCACTGGATTAAGGGGCGGCACCGGACTAAGGGGCAGCACCGGACTAAGGGGCAGCACCGGACTAAGGGACAGTACCTGACTAAGGGGCAGCACCGGCCTGAGGGGCAGCACCGGACTGAATGGCGGATCCTGGCTGGCTGGCTCTGGCGGATCCTGGCTGGACGGCTCTGGCGGATCCTGGCTGGACGGCTCTGGCGGATCCTGGCTGGCGGAAGGCTCTGGCTGATCCTGTCTGGCAGAAGGCTCTGGCTGATCCTGTCTGGCGGAAGGCTCTGGCTGATCCTGTCTGGCGGAAGGCTCTGGCTGATCCTGTCTGGCGTACGGCTCTGGCTGATCCTGTCTGGCGGAAGGCTCTGGCTGCTCCTGTCTGGCGGAAGGCTCTGGCTGATCCTGTCTGGCGGAAGGCTCTGGCTGCTCCTGTCTGGCGGAGAGCTCTAGCGGCTCCGGTCTGGCGGACGGCTCTGAAGGCTCATGGCAGACGGGCGGCTTTGCAGGCTCAGTACAGACGGGCAGTTCCTGCGGCGCTTGGCAGACGGACAGTTCAGACGGCGTTGGGCAGACGGACAGTTCAGGCCCCGTTGGGCAGACGGCAGACTCTGGCCGTCTGAGGCGCATCGTAGGCCTGGTGCGTGGTGCCGGATCAGGAGGTACCGGGCTGAGGACACGCATCTCAGGGCTAGTGCGGGGAGAAGCAACAGGGCATGCTGGACCCTGGGGACGCACCGTAGGCCTGATGCGTGGTGCCGGAACTGGAGGTACCGGGCTGAGGACACGCATCTCAGGGCTAGTGCGGGAAGCAGCAACAGGGCATGCTTGGCCCTGGGGACGCACCGTAGGCCTGATGCGTGGTGCCGGAACTGGAGGTACCGGGCTGAGGACACGCATCTCAGGGCTAGTGCGGAGAGCAACAACAGGACGCACAGGACTCTGGGGACACACAGGAGGCTTGGTGCGTGGTGTCTGCACTGGTGGTAAAGGGCTGGAGACACGCACCATAGAGCCAGTGCGTGGAGGAGACACAGGGCTCTGAAGACGCACTGGAAACCTGGTGCGTGGTGTAGGTACTGGTGGTACTGGGCTGGAGCGAGGAGGTGGTACCGGAAATACCGGACCGTGCAGGCGTACTGGCTCCCTTGAGCACTGAGCCTGCCCAACCTTCCCTGGGTTGATGCTCCCCGTCGCCCGACCAGTACGGGGAGGTGTAATAACCCGCACCGGCCTATGTGGGCGAACCGGGAACACCATGCGCAAGGCTGGTGCCATGTACGCCGGCCCGAGGAGACGCACTGGTGACCAGCTGCGTGGGACCGGCTTCATGACATCCGGCTCAACACTCAATCTAGCCCGGCCGATACGTGGAGCTGGACTGTACCGAACCGGGCTATGCCTGCGTACAGGAGACACCATGCGCTCAACTGCGTAACACGGTGTCTGCCCGTACTCTCGCTCTCCACGGTCAGTCCAGGGAGTAGGCGCAGGTCTCCTACCTGACTTCGCCACACTCCCTCTTAGCCCCCCCCCAAGAAATTCTTGGGTAGTACCCACAGGCTTCCAGTCTTGCCTCCGTGCTGCTTCCTCATATCGCCGCCTCTCGGCTTTAGCTGCCTCCAGCTCTTCACGAGGACGGCGATATTCTCCCGGTTGTGCCCAAGGCCCCTTACCATCCAGAATCTCCTCCCATGTCCATGAATCCTTTATGGGTGGATATAAATCCTGTGTAGGTGGATCCTGTTGCCGCTTGACACGCCGCTTGGTCCTTTTATGGTGGGTTTTTCTGTCCACGGTCGTCAATGAGCGAAGGAGACCAAAACGCAGCGCGTTGAACGAACATGACTTTATTTAAATAACGTAACCAAAACAAAAGACGACTCAATGAAGTCCAACAGTAACACTGACTGAAAAGGAACAAAAACCCACAAAACCAAGGAGAAACCACACAGTTTAAATATGGCTCCCAATCAGAGATAACGAGCCAACAGCTGACACTCGTTACCTCCGATTGGGAGTCATATGACTAATCAAGAACAATCACCAAACATAGAAATGAACAACTAGAATACCCAACATAGAAATACACCCAAACAATGAAAATGAACAACCCTGGCTCAATAATCAAAGTCCATGGAGCCAGAGTGTCACACTCTGTTGATTATAGTAAATATAATTTATCCATTCTAGGTTTTTGTTGGGTGATATCCAGACGAATATTGATTCAAATCCTGCTTTAATTTCATCTCTTGCCTTATATTCATTTGGAATTCCACTAGGCTGACCTATTGAATCTAAATATACATTGGGGTCATGTTCATATGCTCTTTTTACCCTTTTGTTCTTATTCTGTGCATCCTGGTCTGTTGTTTTTACTGACTCCCATTCTGATATAACTACTTCCTGAAGCATTTGTACTCGAGCACATATTCCCATCCATTTCTTAGGCAGGGTGCTTCTAATTCTTTGTCCTCCACATATCCAAAATAATCTGCCACCGCCACTGACTGCTCCTCATAAGGAGAGATCAGTGGTAGGGATAGTGTCTGCTTCTCACATTCCCCGGTGTCACCAGGGCCCCCAGATGTAACAATAACTCCAGTGCTTGACCCTGCTGCCTGATAGGTTACTCTTCGGGCGGTGTCTGCATTCCAGGAGATATCGTTATTTAGATGCCATGTATTTCACACTTTCCCATAAAGTTTCCAAAATCAATTTATATTTTGCAACCATATTCATCCCAGATGGCTTCTCCTATGTTTGATGATTAGCCCACCCACAGAGTGATAGTTCTGGCAGAGGTTTGCTCCTCCGTATTGAAAAGGATCTTTGAGTGTCTGTAGCTGTCATTTCTTGGGCTGGAATAAAAATACTAGTTCGGGCCGTTTCCAATGGTACCTGCTTTTTTATTCTGCTTTTTATTCTAGCTTCAGAGGCTAGTTCCTTAGGTATTGGTGGGATCATAAGATGTTTGGCTTGTTTTATATCCACAATTTTTTGCATGTTCATTTCCTACAGGTTTTCAATTTTTATTTATTTTGGGCTTAACTTCCACACAATGATTTTTTTAGCATTTAATTCTAAACAGTGCATATCCTTCTATCTGACATCTACCTAGTCTGGGCCAGCCTGTGTACAGTATTTGATCCCTGTTCCTAATAGATATTCTTCCTGGTTCAGTAAGGCTGTCTCTAGAATATTGTATAGTTGTGGGCAGACTCACTACCATCTTTCCTAGGTTAACTGCTATTAGTGTTAGAGCCATTCCACAGCTTTTCAGTTGTTCTGTTCTCCAATTTCTGTTAGGGGGACCATAAGAGGTCAGAGAAGTCAATGGTGGGGAAGCCACCTTCTTCGATGGTAGGGAAGTCACTTTCCCCTCAATCTCCTGTTGTCCCTCCATTGCCTGGGTCATTGCCTGTGCTTAGGGCACCTGCCATAACAGGTATCCCATTAGCAGTATTCCCCACGTCATCAGGCCCCATCTCCTGACTCTCCGGATTTTCAGGAGGGAGTGCCTGCTGGCCTTCGATGTTTGTGCTGAGGCTCGTATTTGCTTCTTCTTCTTCTTGGACTCCGCCTGGTGCCTCACCATCCTCAGCTTCCTCATGGCTCGCCGGTGGCAGGCCGGTTCCCTTAGGGACCCTGGTGCAGTGATTCAGAACGTACCACGTTGTACTTCCTTCCACCTGTATCGCTGTGGGTCAAAACCATGCGCATCAGTTATCAGTATCAGATTGAGCAACATAGTGGGTGCTACTATGGTTCCTTCATGAGACCTTCATAGTCCTGTCGCATCTTTGGTGGCCCCTCTTTGTTACCACATTGTTTGTTCATAAGGTCCTGCTCTTTCCTGCATCCTAATTATATCATCTGGTTGTGGTATAGATTCAATAATGACCATTGGTGCCGTTAACACCGGGATGGTGCATTTAGATGCTTTTTTAGCAGCTTCATCAGCTGCATTATTTCCTTTAATCACAAGCCCATTTCCTTTCTTGTGCGCCTGACATTTTATTATTGGCAGTTTTGTGGGGTACATTAATGCCGTCATTAATTTTACAATCTGCTCGTGGTGTTGTATGGGTGTACCATCACTTTTCCTAAATCTTCGTTGTTTCCAGACTGCCCCAAATAGATGGCATACCCCATGTGCATATGCCGAATCAGTATAGATGTTGACTGTCTTTCTTTTTCCTAGAATGCAGGCCACGGTAAGTGCTTCTAGTTCGGCTAACTGAGCTGAGCATGGCTGTGGACAGTATTCTGCTATCACTTCTTTAAACTCCTTTCCTTGTTTTCGTACTACTGCATAAGCTACCTGATTTCCCGTATGATCTTTATAACAGGACCCATCCACAAAATATTATTCTATGTACTCTTCCCCCATATTAAGCAATGGGGTTGACTCTAGGTCTGGTCTAAATCTGGTAAACGTCAAGGAGTCCGCTACACAGTCATGTGCTTGTCCCTCAAATTCCAAAGGAATTCTCTCAGCTGGATTTACTGTACTGCACCGTTTAATGGAAACATCTGGATAGGTCAGTAGGGTCATATATTCTAAGGTTCTAGCATTGGTAAGGACAAACTTTCCTTTCTCTATTAGCTCCACTATCTCATGGTGTGTGTGTATTGTTACTGGATATCCCATGGTAATGGTGGATTCTTTATCATATGCATATTGTAGCGCAGCTAAGCCTTGATAACAGGGTGGGTATCCCTGGGCAACAGAGTCCAATTTAGTACTATAATACGCAATGGGCTGTTTACGTCTTCCACTGCATGTTTCTTGCATAAGTACTGCCGCCGCATACCTATCACATCTATTTGCCACATACAGCAGGAATGGTTTTGTATAATATGGGGCTGCCAGAGCCAGAGCAGACCGCATCTCTTTTTTCATTGTTTCAAATGCAATTAGGGCATCACTGTTCCATTCAATACTCGCTCGAAGGTCTAGCTGTCCTGCTTCCTTCATAATTTCTCGCAGGGGAGCTGTTTTAACCGCATACTCCTCTATCCAGTCTGAGCTAAATCCAGTCATTCCTAAGAATGTCATCATCTGGGCCACTGTTTGAGGAAGCAGAGCTTTGCTAATCCCTTCTACAGTGAGGGAAAAAAGTATTTGATCCTCTGCTGATTTTGTACGTTTGCCCACTGACAAAGAAATGATCAGTCTATAATTTTAATGGTAGGTTTATTTGAACAGCGAGAGACAGAATAACAACAAAAGAATCCAGAAAAACGCTTGTCAAAAATGTTATAAATTGATTTGCATTTTAATGAGGGAAATAAGTATTTGACCCCCTCTCAATCAGAAAGATTTCTGGCTCCCAGGTGTCTTTTATACAGGCAACGAGCTGAGATTAGGAGCACACTCTTAAAGGGAGTGCTCCTAATCTAAGCTTGTTACCTGTATAAAAGACATCTGTCCACAGAAGCAATCAATCAATCAGATTCCAAACTGTCCACCATGGCCAAGACCAAAGAGCTCTCCAAGGATGGGCTACAAGACCATCGCCAAGCAGCTTGGTGAGAAGGTGACAACAGTTGGTGCGATTATTCGCAAATGGAAGAAACACAAAAGAACTGTCAATCTCCCTCGGCCTGGGGCTCCATGCAAGATCTCACCTCGTGGAGTTGCAATGATCATGAGAACGGTGAGGAATCAGCCCAGAACTACACGGGAGGATCTTGTCAATAAATTCAAGGCAGCTGGGACCATAGTCACCAAGAAAACAATTGGTAACACACTACGCCGTGAAGGACTGAAATCCGGCAGCGCCCGCAAGGTCCCCCTGCTCAAAAAAGCACATATACAGGCCCGTCTGAAGTTTGCCAATGAACATCTGAATGATTCAGAGGAGAACTGGGTGAAAGTGTTGTGGTCAGATGAGACTAAAATCGAGCTCTTTGGCATCAACTCAACTCGCTGTGTTTGGAGGAGGAGGAATGCTGCCTATGACCCCAAGAACACCATCCCCACCGTCAAACATGGAGGTGGAAACAATATGCTTTAGGGGTGTTTTTCTGCTAAGGGGACAGGACAACTTCACCACATCAAAGGGACGATGGACGGGGCCATATACCGTCAAATTTTGGGTGAGAACCTCCTTCCCTCAGCCAGGGCATTGAAAATGGGTTGTGGATGGGTATTCCAGCATGACAATGACCCAAAACACACGGCCAAGGCAACAAAGGAGTGGCTCAAGAAGAAGCACATTAAGGTCCTGGAGTGGCCTAGCCAGTCTCCAGACCTTAATCCCATAGAAAATCTGTGGAGGGAGCTGAAGATTCGAGTTGCCAAACGTCAGCCTCGAAACCTTAATGACTTGGAGAAGATCTGCAAAGAGGAGTGGGACACAATCCCTCCTGGGATGTGTGCAAACCTGGTGGCCAACTACAAGAAACGTCTGACCTCTGTGATTGCCAACAAGGGTTTTGCCACCAAGTACTAAGTCATGTTTTGCAGAGGGGTCAAATACTTATTTCCCTCATTCAAATGCAAATCAATTTATAACATTTTTGACATGCATTTTTCTGGATTTTTTTGTTGTTATTCTGTCTCTCACTGTTCAAATAAACCTACCATTAAAATTATAGACTGATCATGTCTTTGTCAGTGGGCAAACGTACAAAATCAGCAGGGGATCAAATACTTTTTTCCCTCACTATAGTTGTCCTGGCGCTATTGCCTTTGTTCCATGCGCTATTGTTTGTCCTAGGTATTCAACTTGGGATTGGCAGTACTGGAGTTTTGTTTTTGACACCTTGTGTCCTCCTTCTGCCAATCGCTTTAAAACCTTCATAGAATCAGCATGACATTGTTCCAAGGAGGAGGCACAGATCAATAGGTCATCTACATACTGAATCAATGTTCCTTCAAGTATTAGATCTTCTAGGTCTGCTCTTAGCACCTGATTAAACACATGAGGCGAGTGCTTAAACCCCTGTGGCATAAGGGTATATGTGTACTGTTTTCCTTTGTACGTAAATGCAAACAAATGTCTGCATTCTTCCGCCAGGGGCACACAAAAAAACTCTCCACATAGATACATTACTGTAAAGCACTTGGCTTCTGGGGGAACGTTGGTCAATAGCGTGTGAGGATTTGGAACTTCAGCAGGCCAGTCCTGTACTATGTCATTTATGGCCCTTAAATCATGGACTATCCTCCACTTCTTCCCATCTGCTTTAAGAACCGGCAACAGAGGTGTGTTGCAACAACTTTGTGTTTCTATCAGTACTCCTGCTTTTATTAGTCCCTCGATTGTCATGTTGATACCCTCTTCTGCCTCAGGTTTCATATGTTATTGAGCCTTCCAAGGGGGCTTAGCATCTGATTTTATCTTGACGCATACAGGACTTGCTGATTTTACCAATCTGACATCTGTATCATGTTGTGACCATACCTCATCTGGTATGTTTCCTTCCATTTCCTGTTTTTGCTGGTTCTCTGGTTCTGTTGCTTCCCCTAGCTGTATTAGCTGTTTGGCTGTAACTTCTACCTCCCTTGGGTCTCCAGTCATTACTGTGGTAGTTAATATTGACTTGTTTTTGCTCGTTTCATCATGGGGCCCAGATCTTTAGCCTCCATTCCCTTATTTACTAGTAAAGTAATGTGTTGGGCAGCACTGGAAACATTATACTATTTTGACACAAAGTCTGAGCTGTCCCTGTCTGTTAAGTATTTAGTCAGCCACCAATTGTGCAAGTTCTCCCACTTAAAAAGATGAGAGAGGCCTGTAATTTTCATCATAGGTACACGTCAACTATGACAGACAAAATGAGGAAAAAAAATCCAGAAAATCACATTGTAGGATTTTTAATGAATTTATTTGCAAATTATGGTGGAAAATAAGTATTTGGTCAATAACAAAAGTTTCTCAATACTTTGTTATATACCCTTTGTTGGCAATGACACAGGTCAAACGTTTTCTGTAAGTCTTCACAAGGTTTTCACACACTGTTGCTGGTATTTTGGCCCATTCCTCCATGCAGATCTCCTCTAGAGCAGTGATGTTTTGGGGCTGTCGCTGGGCAACACAGACTTTCAACTCCCTCCAAAGATTTTCTATGGGGTTGAGATCTGGAGACTGGCTAGGCCACTCCAGGACCTTGAAATGCTTCTTACGAAGCCACTCCTTCGTTGCCCGGGCGGTATGTTTGGGATCATTGTCATGCTGAAAGACCCAGCCACGTTTCATCTTCAATACCCTTGCTGATGGAAGGAGGTTTTGGCGAACTCCTGAGTGGCGCAGTGGTCTAAGGCACTGCATCGCAGTGCTAACTGTGCCACTAGAGATCCTGGTTCGAATCCAGGCTCTGTCGCAGCCGGCCGCGACCGGGAGACTCATGGGCGGCGCATAATTGGCCCAGCGTCGTCTAGGGTAGGGGAGGGAATGGCCGGCAGGGATGTAGCTCAGTTGATAGAGCATGGCGTTTGCAACGCCAGGGTTGTGGGTTCGATTCCCACGGGGGGCCAGTATAAAAAATATATGTAATCACTAACTGTAAGTCGCTCTGGATAAGAGCGTCTGCTAAATGACTAAAATGTAAATGTAAAATGTTTTCACTCAAAATCTCACGATACATGGCCCCATTCATTCTTTCCTTTACACGGATCAGTCGTCCTGGTCCCTTTGCAGAAAAACAGCCCCAAAGCATGATGTTTCCACCCCCATGCTTCACAGTAGGTATGATGCAACTCAGCATTCTTTGTCCTCCAAACACGACGAGTTGAGTTTTTACCAAAAAGTTCTATTTTGGTTTCATCTGACCATATGACATTCTCCCAATCCTCTTCTGGATCATCCAAATGCACTCTAGCTAACTTCAGACGGGCCTGGACATGTACTGGCTTAAGCAGGGGGACACGTCTGGCACTGCAGGTTTTGAGTCCCTGGCGGCGTAGTGTGTTACTGATGGTAGGCTTTGTTACTTTGGTCCCAGCTCTCTGCAGGTCATTCACTAGGTCCCCCCGTGTGGTTCTGGGATTTTTGCTCACCGTTCTTGTGATCATTTTGACCCCACAGGGTGAGATCTTGCGTGGAGCCCCAGATCGAGGGAGATTATCAGTGGTTTTGTATGTCTTCCATTTCCTAATAATTGCTCCCACAGTTGATTTCTTCAAACCAAGCTGCTTACCTATTGCAGATTCAGTCTTCCCAGCCTGGTGTAGGTCTACAATTTTGTTTCTGGTGTCCTTTGACAGCTCTTTGGTCTTGGCCATAGTGGAGTTTGGAGTGTGACTGTTTGAGGTTGTGGACAGGTGTCTTTTATACTGATAACAAGTTCAAACAGGTGCCATTAATACAGGTAACGAGTGGAGGACAGAGGAGCCTCTTAAAGAAGAAGTTACAGGTCTGTGAGAGCCAGAAATCTTGCTTGTTTGTAGGTGACCAAATACTTATTTTCCACCATAATTTGCAAATAAATTCATTAAAAATCCTACAATGTGATTTTCTGGATTTTTTTCTTCTCATTTTGTCTGTCATAGTTGACGTGTACCTATGATGAAAATTACAGGCCTCTCTCATCTTTTTAAGTGGGAGAACTTGCACAATTGGTGGCTGACTAAATACTTTTTTCCCCCACTGTATGTACTGAGACATAATTGGTACTGATTTCCCATTTACGTTTAACAACCACAGCTCTTCCAAAAGATTATCACGATAGGGATCATATTGCATTGTGCAATGATATTCTGATTTTGCTTTCTCTGCTTCTGGTATCTGAGCCTGAATAAACCTACCCCATTTCTTGACTGTCTTATCTACTTATGTCTCAATGCCCACTAACCAATATACATTTGCTGTGCCCTGTGTCATTACCATTTGCAAGTTTAACCCTGCTTTATCTATAATCACCCCTTCAGAGGAACACCGAATTTGTATACCCATTTTGCATAAAGCATCTCTTCCTAATAAGTTGACAGGGGTGTGTTCTGATACTAGTATAGGGAGGGTTGCAGATTTGTCGTCAGCTGTCAAGCGAACTGGAGCTGTCATTGGAATTAACTGCGTTTGTCCTGAGAATCCTACAGTTTTGGCGTATTTGCCAGACAGGGAGGTGAGAGGCATAATTTGGACTTACACAAGTGTAAGTGGCTCCAGTATCTATCATCATGGGTGTGCCTCTATTTTATATTTGAACCTGCAGCATAGGTTCCTGATTACCCTTCTGCTGGCATACATCTGGCAAGTCTCCATGGGCACTCCCTGTCTTTGATGTTCATCACTTTCTACCCCAAGTCAGTATCCTGCCCATCACTCATGCTATTCTAAACATCACTAATCTACCTTGACATAAGGAATGTAGACTTTATGGCCCCAAACCACTCATCTCTTAACTCTTTCCCTGTCCTCACAATCCTCTGACATGACATCATTACAGAGTTGCTTTTGCAAACTCAAGCAGGTCCAATAAAACCAGTCTTGTACAAAACGAGTCAGACAAAACAATCGAATCAAACGGATTGATCAAGCTGATCAGACGAGCAACCTGAATGAGACAGATGAAACATCCAACTTGACCACAACCGAATGAATAGTTCTTAAATTTGGAGAGACCTACTTGGTGTCCTGCAGCTGAGGCCGGGCCCCGGAGCGAACCACACAAACTTTATACTATTAAGCAAGAACTTGCTTACCTTTTTAGTGGCCACTTGTTTGTGTAGTTCGTCCAAGCCGTCCACAGTCACAGGTGTTCACCGTCTCTGATCCCTGTTTGTCACTCCTGAATAGCTCGCCATTTATGTGGTAGAAATATTTAGCTCAATAATATCTCTCAGAAACCGGAGCTTGTGAATTCAGAATGGACTTTATTACAAAGTAACAAAGCCGAGCTGGTCCATGGAGCAACTGCCTGCCCTGACTCGGAGCTCTCCTTTTATGCAGTTTCATGCTTACACAACATGCAAAAAATTATATACATACATACGTTAAAGGACAGTTACACAATGTATTGACTATAGTCACTATCCAGGCATGCATCTTGATTACAAAGTGTCAATCAAGTTTATTCTATTTTGCCCTTATCATTTCATAATATATGTACAAGAAAATTACCCATACAAAGCACCCCCACACCATCACACCTCCTCCTCCTCCATGCTTCACGGTGGGAACCACACATGCGGAGATCATCCGTTCACCTACTCTGCATCTCACAAAGACACGGCGGTTGGAACCAAAAATCTCACATTTGGACTCATCAGACCAAAGGACAGATTTCCATTGGTCTAATGTCCATTGCTCGTGTTTCTTCGCCCAAGCAAGTCTCTTATTAGTATTGGTGTCCTTTAGTAGTGGTTTCTTAGCAGCAATTCGAACATGAAGGCCTGATTCATGCAGTCTCCTCTGAACAGCTGATGTTGAGATGTGTCTGTTACTTGAACTCTGTTAAGCATTTATTTGGGCTGCAATCTGAGGTGCAGTTAACGCTAATGAACTTATCCTCTGCAGCAGAGGTAACTCTGGGTCTTCCATTCCTGTGGTGGTCCTCAAGAGAGCCATTTTCATCATAGCGCTTGATGGATTTTGCGACTGCATTTGAAGAAACTTTCAAAGTTCTTGACATTTTCCAGATTGACTGACCTTCATGTCTTAAAGTAATGATGGACTGTCATTTCTCTTTGCTCATTTGAGCTGTTCTTGCCATAATATGGATGTGGTCTTTTACCAAATAGGGCTATCTTCTGTATACCACCACTACCCTGTCACAACACAACTAATTGGCTAAAACGCATTTAGACTGAAATAGATTCCACAAATATTTTAAGAAGGCACACCTGTTATTTGAAATGCATTCCAGGTGACTACCTCATGAAGCTGGTTGAGAGAATGTAGAAAATAGTCAAAATAAAGAAAAACCCTGGAATGAGTAGGTTTGTCCAAACTTTCGCTGGTACTGTATAAGTATTGAATTTGAATATTACATTTAATTGAAATTTAATTTTAAAACTCAATGTAATATTAATTCAATTCAGTTTCAAATCATGAAATACAAGTTCAATTTATGAATTCAATGATTCAACGACAAATTCAACAATATTACATTCAAATTCAATATCCTAATACAAATTCAAAATTATGGAATTAAAATACAATATCTGTTGGCACTGAATTCACTCCATACACCTTACCCTACCCCTATTACTTACAAGTGTAAAAGTTTAAAGTTTGAAATATTGCTGAACAACCACATGGGGAGCCAGAACAGTACACAGTTACATTTAAGTCATTTAGCAGACGCTCTTATCCAGAGCAACTTACATGAGCAATTAGGGTTAAGTGCCTTGCTCAAGGGCAAATCGACAGATTCTTCACCTAGTCGGCTCTGGGGATTAGAACCAGTGACCTTTCGGTTACTGGCACAACGCTCTTAACCACTAAGCTACCTGCCGCCCCAGTTACAGTCACTCACCCTTCTAGATACATTGAAACAGTCTAACCAGGTCTTGTGTCTTGAAGTTGCTGATAGCTAGTGCTAGTCAACTTATTTTGCCAATTAGCTTTGGCCAGGTGTGCGACCATGGCAAAGTTGGTTTGACATTGAACAGCCTAGCTCTGGGGCTAGTTAGGGACTGTCAATAAATTACACAATGTAAATGGAACAATATTTTCATGTTGCATATCTTTTAGTTGTATCATTAAATGCTTTCAATATTTTTATATGAATTTCTACACTTTATGGTTGGTTTGATGTTTTTAAGTCATTGAAATTTGTAGCTATTGAAATGTTTAAATATTGTCCCATGTACATTGTGTTATTTACTGATGGTCCTTAACTAGCCCTATAGTGATATGTCAAACCAAATTGACCAAAGGCATTATGATCAGGTCATGTGCAGCTGCACTCCTAATTGATGATTACTTCATAGGGGCACCAGCTGTGGTCATTTGGGCAGGATTGAAATAAACCCAAACCTAGGAAAACTGTTACTGTACCCTTCATCATCTTGACATACCATTTTTTCCTATTATCTCGCAAATCTCCGTTTCAGATGAGACTGACTGATCAAAACGATCCTATTTACACTTTGTATGGTCAATTTTGACATTAGAATAAATGTTTCTGACTCATATCGATGCCACATAGGCCGTTTTCAAAACAAGAAGTTGCTTTTTAGGGGCTGTCACTCTAAGCCTATTTGAGACGGCCGCTGTTCACTGCACTGTGGTGGTGAATGCCAGATCTCGGGACCCCTCTTATGCGGCTGTCCATGGTGCTGAAATCTCAAGTCGCCGGTATTTGTTGCTCATATCGGATGTTCAACCAAGGAAAAACAATATTCATTTTGACAAGCCTATTCTAGCCTATTTTATTTTATAGTAAAATTATACAGAATTACATTTTGTTGAGGAACGAGATTATTACCAAGTGCTAGCCAGTCAGTTACAGTCATGACCACAATGACTAGGCCTCCTGTTTACAGAGGACAGGAGTGAGCTTGAAGAGCGGTGAGGCAGGCTGCTGAGGTCTTTGTTTCTCCAATTTTACATAGGCTACCATGGTTTGATATTGTGACAATGAGAACTGTGTACGGCCAAACGCAAGTAACCTGGCTGCCAAGTCCCCCCTAAAAACGCAATGTCACCTGAGAGAGTCCCGAATCCAAATGGATAAATCTGATGGCACAGTGACCTCATGATAAATGCTCTGTCCATTTTAAATAGTAAAGTTTCAGAACTGGCCTGTTTCCCAGACCTGTGTGTGTGTGTGTGTGTGTGTGTGTGTGTGTGTGTGTGTGTGAGAGAGAGAGTCAGACAGAGATCTTGCCAAACTTGTGTTATTTTGTTCTTATAACAACATCCTTTACATTGCGCTGTAATTAAATTGGGGGTTGGGGTTGATTTCTGTTCAATACCAAAATTATACAAATAAAAAAAATGTAAGGCAATTATATAAGCATTCAACATTTTAGTGACTATTCTTAAAAACAACCTCTCTCGGCTTTTGTTTGTCGTGCAATGCATGTTGTCAAATTGTGAGCCAAAGGGAAGCGCAAGCGAACACACGCATGAAACACTCACGCACATAAACACACACACAAACACCGTACACACACACCGTCCTAGGCCTTCATGGCTGCGACAGTCTCATCAGTAGGCTACTGCTGACAGCTAACCGTATCCTTGGTTCTGCAACATTCTGCATTTATGAAGCGGCTGGGCGCGGTACATGGTTGATTCCCAGTTACAAACTGCTTTAATCTACCCGGATACATTTTTGCCATTGGCGGCGATTCCCCAAACGCTGGGTGCCCGTTGAATACAGCGATAGCGCCCCCCTCTGCATAGCTTCTCGTCACATCCACTCCATATTGGGCCAGCCCATAGAGATAGATAGAGGACTCATATTTGACTGTGCCATTGTAGCGTCTGTGACAGCATGGGCAGCGCCATTGAGGCTACAACCCATAGGAATCCCACCCAGTTGACTACTTTAAAATGGTGGAAGCATGGTGGAAGCCGGTTTCCACTAGTTACCACAGGCACAAAATCAGAATTGGCTATATTGTAAAAGTTCATGAGAACAAAAATATGCTTTTGGGTCTTAATTTAAGGATAGGCATAATGTTAGTAGTGTGTTTAAGGTTAGGGTTGAGGTTAGGTTCAAAATAAGATTTTAACGGTAGAAATAGGCGGGGTTTATGGCTTTGTGGCTGTGGTAACTAGTGACGAACGTGGAAGTCCTCAATGGCGCTGCCCAGACTAAATTAGCCTTTTGGCCACTAGAGGCCTCTATCATTCTCTATGGGCCAGCGGGGAGAGGGAGGACCGCTAGCTGAGCAAGCGCTGCAGTGAGCGCAGCCGGGGATTCGGCGGCCAACAGTGCAACGACTACAACAAACGTTGTAAACTTCTACATGGAGGCTGAAGCGTCCCCGCAACGACAGAGGCCAACATAGAAGATTATTTGCGTTGGGCCAAGACTGCTGGTAAATTTTAGCCTAAACAGCCCGGGATTAATAAGGGTTTTACTGGTTGGGATGATGACGACGTGCTACAGGCTGTATTCCTGTTGCTGAAACCGTAGTTTCTTTACCCCCCATGCACCAGGAGTAGGATAGGCTACGGCAGACGGCCGGAATGATGAAGAAAAACGATTGGTCCAAACCATAAACTTCTCCTGCCACACATTTTAAAATAATTTAAATGAGGGAATGCATACTGTCTCGGCAGAACACATACAAATAGTTTCCAGTAAAAAGTTGTTGAAAACACCTGTTGACAGGTAGGCTAAACGATACTAACTGTTAATTGCAGGAAGGCTACATCACAATAAAATAAATGCGTTTAGGCCTGTAGTAAGCCTACAATCAACATGTGGGTGTGTTTTAACAATCAACATGCAGGTGAGGTCTAAAGTTGCTTGATTTTGATTGGTCATTCTGCCCAAAGTATTTTTTTATATTCAACCCCATGAATAGTCAGACCCCAGTGAAGGCAGTCTTATTCTGCATTCTGCATATCTCTAGAACCCTGCATTACAGTGTGATGTCATGGGTGTTTGAAGCCTAATTGTGGCAGTAGGCCTATTGTTGGAGTTGTGTTGGAGTGTGTGTGTAAGAGTTGTTTTTTGCTAGTCCATCTATTGGCTACACAGTCCCCTTTGTGTGATGAGACCATGGGGTCCTAGGATGACATAGAAGGATAAGACACAATTCAAACAGTCATCACTAACCGGCCTCTGCCCAGTACCCTGCCCTGAACCTTAGACATGGTCACTAACTGGTTACCACCCTGTACTCTACCCTGCTCCTTAGAGACTGCTGCCCTATGTACTGAGAGTCATTGAACACTGGTCACTTATTATATACTGTATTCTAGTCATGGCTCATCCTATGTAACTACTGCTGTACTCACCTTTTCTTTTCATATACTGTCCATACTGTCTATACACACCATTCACAAACATACAGTATATATTTATATTCCAGACTCTGACATTGCTCATTCTGATATAGCTTGTTCTGATATGTCTTCATTTCTTGTTATAAAAAAAAAACGTTTGGATTGTGTTTTCCCAAGCACATGGATGTTCCCCAGTGTAAGGCGCTAGTCGATTCAGGCGCAGCTGGGAACTATATGGACAGGGCATTCACACACCATATAGGCATTACATTGATTCCTCTATCCATTCCACGCCCCATCAGAGCACTTGATAGTCGACCATTAGGGTCCGGGTTGGTTAAGGAAGTTACTGCACCATTCACCATGATTACCCAGGAGACTCTCTGTGAGCAGGTTACTTTTTCCATTATTGAGTCTCCTGCTTTCCCTGTGGTATTAGGTATCCCTTGGTTAGCACTCCACAACCCCACCTTCTCATGGCCGCAGAGGGTTCTCATGGGGTGGTCGCGAGAGTGTCAGGGTAGGTGTCTAGGTGTTTCCGTTGGTGCAACTGTGACAGGTTAAAGGAAATACTCATAGCCTGTTATACACTAAAAATTATTAGTAAGTTCATGGTATGTGAGGATCTTAAAATATCTAAGGTTAAAAAGATCATGCATTCAGTACGAGTTCATAGAGATTGATAAAATTCATATAATTGTGTTAAAAGGTTAAAATCCGTCAAGGGTAAAAATTGGAAGAGGAATGTGTAAACGTTATATTGATTACTTTATTTTGTGGTGCCTAATTTAAGGGTAAAAGTGTTAATCTGTGATCTACTAAATGCTCTTAATCTATGAGCCTGAGATCGATTGCTCTGGTCTCCACCCAAGTTCCCCGGGAAATTGCGGTCTTTTCCTCATTACACTAAAGTTCTCAGTGAGGAAACATAACTGCATCACTCTCGTGATTATTTCTCCCCGTTTTCAGGTACGTTATTGATATAAAACAGAGTTAATTTAAATGTAATAACTTGCTAACATGTCAAGAGTGTTTAAGGTGTGTTTTAGTAACATCTCGAGTAAGTTAGAGTTAAGTTTGCAGAGTGTAACGTGCGTGTGTGAGTGGAGCCCCGCTCGGTTGCAGCGAATAATAGCTTCGTACTGAGAGTAGCTGCCATTTTATGTTAATTGTGAATGAACATGTACGCTGTTAATAATATATTTTGCGGTTATTTGTATAATGTGTTTCGAACACTTTATTGACACATTTAGTTATGGGTTACTGAGCTAAAGCTACTTTGTGCTTGACAGTTATATTGAAAAATTAGTATATGTTTTAGTGAATTACATTTTTTTTTTTTTGTCATTTAGCAGACGCTCTTATCCAGAGCCACTTACAGTTAGTGAATACATATATATATATTTTTTTTATACTGGCCCCCCGTGGGAATCGAACCCACAACCCTGGCATTGCAAACGCCATGCTCTATCAACTGAGCTACATCCCTGTCGGCCATTCCCTCCCCTACCCTGGACGACGCTGGGCCAATTGTGCGCCGCCCATGAGTCTCCCGGTCGCGGCCGGCTGCGACAGAGCCTGGATTTGAACCAGGATCTCTAGTGGCACAGTTAGCACTGCGATGCAGTGCCTTAGACCACTGCGCCACTCAGGAGTATGCTGTTGTGACTTGAATAAGCCTTGTACCCTACAAAACTATCTATTTCCTGTAGATCTGTTGTTCTGTAAAATGTGGTACTTTTGTAAAATGATTACACTAAAGTTCTCAGTGAGGAAACATAACTGCATCACTCTCGTGATTATTTCTCCCCTTTTTCAGGGGCGTAACACAACAATGGTGGAAAGTCCAGACAGTACCTCCACCGTGCGCATTCCCCAAGAATACCTAGATCTGGTGCAAGTGTTCTCTAAAACGCAGGCTACTAAATGACCACCTCATTGGGCAGGGGATTGCGCGATAAACCTCCGGGTAGACGCTGTACCTCCCAGGAGTCATATATACCCACTGTCACAGGCTGAAACGGTAGCTATGGAAACATATGTCACCGAGTCCCTGCGCCAAGGGTATATACGTCCCTTCACTTCACCCACCTCCTCGAGTTTCTTCTTTGTGAAGAAGAAGGACGGAGGTCTGCGCCCGTGCATTGATTATCGACCACTGAACAGGGAGACGATAAGATTTAGTTATCCTCTCCCCCTCATTCCTTCAGTGATTGAATCAATGCATGGGGTGTGCTTCTTCACCAAATTAGATCTCAGGAGTGCGTACAACCTGGTGCGTATCCGAGAGAGAGATGAGTGGAAGACACTATTCAGCACAACGACGGGCATTATGAATACCTGGTGATGCCCTATGGTTTGATGAATGCTCCCTCAGTTTTCCAGTCCTTTGTTTCGGGACATGCTTGGTCACGGTGTAGTGGTCTACATCGATGACATCCTGGTGTATTCCGCTACGCACGCCGAGCATGTGTCCCTGGTTCGCAAGGTGCTGGCCTGACTGTTGGAAAATGACCTTTATGCTAAGGCAGAGAAGTGTATGTTTTTCCAGCAGTCCGTCTCCTTCCTTGGATACCGCATTTCCACCTCAGGTGTGGAGATGGAGGGAGATTGCATTTCAGCCGTGCGTAATTGGCCGACTCCAACCACCGTTAAAGAGGTGCAGCACTTCCTTGGCTTTGCCAACTATTATCGGAGGTTATCTGGGGCTTTGGCAAGGTCGCAGCTCCCATTACCTCCCTGTTGAAGGGTGGGCCATCCCGGCTCCGCTGGTCAGCTGAGGCTGACCTTCAGCAAACTGCGGGGTCTATTCACCTCAGCCCCAGTACTAGCCCACCCCGATTCATCACTACCGTTCGTAGTGGAGGTGGATGCGTCCAAGGTTGGGATAGGAGCTGTCCTGTCTCAAAGCTCGGGTACGCCACCCAAGCTCCGCCCCTGTGCGTTATTTTCCAAGAAGCTCAGCCCGGCGGAGCAGAACTACGGCGTTGGTGATCGAGAGCTGTTGGCTGTTGTCCGAGCCTTGACCGTGTGGAGGCATTGGCTCGAGGGGGCAAAACACCCTTTCCTCATCTGGACGGACCACCGTAACCTGGAGTACATTCAGGCAGCGAGGAGGCTGAATCCTCGCCAGGCCAGGTGGGCCCTATTCTTCACCTGGTTTGATTTCACTCTATCATACATCCCGGGAACGAAGAACGTGAAGGCAGACGCGCTGTCCCGGCTGTATGACACAGAGGAGAGGCCCAGAGACAACACACCCATACTCCCGTGGGTAGGTTCCTGCAGTCCTACTGCCAGGACCGGCTGGGGGAGAGGTCGGTGTTCTTGCCATGGGCAGAATATGCCCAGAACTCTCTCCTCCACTCCTCCACTCCACCACTAACCTAACGCCTTTCCAGTGTGTTCTAGGTTACCAACCGGTTCTGGCACCGTGGCACCAGAGCCAGACCGAAGCTCCTGCAGTGGATGATTGGTTTCGGCGCGCAGAGGAGACGTGGGATGCTGCCCACATTCATCTCCAACGCGCCGTGCGTCGTCAGAAGGCCAATGCTGACCGCCACCGCAGTGAGGCCCCCGTCTTTGTACCGGGGGATCGGGTCTGGCTCTCGACCCGGAATCTGCCCCTCCACCTGCCCTACCAGAAGCTGAGCCCGCGGTTTGTGAGAGTCAACGAGGTCACATATAGGTTATTACTTCCCCCTGATTACCATATTAACCCCTCGTTTCATATGTCTCTCCTCAGGCTGGTGGTAGCTGGTCCACTCCAGGAGTCTGAGGTGCGGGAGGTCCCTCCACCTCCTCTGGACATCGAGGGGGCCCCGGCGTACTCGGTCCGTTCCATCCTGGATTCGACGCGTCGGGTGGGGGGCCTTCAGTACCTCGTGGAGTGGGAGGGGTACGGTCCGGAGGAACGGTGCTGGGTCCCGGTGAGGGATATCCTCGATCACTCCATGTTACGGGATTTCCACTGTCGCCATTCGGCTCGTCCTGCTCCGCGTCCTCCTGGCCATCCCCGAGGCCGGGATCGGCGCGCGGCTGGTGCCGCGCGTCAAGGGGGTGGGTACTGTCACGACTTCCGCCGAGGCTGCCTCCCCTCCTTGTTCGGGCAGGTTTTGGCGTTCGTCGTCACCGGCTTACTCGCTGCTGCCGATCCATTTATCATCACTCCACTTGTCTTGTCTAATTAATCACACACACCTGGTCCTTATCCCTAATTAGTTATTGTATAAGTGTTCCCTCTGCTTCCTTGTCTGTGTGGGTGATTGTTTGTAGTGAGCTGTGTGTAGCTCGGTTGAGCTACCCTTACCTTGTTGTTGCCAGGGTAGAATTTTCCCCTGTGCCTGAGTGTTGTTGTCGCATGCTTGCGCAACTGTTTATCGACGGAATAAACTCTTTGGATGCGTATTACTCTCCTGCGCCTGACTCCTTCTATCACACGCATCACATGTGTTGATTTGAAGACAGAGATGATGTCATAACAGAAAGCAGGAAGTACACATGGGAGCATGGTATCCCGGATGGAGATTGGGTTAAATTGGGCCAGCAGCAGGGGTATGAAAGAGGGAGAGTAATTGGACGATAAGGATGCTAGCTGATGAGTGTCATGGAGGTTGTAGATAATGTGTAACACAAGACATGTTTATCAACTTGAGGACTGCTCCCCCCTCTGTCTCTCTCTCCTTCTCTCCATCTCTGTCCACCTTTCTCCCTCTCTAGCACTGCAGTGTGCGAATGGCTTCTCTTCCTCCTGCATGGCAACCATCTAGAACATACATACCTCTAATTGGCTTCCCTGTATAAGTGCTTACTGGACCTATATTTCTTTTTTTCTCACTCTCTTTCTGTCTCTCTTTCTCTCTCTCTCTCATGTTTTTGAGGAACACATTGATTAATTTATAGGATTCATATAGTATTCAACATTGAGTTTCACACGAGGAATCAAAATAAATGGTCAAAAGCCATTCACAGACCCCCCACGCCAATCCCACCCCAACAACCAGTATACATTATCAGTTCTCTATGTTTGACAAGTAGTATGTAGCTGCGGCTCGAGGTATTGTTTCAATGGACCAGGTATGACAGCAACCCATGTTTTGGATAGACTGCTTACAGGATAAGAAAACCATTCTGTAATTTGAGTGAACTATCCCTTTAACAAGTGGTGGGTGGGGGGGGGGGGGGGGGAGGGGTGTATGACCACTTCTTTGGATTCCTCATGTGTTACTCATTGTTAGAAAAAGTTTGGTCCAAATCGGATATTAGGTACTCTCATTAATGAATATTATATGAATCCTATAAATTAAAATGGCCAATTTGGGTGCAATCAATTAGCTTAATTTCACAGAGATCAAACTATATTTCAACAAAATAATGTTTCCAAATGCTTATCTTGTGTTTCTAACTACAGAAGCGATTACAGAACAATCTGAGATGGTGGGTGTCATGGCTTGTTGAAATGACATGGAATGACCCTGTCCTTTACCTCATGGCAGAACCCTGCCCAGTGCATGCACACTTTGAGGAGATTGGAGACAGACATACAGGTTCATACAGTAGATACAGTATATTGCCATAGTAGACCTAAAAACATTTAGACTTGGACAGTCTTTGACTTGGACAATGAGTGTGATTGAGGGAAAGAGACAGCGTGGGATTGACACAGGCTATGTTACATACATTTTTGTATAAAAAAAAATTTTTTAGGGGGTAGTTCAGCTTTAATATTGCAGATAGATTGTAACTTCCATCAATGTAATTGTCTGCATCACTTCCAATCCCCCATATGTTTTTTTCCCCTCGCAAATATATACAGTGGGGAGAACAAGTATTTGATACAGCATCTCAAGGTCCTGGAGTGGCCTAGCCAGTCTCCAGACCTGAACCCAATAGAAATTCTTTGGAGGGAGCTGAAAGTCCGTATTGCCCAGCGACAGCCCCGAAACCTGAAGGATCTGGAGAAGGTCTGTATGGAGGAGTTGGCCAAAATCCCTGCTGCAGTGTATGCAAACCTGGTCAAGACCTACAGGAAACGTATGATCTCTGTAATTGCAAACAAAGGTTTCTGTACCAAATATTAAGTTCTGCTTTTCTGATGTATCAAATACTTATGTCATGCAATAAAATGCTAATTAATTACTGAAAAATCATACAATGTCATTTTCTGGATTTTTGTTTTAGATTCCGTCTCTCACAGTTGAAGTGTACCTATGATAAAAATGACAGACCTCTACATGCTTTGTAAGTAGGGAAACCTGCAAAATCGGCAGTGTATCAAATACTTGTTCTCCCCACTGTATATATATTGTCAAAGAAGTGTGAATCATCATTATTTGGTCCGTAAAGATTAATGAGCCATATCTGTTTATGGTCCAATAACATATTTAAAATAATCAATCTACCTTGCGTATGTTGTTTCTTAAATACATGGGAAATACATGTGTGTGTACGTGTGAATGCGTGTGTGTGTGTGTGTGTGTCGGTCTGTGTGTGTCTGTGTATACATTTGTATAAAGAGCTTTCTTCTGATTCAGGACTCACTGTAAATCACTGATTCCCAGGCAGCTGTTAGTCATTGGAGTCTTTAGTAAGGAAGGCAGCCCTGGTAAATTAGCCACGTCACTGGAGAAGGAATCACAATATTACCACTGAGCCATAGAGGAGGGGGGAAGGGAGGAGTATGGGGTAATGATAACAGAAGACAGTGGTGAAAGAGGGAGGGAGGGAGGGAGGGAGGGAGGGAGGGAGCGAGTGAGCGAGAGAGAGAAAGAGAGAGAGCGAGAGCAATAAGAGAGCTAAGGAAGGCATGCAGAGCAAGAGAAAAGCAGCAGTGCGTCTGTCCACCCCGAGCCTCCTTGAGATTAATGGGGTGAATTTTAGATGAGGAGCACACAGTGAAATGGAGATGAGAGAGCGGTACCGGCTGTGTTTTCTGTTGTCTGTGTGCTCTGCTGCTGGTGCTGCTGCTGTGGAACAGCCAGTGAGTGCCCTTTCCTTTCTAATGTGTCTCTTCCTCCCTTAGCCATCAGAGTATCGACGACCCACTGCCCCCTCTCCCCTCCATCCTCTCAGAAACATGAGTGATGCCTGCTCGACAGAAACCAGATATTAGCATCTCAAACAGATATCTCTGCCCAGTTGCCCACTGCACCCCCGCTCGCCTACTCATCCGCTCTAATCATGGACCTGCACAGTAATATGAGACTGAGATATGGAGGGATATTCATTGTAATATGAGACTGCGATATGGAGGAGTATTCTTTGTAATATGAGACTGAGATATGGAGTGGTATTCATTGCACATTTTCCTATTTGTTCTATGGTTGTATCCAGAAGGGATTGCAGCAGGCCAGTGTGGCACAGTATACTGCAGTTGGTGTGTATAGCCAATACTGCCTTAATATTCTGACTAGCTCAATGTAACCACCACCCCAGATACTTACTACCCCACCCGCTTACAACTATGTACGACGTAATACTCTTCATACTAGCAGATGGCAGCCACACTGTTTTTATTGGTGTAGTACTAGTATTGGTAGTAGTAACTACGATACACCCACAAAGAGGGACCTTGGAAAATTACAATTGGCCCAGAACAGGGCAGCATGGCTGGCCCTTAAATGTACACGGAGAGCAGTGGCGGTCAGTGCCGTTTATGATGAGGGAGGACCTTTTTTTTTTTCATGAGCATGGCCTTATTTCTAATACAGCATATTGGATGACTGTCATTCATATTCCATTCACCCAGTTCAATGTAACATCGATAGGTTTAGGCTACTACGTCATACTTGAATTTCCCCTATACCAATCATGAGGTTGATACAACCTAGCCTATGAATGAAAGTTTACAACGTAGGTGCACACAGGTCGAGAGAGAAATTTGAGGTGACAGACAGTGACACATTCAATACCGCCTTGCACACTCTTGCCTGCATCTAACTTATCTAGGTAATCATGTGCAATCATTAGTCCAACAGTTGCAAACAAGAGTTTCTATTAGACAAATTCAGGTATTTTTATCCCTGTTTCATTTGCTTCCGTTTAAGAAATGTTTTTCAGCAGAATCGGCGGAATGAATACACCCCTGATCACACGTAAACACAGTTCAATTTCATAGCAGCCACGTTGTATTCTTTCTTGCATCTTTGGACTCTCCTCCTCTCACCTTTTCCCTTCATTTGTGGACTTCAATGCACAACACATCAGCTGTATGTGACCAGGCGAAAATACCTTTCCAAGCCAAACCATGTCATAACCACTACACACAGCCTACATCGTTGTCTCCATATTAGCTAAAGTAACGTTAATGTCCTAGTCAACATAGCTAATATAAATAATCCTTAGTAAACCCGCTACACTGCAGTGCTAGCTAGCCGTAACTTATGCTTTCAGTACTAGATTCATTTTCTGATCCTTTGATTGGGTGGACAATTCATGCTGCAAGAGCTCTGATAGGTTGAAGGACGTCTTCCGGAAGTTGTCATAATTACTGTGTAAGTGTATGGAAGGGGGTGAGAACCAAGAGCCTCCTAGGTTTGTATTGAAGTCAATGTACCAAGAGGAGGACAGAAGCTAGCTGTCCTCCGGCTACACCATGGTGCTACCCTACAGACTGCTGTTGAGGCTACTGACCTTCATTACAAAACAGTGTATTTTAATCAATTATTTGGTCACGTGAATATATTTAGTATAGTTTTATCCAAAAATGATAACTTTTTAAATGTTTTACCATTTTTCTTTTTATGAAATTCACTGAGGAGGATGGTCCTCCCCTTCCTCCTCTGAGGAGCCTCCACTGACGGAGAGCTAACATGAATAATATGCATGTAAATCTCTCATGGCTCAAAGTGGAGGAGAGATTGACTTCATCACTACTTGTTTTTGTAAGAAGTGTTGACATGCTGAATGCACCGATGTGTCTGTTTAAACTACTCAGCTCGGACACCCATGCATACCCCACAAGATATGACACCAGAGGTCTCTTCACAATCCCCAAGTCAAGAACAGATTATGGGAGGCGCACAGTACTACATAGAGCCATGACTACATGGAACTCTATTCCACATCAGGTAACTGATGCAAGCAGTAGAATCAGATTTTAAAAAACAGATAAAAATGCACCTTATGGAACAGCGGGGACTGTGAAGAGACACACACACGCAGGCACAGACACACATACACATGGATTTTGTATTGTGGATATGTGATAGTAGAGTAGTGGCCTGATGGAACACACTTAATGTGTTGTGAAAAGTGTTATGAAATGTAATGTCATGTAATATTTTAAATTGTATATAACTGCCTTAATGTTGCTCGACCACAGGAAGACTAGCTGCTACCTTTGCAGTAGTTATTGGGGATCCTTAATAAATACAAATACACACACCACTGATCTACCATCATGGCCACCTCAGGGTACATGAATCTTACAGTCATCTCTTTCATGCATATTAAATAATATTTTGCATTATGCATGGGTTTTCTGAGTGCTGCGTTCCAGCACAGTCATACTCGACCCGTACTGCTCTGGGGATGAGATGATCTCAGCTATCTCTACCTACACTCTGATTACACAACTTCTCACAGCTTAGCTTTCTTTCATGTCACAGGCTGCAGTGGCATAAGAAGTTTGTCATTTCAAAGTCGGCCCATGCCATTGAAATACCACAGATGTAGGTTCAGCAATTGTGGAAAAACAAACCGAAATGTAAATGTTATCGATGTAATAAATTTGACCTTGCGTGGTCTTTTGAACCTGTATGTTTGTTTGTTTGTTCCAGGCATCAGGACCTGATGGTCCTAAAGTCCATGCTGTTCTAGGAGGGGTGGAGCCAGATGTAGATTCTGTGGCTTCAACACTGAGTTACGCCTACTTCCTCAGCCAGGTAATGTATGGTGACATGGTCACGTGTGCATGTTATTTATGTGTGTGATTTATGTGTGTACTGTATGTGTGTGTTTGCGTGTGTGTGTGTGTGTGTGTATTGCAGCCTTTGTGTACTTGTTTATGTGTTTGAGGTTGAGCTGATGTGTATCTGTGTGTCTTGTATTTGTACTTTCTGTGTGTGTGTGTGTCTCTCAGAAGGAGCGATCAGGCTGTGTGATGTCCCGGTCCTGTTTAGTCAGCGGTGTGATGTGGGGTTGCCAGGGGAGACGGTACGGTACCTTAAGAGGGTGAGGGTGTGTGAGTCTGCTCTGCTGTGGGAAGGCGACATCAACCTACTGCAGCTCCACCACAGAGGAAAACTCTCCCTCACTCTGATGACTCGGTTAACAACCACCAGGTGAGAGGGTGGGTGTGCTGTTAGGAGGGACGGGACCGCAGAGTAACAAGTCATGACATCTAGGCAGAGAGAGAATAGAAGAGTGTCAGAGTGTGTAAGTGTGTGTGTGTGTGTGTGTGTGTGTGTGTGTGTGTGTGTGTGTGTGTGTGTGTGTGTGTGTGTGTGTGTGTGTGTGTGTGTGTGTGTGTGTGTGTGTGTGTAATGATGTCATGTCATAGTATCGTGGGGACCAGGTTAGAGTTGGTAGATAATTGGCTTGGTGCCACATTCCGTTATGTCAAAGGAGATTACTGATGTTTATGATAGCATGATTGATGGACAGGATATACTAACTTGGGGTAAAGAGTAATAACATCAAAGAATGGGAGTGCCCATGATGATTACCAGATGTTCGTGGAGAGACTTGTAACAGAGTGTATATATAGAGAGAGTGGATCTTTGTTCTGGAGTGAGGGAGATGATAGAGGCAAAGCTCTGTTAGTCTGTTATAACTAACCATGTACATATTAAATACTAATATGAACTCCCCATCAAAAGTGTCTAAGTACATCCTTTCATTCGTAATCACTTGATACATAGAAACTCATCATAACAGATTGGCATCTTAACGAACAGGATGCAGTTCACAGCCAAACTAACAGGTAAGCAGACTTTCATTTTTTTGATTATGTCAAATTCTGCTTATCTGTGGTAAGGCTTAGCTGTAACGGACGTTTAAAATTCTATATTTTTAAGGGGGATGATGAGTGGTATTGAGTTATGTTAGGGATGTAAGGAGGAATATCAAATTAGGACTATGACATGGTGTTATGATTCAAAAATAGGGTGTGTTTAAAGTACTGAGTAAAGGCAACAAGTGGACAAACGAATAGGCGCAGGGCCTCTATGATGTAATAGTACATCATAACGAGAGTGGATGATTCCATTAATTTAAAACAGTACATTATAAAATGAATGGGCTCAGGTAAACCCTTGATGTTAGATACATCATAAAGAGAGTGGGCGCACGGCACCTTTAATGTACAGTACATTATAGAGAGAGTGGATTTTTTAGTCCCGTAGTGTGTAAGACATTATAAAAGAAATAGGTTACGGACCTTTGACGTAATAAATCGTCATAAACAGAAGAAGAGCCTTGTAATTACTCAAAACGACCAGGAGATGGAGCCAATGCAATGTAACATATTGAATCATAGCACCAAAATGACATTTAAAGGCAAACTAAATTGTAATACATATCAGGATGGGGATTTTAATGTAAGTATTTACTTACTAATAATTGCATGAACTAATAGTAATAATGAATGGCCAGCTTAGTAGCAATATCTGGAAAAACAGTCACCATTAAGAGTAAAGCAGAGCTTCATTTAACTCGAAGTGAGAGACAGGAAATGACTAAATTATTACAGGCAAATACGCAGTAAGAATAAGTATTTTGTAAAAGTAATGTAAAGTTAAGTAATTAAATGGGACAACATGGGTGATTTTAGGAACAAAGAGCAGAAAATAATTTGAATCTGAGGGGTGCATAATAAGTTGTAAAAATGGGTATAATAATTTTGATATAAATTTGGATAAGAAGTTGCGATATATAACATAATTAATTCATAGAATATCAAGGAGTGGTATGGATATTGTGAGGTTATTTTAGAGAGTAGTAGAAAAGTCTGTATTTTCTGGACAGGCAGGGCAGTGACCGGGAAATTACAGTCTATTTTTTGGTTCCGCTGGGAAAATGTTTGAAGAAGTGATTTGTGTCGATTAAGAATGGTTAAAAACACCACGATGGGATTATTTGATGTGAGTACCTAGAAGTTTCTAATGCTATATATGTATTAACTTGCTCACCCAAACGTTGACGTATGTCATGGGTGGGAAAGTAATTAATATGGGTTTTCTAAGTTTGTACCGTTGTGGGATCATGTGATCGGAATAAACTGACCATAAGTAATGTGGTTATAGACGTAATGTATAATATAGTACTAAGCCAATTTAGGGTTTCCATTAAACTAATTATCAGGGTAGAGCTAACGTAGTGAAGTGAAGGTACTTCATTTTGTATCAGAGGGTAAGATGACAAATCATTGTAATTGAGCTATTTGTGGAATTTATTTGTCATTTCAATGGCATAGAGTAACATCTGTATTTATGATTCAACTGATGGTGTTGCTTGAAAGGATACTACAGAGTATTTGGTTTGGTGATGTTGAATAGAAGAGTAGAAATTGAAAGACTCACTTATTTAACAGGTATAGAGAGACGATTGCGTGGTAGTTATTTCTTTTTGGGCGTTGACTAAGGGTTTGCTAGATTAAACGATTGAGAATGGTGGCGTAATGTCTATAAATAAATTGGATATTGATAATATGGATATGAATTCAATATATGATGGTAAAATACAGCAAGTGTTTGGTGTTACTTGTAGCCTACTTAGAAAGGACAGTTACCTAGATCTGATTTATTCTGATAATGGCGGAGTGATGGTTTCATAAGAGCTGTAGCTATAATCTTAGTTGATTACAGGGGAAATAGAATGTAGTTTAGGACGCACAGAGAAGTGAATGTCTTATATTCATTGGAAGTGAAGCAAGGGAACTTAGAGAATAATAGGAATATTAAACAAACACTAGGGATAATGTAGCTTTGTTAGAAGTATTATGGACATACTATCGTAATAGATAAACTGAACCAAACATGACGTTACTACAGCAATTTAGGATGGATAATGTTGTTACGTTAGTTTTTAAACCCTACGATAGAGGTAAATGTAGAACGCTGTTTGAGAGTGTTTTATTTTGTCTACTAGTAAAAAATTGAAAATGCCCATGTTTTTTGTCTGCGGGTGTTAACCATTGGGGCTCTCTGAAACGTGAGAGCACTGTAAGGGACATTATGGGTTACATTAGGTGTACAAGGATCAGTGGTTGCTGTGGAGAAGGAAGTCATAGGGGGTTGAATGTTTGGTGTGAAAGGGCTAGCTAGTTAGTGGTGCGAACTAGTGACGTTAAGAGTGGTGACGTAACTTGCTATGCGACGTGGAAGTAGTTGTTTAACTTGCTTTGCAAGGATAGCGGATTTTGTGGAGCGACGGGTAAAGGTGTTTCGATGGTAAATGTTGGCGATATGTGTAGAGGGTCCCTGGTTCAAGCCCAGGAAGGGACAGAAAGCAAATATTTTACATTGATGCAATTGACCTAGATTACTAGATGAATTGATAACATTACATGAAAGGAATTGTCTTACCAACACATAGAGGATAGTATAACATAGTAATTACAGTTGCATATCGGTGAATAGATGTTTTATTTGTTTTGACTATAACTTCAAAATAATTTATATTTTGTTGAGGTACCGTTATATGGAAAGTTAGCGATAGAGAATAATAGATATTGTAGAGGGTTTACAAAGTAAGTAAGTTAATTGGGTGATGAGACATGTTGAATTGATGTTGAATTGGATTGTTTAATAGACGGTTATTAAAATAATTATTTATATTTAGGTGAATTAAAATATGTTATTTGGTAGTAGTGCTTTGTGGAGACAATTTACTAATGACATGATTTCGTAAGAGGGTGAAAGGAAGTAGTGATAGTTGGGCTATATTGACATATGTAGGAAGCATTGGGATGATATGAAGAACATGTCTAGATAGTTGAATATGGAACGTTATTTGATAATTGGTAATTATTATTATTACATTATATAGTTTGTTTAAACAACATTGAGTTATGCAGACAGTTCATTAATTCTAAAAACAATAATCTGTTTATGGTACGTTGAACAATGGGATATAGTTGTTACTATTAGGATGATGGATTAAATAAACATTTTTTGTAAGTTATGAAGTTATTAAACAATAGGTTTATATTTTAAAACATCAATGCAACAGGTTGCAATGATTACATTACTAGAAAGGGGTTATAGGTTTATATTAGAAGGTGTAGTGAACTTAATGAAACGTGGTATTATATAGTGTCTTCTGAGTGGGAGTGTTTTTTTCTTCTCCAGGATTGATGGAAGTCTACTATAGTATTATGTTAAGGGAAAAGTAGGTGCTTTTTAAATAGATGCCTGGGATAAAATATCACGTCTTCCTTAAGCGGAGTACGTGATTGTATTGGTTAATGAATGAAATATGATATTTACAGGGGTGACAGGAACAATAGATGGGGAAACAGGTTTTCCTATGTTGTTGATCAAGTAAACGATAATGGATCATTTGATATGGGATCACATGGAGCAGATTTAGGGGTTCAATAATCATTGTGAGATTTAAAGAGGATATGATCTGAAGGGTAATCAATTAAACATAATCATTGTATAAGTGACATTTGAGTGGTTTTCATCTTTTGAGAGATTTTATATAATCTTTTTATGGAGTAGTTATGAGGAATTAGATTGGAACAAACGATTATTGATGAGATAGGACTGTGTATATCTGTATCATGTTTTGTGTGTACTTAATATTTTTGGATTACTGATTGTAATTGAATGTTAACAAAATGTATAATTTCTCTTCCAGGAGAAAGGGGATTTGCTTATCTCATTGGAATGTTGCCAAGGGCTAAGGGGAGCAGTTTAGTGAAGTTAGGCAGTATTAGGTCGTAAAAGGGAGCTACCAAATTAAGTAAGGCCTGGCTATTTTTATTTGTTGTTTTCAATTGGGTTTTTAAAATAAAACACAACACACCTAGTATGATGTTTATAAAGAGTTGTTATTTTGATTTTAGGGGGTTTTCAACAGGTCAAAGGTGATAAGTCTTAAAGGAGCACACACAGTGAATTTTATGGAGTTTCTTTTTCTTTTGGACTGAGTTTTGGGTATATACATGATTTCTTATGAGAATAAATGTTATGAGGACTTAATGTACACTTGGGATAAGTAACATTTATGAAATGTTTTGAATGGTGGTAATGTTTAGTACACTGCTCAAAAAAATAAAGGGAACACTTAAACAACACAATGTAACTCCAAGTCAATCACACTTCTGTGAAATCAAACTGTCCACTTAGGAAGCAACACTGATTGACAATACATTTCACATGCTGTTGTGCAAATGGAATAGACAACAGGTGGAAATTATAGGCAATTAGCAAGACACCCCCCAATAAAGGACTGGTTTTGCAGGTGGTGACCACAGACCACTTCTCAGTTCCTATGCTTCCTGGCTGATGTTTTGGTCACTTTTGAATGCTGGCGGTGCTTTCACTCTAGTGGTAGCATGAGACGGAGTCTACAACCCACACAAGTAGCTCAGGTAGTGCAGCTCATCCAGGATGGCACATCAATGCGAGCTGTGGCAAGAAGGTTTGCTGTGTCTGTCAGCATAGTGTCCAGAGCATGGAGGCGCTACCAGGAGACAGGCCAGTACATCAGGAGACGTGGAGGAGGCCGTAGGAGGGCAACAACCCAGCAGCAGGACTGCTACCTCCGCCTTTGTGCAAGGAGGAGCAGGAAGAGCACTGCCAGAGCCCTGAAAAATGACCTCCAGCAGGCCACAAATGTGCATGTGTCTGCTCAAACGGTCAGAAACAGACTCCATGAGGGTGGTATGAGGGCCCGACGTCCACAGGTGGGGGTTGTGCTTACAGCCCAACACCGTGCAGGACGTTTGGCATTTGCCAGAGAACACCAAGATTGGCAAATTCGCCACTGTGCTCTTCACAGATGAAAGCAGGTTCACACTGAGCACGTGACAGATGTGACAGAGTCTGGAGACGCCGTGGAGAACGTTCTGCTGCCTGCAACATCCTCCAGCATGACCGGTTTGGCGGTGGGTCAGTCATGGTGTGGGGTGGCATTTCTTTGGGGGGCCGCACAGCCCTCCATGTGCTCGCCAGAGGTAGCCTGACTGCCATTAGGTACCGAGATGAGATCCTCAGACCCCTTGTGAGACCATATGCTGGTGCGGTTGGCCCTGGGTTCCTCCTAATGCAAGACAATGCTAGACCTCATGTGGCTGGAGTGTGTCAGCAGTTCCTGCAAGAGGAAGGCATTGATGCTATGGACTGGCCCGCCCATTCCCCAGACCTGAATCCAATTGAGCACATCTGAGACATCATGTCTCGCTCCATCCACCAACGCCACGTTGCACCACAGACTGTCCAGGAGTTGTAGGGAGGTCATACAGGCACGTGGAGGCCACACACACTACTGAGCCTCATTTTGACTTGTTTTAAGGACATTACATCAAAGTTGGATCAGCCTGTAGTGTGGTTTTCCACTTTAATTTTGAGGGTGACTCCAAATCCAGACCTCCATGGGTTGATAAATTTGATTTCCATTGATAATTTTTGTGTGATTTTGTTGTCAGCACATTCAACTATGTAAAGGAAAAAAGTAATTAATAAGATTATTTCATTCATTCAGATCTAGGATGTGTTATTTTAGTGTTCCCTTAATTTTTTTGAGCAGTGTATACTATAGGATGGAACATTTCGTTAAATGATTTCAAGGACCTCTGATCTCTGTTTTGACTTTCTAGTGTGAATTGATCATCCACACTGGTGATTCTAAAGACAATGAGAATAGGACTTTAAGATAGTTTATTTTACAGAGTTGAGGGTAATTTATAAAACTGAAAATTGTGGTTCGAACCATAAAATAACAAAAGAGAGAGAGCGCTTTCCCTGAATGGGGGATACCTGTTGCTAGTTAATTGTACTAATCTTGGGTTACATTACGGGATAGAAGTAAGTTGAGGTATTATCAAATGTTGTCATTTTAATTTCATTATTATGGTTTAAAAAACAATGTTGGTGTTTTGTTTTTGAAAGCATGAATCACATTGTGACTCGTGTTCAGAAAAGGGGGTAGTAATGATGGTAAGATGATTTATTGGTACATTTGCATATTGTAGTAAGAATATGAGCAGTAGTAATTATTGTGTTATGGGTTAGATTAAATGTTTTTGGTGAAAACGTATTTGTGGTATAAGGTAGAATGTAGTGGAGGCATGTCAATGGAAACTAGTGACTATAACAAGATGCAAGAATGTGCATTTCCTAATCGAGGCTTTTCCTGACTGATTGATAAATAGACTGTGTAAAGTAGCATACTGTGTCTCAACTAACAATGTTATGTAGACTTTCTTTCAAAAAGGTGAAGGCAACTCTGCCAGACCTACCAGGAGAATCTGAACATTTTCTGCGACTTGGAGACTATGTGGTGGTAAAGGATTAAAGAAGTCAGAGATGGACAAAAACCCAAGTGGGAAGGTTAGTAATAGGTGTTGCTGGCTACCTTGATGGAGGGGCAAGTAGCAGAGACAGATTCCTAGATCTATATGTACCATTGTAGGACTTTTCTAACGCAGAGGAGGATGATGGCATCGCTTCGGCGGAGCATAGTTTTGTTTTGTCTGTGTATTTTTGCAGCAGGGACTATTGGTACACTGATAGGACACACTCCACAGAGAGATGGTGATAAATGGAGAAGGACTCTGCATGACCATAGAACTAGTGAAGGAAGAAGGTTCATGCATCGTCACACAGTCTACACCAACAGAGGTATGGATAGAGGGGAGGTTGACCAGGTATCATGTCAACCACTGCAACAGATTGCTACGAGGAAACTGACGATCTAGAGATGAGGGAGATGAGGCTGCTGTTGATGACAATTATCAGGTGATGGAAGACGATGTCAGAGGAATGATACTGATGAGCTGTGGGTTATGGCTGATTACCTCAGTGGAGGCACAGAGCGATAGACCTCCAAGAATTTCAAGATCTTCCAGATTTTCAGGAATCAACTGACTGTCATTCCATTCGGTTATATGTATTTAAAGGGTTTATCTAATAGAAATTGGGAAGTATATTAGAAATTGGTATTAATAATAATTGTTAAAACATATTAATTTGTCATATGGTCAATGATTGTATGGATTTATTGGATTAGAAATGTAATCAATTAAACTGTTATGTTTTGTCTTCTAGTGAGATAAATACAGATGGTGTATTGATGCATAGCAGGGATAATTTGGACTAGCATGGTGTGAACCTAAATAAATAAAAGTAACAAACTTATGAACCGGCTGAAGATGAATATCAGAGGCGTTGAAGATGTTTTTGTAAAATACCACTTCTACATGCAACTGGTCTACCACAACCAATCGAAGATATCAAGGGATTTTCTCATGTTATTATATCGAAGGAGTGGGAAAGGAGTCCACCATTGAGTGAGAATGGAGAGATATATGTTAAAATGCAACATGTTTTATGTTGTGGGCATAATGGTTGGCAAATGGACAAGAAAAATGAGGTTGTGGAGTTGGTGGTGACTCGAATGAGACATTGTAGTTGTGACATTGTCATGGGCAAGTAATTTTGAAATGTGAAGATGTCTGAAGAACATAATGAAGAGACGCCAGAAGATTTAAGTGCCGGGAGAAAGAGGGGTTGCGTAGATGTGTTGATAATAACATTGGATTTTTCTAAATTTGCTAATTTGGGTAGTAGGTATATACACTGCTAAATTAATAGTATTAAGAATGCATTGAGATAATGATCTGTATTTATTATTAGGATGAGGAAAGTCATAATTGAATTATGGATGTTTATAATGTATGTTAATATAAGTGTACATTCTGACAGTTGTAATGGGTGATAAAGTTGAGGGTTTTAATTTTCATTGATAAGGATAAAGTGAATCAATAACAATTGTCATTTTAAATTTGGTTGAGTTAAGTAATTTGGTTGGTTATCATTTATAACATGAATGAGTGATTTAAGTGAATCATTGTCACGATCGTTGAGAGACGGGTCAGACCAAGGTGCAGCGTGGTATGCGCACATATTTATTAATGACGATAAACACTTGACAAAACAACAAAAGCAACGTAACGTGAAGCTCAAACAATGGCTACACACTAACAAGCCAAACACGAGTCAAGATCCCACAACTAAGGTAGGCAACCAGGCTACTTAAGTATGATCCCCAATCAGAGACAACGAGCGACAGCTGCCTCTGATTGGGAATCACACCCGGCATGAATAGTTTAGGGATGTAATGATTTAACAAGGAGTGAAAATAGAATGTGTATCTATCTCAGGTATATTAGTAGAACAAAGTCGGAGTTGAACATTGTATTAACAGTCTTGGATTTTTAAGCAATTGGGTCTGAGATGTTACTCATTAGACTATGTAAGTGATAATGACATAGCATTGGATGCTATTATAGTAGATACAGTGGGAATGTATGTGGGGGATACATGTTGGACATTAAGATTAGGAAGGTATTGGGAATTTAAATAAAGCTATGGGAAATATTAGAGACATATAGGAAGGTATTAGGAGTATGAATAGAGATGTATCAGTCAGTATAAATGTAAGGAGAGAATGGATAAATTATTCATCTATATGTTATTACAGTTTAGAGTCCATTGATAATGTTGATTGAGGAATGAGGAATGTTAAGTTGGAAATGTATAAAGTGGATTGAGGTTTACAGGATTGAAGAAGTGGAAAGAAGACTATCTCAGTAGATCAGATAGCGCCCCAAGTGACCAGTGACAAGCTTGGGGTTAATCTGTATGAAGATGGATGAAGTTATTTTATTTTGATATATTCATTTGAATATATTATAATATACATGTAACTTAGTAATGGTTATGGATCTTTGTATTTGTGGGGATGATGTCATGATGGTCACAATTTAGTTGATGGATGTTTTTCTTGGTAGCATGTATAAGATGATGGGTCAGTTATTTAGCATAGTTTAGGCTCTAGTCAGATATATATATATATATCTATACAGTGGGGGAAAAAAGTATTTAGTCAGCCACCAATTGTGCAAGTTCTCCCACTTAAAAAGATGAGAGAGGCCTGTAATTTTCATCATAGGTACACGTCAACTATGACAGACAAATTGAGAAGAAAAAAATCCAGAAAATCACATTGTAGGATTTTTAATGAATTTATTTGCAAATTATGGTGGAAAATAAGTATTTGGTCACCTACAAACAAGCAAGATTTCTGGCTCTCACAGACCTGTAACTTATTCTTTAAGAGGCTCCTCTGTCCTCCACTCGTTACCTGTATTAATGGCACCTGTTTGAACTTGTTATCAGTATAAAATACACCTGTCCACAACCTCAAACAGTCACACTCCAAACTCCACTATGGCCAAGACCAAAGAGCTGTCAAAGGACACCAGAAACAAAATTGTAGACCTGCACCAGGCTGGGAAGACTGAATATGCAATAGGTAAGCAGCTTGGTTTGAAGAAATCAACTGTGGGAGCAATTATTAGGAAATGGAAGACATACAAGACCACTGATAATCTCCCTCGAAAAAAATCCAGAAAATCACATTGTAGAATTGTTAATGAATTTATTTGCAAATTATGGTGGAAAATAAGTCTTTGGTCAATAACAAAAGTTTCTCAATACTTTGTTATATACCCTTTGTTGGCAATGACAAAGGTCAAACGTTTTCTGTAAGTCTTCACAAGGTTTTCACACACTGTTGCTGGTATTTTGGCCCATTCCTCCATGCAGATCTCCTCTAGAGCAGTGATGTTTTGGGGCTGTCGCTGGGCAACACGGACTTTCAAATCCCTCCAAAGATTTTCTATGGGGTTGAGATCTGGAGACAGGCTAGGCCACTCCAGGACATTGAAATGCTTCTTACGAAGCCACTCCTTCGTTGCCCGGGCGGTGTGTTTGGGATCATTGTCATGCTGAAAGACCCAGCCACGTTTCATCTTCAACGCCCTTGCTGATGGAAGGAGGTTTTCACTCAAAATCTCACGATACATGGCCCCATTCATTCTTTCCTTTACACGGATCAGTCGTCCTGGTCCCTTTGCAGAAAAACAGCCCCAAAGGATGATGTTTCCACCCCCATGCTTCACAGTAGGTATGGCGCAGTGGTCTAAGGCACTGCATCGCAGTGCTAGCTGTGCCACTAGAGATCCTGGTTCGAATCCAGGCTCTGTCGTAGCCGGCCGCGACCGGGAGACCCATGGGGCGGCGCACAATTGGCCCAGCATCGTCCAGGGTAGGGGAGTGAATGGCCGGCAGGGATGTAGCTCAGTTGGTAGAGCATGGCGTTTGCAACGCCAGGGTTGTGGGTTCGATTCCCACGGGGGGCCAGTATGAAAAAATAAATAATTATGTATGCACTCACTAACTGTAAGTCGCTCTGGATAAGAGCGTCTGCTAAATGACTAAAATGTAAATGTGTTCTTTGGATGCAACTCAGCATTCTTTGTCCTCCAAACACGACGAGTTGAGTTTTTACCAAAAAGTTCTATTTTGGTTTCATCTGACCATATGACATTCTCCCAATCATCTTCTGGATCATCCAAATGCACTCTAGCAAACTTCAGACGGGCCTGGACATGTACTGGCTTAAGCAGGGTGACATATCTTGCACTGCAGGATTTGAGTCCCTGGCGGCGTAGTGTGTTACTGATGGTAGGCTTTGTTACTTTGGTCCCAGCTCTCTGCAGGTCATTCACTAGGTCCCCCCGTGTGGTTCTGGGATTTTTGCTCACCGTTCTTGTGATCATTTTGACCCCACAGGGTGAGATCTTGCGTGGAGCCCCAGATCGAGGGAGATTATCAGTGGTCTTGTATGTCTTCCATTTCCTAATAATTGCTCCCACAGTTGATTTCTTCAAACCAAGCGGCTTACCTATTGCAGATTCAGTCTTCCCAGCCTGGTGCAGGTCTACAATTTTGTTTCTGGTGTCCTTTGACAGCTCTTTGGTCTTGGCCATAGTGGAGTTTGGAGTGTGACTGTTTGAGGTTGTGGACAGGTGTCTTTTATACTGATAACAAGTTCAAACAGGTGCCATTAATACAGGTAACGAGTGGAGGACAGAGGAGCCTCTTAAAGAAGAAGTTACAGGTCTGTGAGAGCCAGAAATCTTGCTTGTTTGTAGGTGACCAAATACTTATTTTCCACCATAATTTGCAAATAAATTCATTAAAAATCCTACAATGTGATTTTCTGGATTTTTTTCTTCTCAATTTGTCTGTCATAGTTGACGTGTACCTATGATGAAAATTACAGGCCTCTCTCGTCTTTTTAAGTGGGAGAACTTGCACAATTGGTGGCTGACTAAATACTTTTTTCCCCCACTGTACATATTAAATACTAATATGAACTCCCCATCAAAAGTGTCTAAGTACATCCTTACATTCGTAATCACTTGATACCTAAAAACTCATCATAACAGTGTGTCTGTCCATGTGTGTTTCTTTCATACCCTCTGGATACTGGGTTTGTTGTGTTTGTCAAACACACCATTATGATTCACTGCCTCATACATGGTGTGTGTGTGTGTGTTCTTCCCCCTGCCAATAAATCAGTCAAACAAGCTAGCAATCTTGTTAGAGAGGTTAAGTAGCTCTGGAGATTATCAGGGAATGACAGAAATGACAGATTTTTGTTCTCCATTGCGTATCCTGCTTATATCCATTGTTTTAGATGTGAGGTACCGGATAGTGTGTGCTCGTGTGTGTACAGTACCAGAGTAAGAGTTTGCTAAGCTGTCATGAAAGCAAAGGGTGGCTATTTGAAGAATATCAAATCTATTTGAAGAATCTCAAATATAGAATATATTTTGATTTGTTTAACACTTTTTTGGTTACTCCATGATTCCATATGTGTTATTTCCTAGTTTTGATGTCTTCACTATTATTCTACAATGTAAGAAATAGTAAATAAACAAGAGGGGATGTGGATCAAAGATGGCAGTCGCTCAGTGGACCTAGAGGAGCTGCTGAGGGCGTTGGAGGAGAGGTGCGGCTTCTCACCCTATGATGACACAACCAGTCCTAACGCTGGCGAGGCCCAGCTTCAAGGTGTGTGTTTACTGCTGGCAGGGTTAAAGATGTGGTTATTCGTGTAGTGTAATGTCTGTCTGTCTAAAGGCAGTGTAACTCATGAACTGGAGAATTTACATGGAATTGGAATTGGAATTGAATCGGAATTAGAGAAGACAGATTAAATTGGAATTGTAAAACATTTATTTGGAATTTAATTAGAATTCAGACATTTAAAACTTTAATTGAATGATATGTACTTTGTATATACATTTTAATAATTTCATATTTGTATCTATATATTTGTATCTACATTATAGCCGGATTGCCTGTGCCTAAACAGTGACCTTAAACGTACAGTATAGTTCTAATCCATATTAGCTGGCTTCAATTACAATTTACCTCCTCCAAACATGTACTCCCATCGGTGAATGGTGTGTGTGTTTGACAGGTATGGATATAGAGCAGATGTTTCTGAAGGAGCTGAAGGAGTTCTCTGATGGGGAGCTGACCATATCCTTCAACACTGTGTCAGTAGATCTGACGGTAAGGTCGAAGGTCATTAGCAAAACAAAACTAGAAATGGAAATAAACTCCCATAATTTCCCCCTTTGGTTACCCTGATAGGGTTATTTTCTGATTATCAGCTGTTGTCAAACACACTTGGATGTGAAGAAACTATTCTCTTCCTCAATAGTGTGCAGCGAATTCTACTAGATGAAAAAAAGAAATGAGTATGACATCCGGGCATTTAAAGAATACAACATGTTCGAAATGTCATATACTATAAAACTTTCAAATGGCCTAATATTTAGGACACAAGTATGGGTTTTCGGACACGGCCATGATCTCACCAACCATTTACACACATGAACATCTAAATTCTTAGATAGCTAGGCACATTTAATGCAAACGATGCTCTTATCCAACTTGACTGGCAAATCGAAGGAATCCTAAGAAAAAAATGGTATAATGCTTTACATTTACATTTACATTTTAGTCATTTAGCAGACGCTCTTATCCAGAGCGACTTACAGTTAGTGAATACATCTTTTTTTTATACTGGCCCCCCGTGGGAAATGAACCCACAACCCTGGCGTTGCAAACGCCATGCTCTATCAACTGAGCTACATCCCTGCCGGCCATTCCCTCCCCTACCCTGGACGACGCTGGGCCAATTGTGCGCCGCCCATGAGTCTCCCGGTCGCGGCCGGCTGCGACAGAGCCTGGATACGAACCAGGATCTCTAGTGGCACAGTTAGCACTGCGATGCAGTGCCTTAGACCACTGCGCCACTCAGGAGACAAAACAGAACTGATGACACACCACAGAAGTCAAAACTTTCATTCGGTGTCAGGTAGCAAATTTCTGTCCTGCTAGAGCTGCCCCGGTCAACTGTAAGTGCTGTTATTGTGACGTGGAAATGTCTAGGAGCAACAACGGCTCAGCCGCGAAGTTGTAGGCCAGACAAGCTCACAGAACGGGACCGCCGAGTGCTGAAGCGCGTACCGCGTAAAAATCGTCTGTCCTCGGTTACATCACTCAGTACCGAGTTCCAAACTGCCTCTGGAAGCAACGTTAGCACAAGAGCTGTTCGTCGGGAGCTTCATGAAATGGGTTTCCAAGGCAGAGCAGCCGCATACAAGCCTAAGATCACCATGTGCAATGCCAAGCATCGGCTGGAGTTGTGTAAAGCTCGCCGCCATTGGACTCTGGAGCAGTGGAAATCCGTTCTCTGGAGTAATGAATCACGCTTCACCATCTGGCAGTCCGACGGACGAGTCTGGGTTTGGCGCATGCCAGGGGAACGCTACCTGCCCCAATGCATAGGGCCATCTGTAAAGTTTGGTGGAGGAGGAATAATGGTCTGGGGATGTTTTTCATGATTCGGGCTAGGCCCCTTAGTTCCAGTGAAGGGAAATCTTAACGCTACAGCATACAATGACATTCTAGGCGATTCTGTGCTTCCAACTTTGTGGAAAACATTTGGGGAAGGCCCTTTCCTGTTTCAGCATTACAATGTCCCCGTGCACAAAGCGAGATCCATACAGAAATGGTTTTCGAGATCAGTGTGGAACAACTTGACTGGCCTCCACCCCATCTGGATGAATTGGAACGCTGACTGCGAGCCAGACCTAATTGCCCAACATTTATTTATTTATTTTTTATTTAACCTTTATTTAACCAGGTAAGCCACTTGAGAACAAGTTCTCATTTACAACTGCGACCTGGCCAAGATAAAGCAAAGCAGTGCGATAAAAACAACAACAACACAGAGTTACATATAGAATAAACAAAACGTACAGTCAATAACACAATAAAAAATCTATTTACAGTGTGTGCAAATGTAGTAAGTTATGGAGGTAAGGCAATAAATAGGCCATAGTGCCAAATAATTACAATTTACTATTAACACTGGAGTGATAGATGTGCAGAAGATGATGTGCAAATAGAGATACTGTGGTGCAAATGAGCTAAATAAATAACAATGTAAATAACAATATGGGGATGAGGTAGTTGGGTGGGCTAATTACAGATGGGCTGTGTACAGGTGCAGTGATCGGTAAGCTGCTCTGACAACTAATGCTTAAAGTTAGTGAGGGAGATAAGTGTCTCCAGCTTCAGAGATTTT